>NC_086236.1:52645416-52947916 GCF_036321145.2 Pelmatolapia mariae
GCATGATAATGGTGTGAAAAATGATACTGGGATTTGAGGAGAGAGCGGAGCGCCAGAGTGTCAGAGTAAAAAAAAAAACCCATAGATTTGGGTCAGCAGTGGCCTGGAGGAGGGGAGCTGTCACACAAGAACAGAGCTGTTAGTTGGCTCCATCTATCTAGGAGGCAGCATGCATGCTGCCATCAGGCATGCACAATACTGAGGAGATTACTGTGTGCATCGCCTCCGGGGCGTCTCCATTACTTTTTGCATTTCATTTGCAGTGCACAGATGCATTTTAAGTTACATTGCTAGTGTCATTTCACTTGTCCCCAGTGGGGGTTTTTTTTGTTATTATTATTAATTCATTTATTTATTTTTTTATTAAATTACAGTCTTGCTTACTATATTTTTACACTCACTGATGTCTTCTGTCTTCATCTCTCAGTGACCTCACTCGCTTTTACTGATTATGTCTCCTCTGAGTTGACATCATATAATAAAACGGGGTGCTAATTTGCTAAAGGGACAGGCGTACACACACACACACACACACACACACACATGTCTGGTTTGCTATCCTCGTGGGGACATCCCATTGACATAATGCTTTCCCTAGCCCCTTACCCTAACCCTAACCATTAAAAATGAATGCCTAACCCTAACCCTTACCCTAAACCTAACCATAACCTAATTGTAACCCTGACAGTAAAACCGCATTTTGAGTGTGAAAATTGCTTTCAACCCCGAGGGGACCTGGATTTTGGTCCCCACGGTGCAGAAAGTCCCCACCAGGATAGTAAAAGTCAGATTTTGGTCCCCACCAGGATAGTACGAACCCGTACACACACACACACACACACACACACACACACACACACACACACATTGATGGCATACAATCTTATGCCCAGTCAGAGCAAACAAGCACAGAGACAGAGTGACTCATCACCAGATGGCTGAGTGTGAGTGTGGCACATCTCTGCCACCAGGAGCCCTTATGCTTTTACCACCTGGAACAGAACCAAGTGACGTGCCCCTGGAGTCTGGCCACGAGGGATATGCAGCGAGGACCAGGCAAAACAGGGCACATAACAACCCCCATGCCCCACAGTACCTCTAGCCAGCTTCCTCTTCCTCCTCTTCTTCTGCATTACTAGCCTTCTGTCTCTGTTTGTCTTGCTAGCCTTGACAGCTTCCCCATCCTTTTCCCCTTTGTCCTGTCAATCTCAATCTTTTCCTCTGTCATTGTATCCCCTCCACCCACCACCCAACCCTTCCACCCACCCCCCACACACAAACATACACGCACACCTCCTTCCTCAGGTCTTAACTCGGGCTACAGTAACAGGCTCAAATCAGCTTGGCCAGCTCAGGCCTCCTCTTCCTCATTCTGTCTGTGCATCCCTGCTTGTCGAGGTTATATTAAGTAAATAAATTAGCACAGTGCCCCACTCTGCTAATGAGGACAAGGTCACATGACAGGCACACGCTTAAGTTAAGCAGTTTGAGGGATCGATTCCATTATCTCTTCAGCGCAAGAGTCAATGGAACCCATTGTAGAACGTGCTGGGTATGTACCAACTATTCTCGCTAGATCATCCTTTTTTATACAAAGGCAATTTCTCTCTCTAATAGTGTCTAAAAAAACAACAACGCAGGTTTGCTTTAAACCGAGGTTTGTTTTGAAGGTAGCAAAAGAAATAATGAGAGAGAGCCACAATGGTAATCACTTATTTTGCTCTGCAAATGGATGCAACGTTGAGAAGGAAAAGTGGAGAAGCCACTTTGTTGTATTCAGACCTTTAATCAAGTAAATCAAAGAAAGAAGAATGGCGGGGCTTTTTTCTTGTAAGCCTTTTAGTAATTTAATTGCAAATTCCTTAAGTACAAAGGTGAAAACGTAATTTTGCAAGAGTTACGGGTCTTTAAACTAGACCTTTTGCATGATTTGGGAATCATTTTCAGTCGGATTTGCCGGGTTGTCTGGAAAGAAGCGGGGTTTGTGTATTTGTTTGAATAGAAAGCTGGGATTTCATATCCATAGTGCAGACTGGAGAGATTTGAAAGACTTTGTGAGGTTGCAGAGGAAACCACTGAAAGGATCAAAGAACAGGGTTTTTTTTTTTTCAGAAATGGTCACAGTGTCTTTATAGGCCCTCCTGATTTTTTGACACCAGATGGTAGAGTCGTCATTGGGCTGTAGTGACAGGCTTTCTGTAGCCGTGTGTCACTTTACACTCCAGTTTTTCGCAGAGGCATCATCCATTTGCAAGTTCATTTCTCTGCTATTGTACGATCGCACAAAATCAGGGCCGTCTGGCTGAATAATTGTAAAGCTTCTGTGCAGCCTTGCCAGCAGATGAGAGCAATATAATGGACATATTGGAGTAAAGGCCTTTTTAATATCATAGTGGTTGTAAAATTGAGAAACAGATGATTGTTGCAGGGTTTTTTCCTCACAGTAGTTATAAAGGAAGAATCGGGTCCATACTTTCCACTGCAGTGAATTCTTTATTCAAAATTTTTTGATTAGACAGACTTTTTTTAAGCAAAAGGGAATGTAATAAATGCATCTTAAAACTACCCCAGAGACTGATTTAAAAACCTATGCAGAGTTAAACTGAACAACAACTCGGGCCTGAATGTGTCAGAACATCACGTCCCAGTATGCTTTGCACAGAGAGTGAGTCTGGAACATCTATTCTTTCATAAAGGAAGCAAAGTGATACGGAAAGGAGTGCGTAAACCACATACACAGCACATATATGAAATCAGATGTGAAACGAATCCTTAGAGAAACAGTAAAAAAAATTACTGTCAAAAAATATGAAGCAATAATTTTGACAGTAATTTTTTTTTTCAGTGTATACGCAGTAAGTGTAGCAAGTCCTTTATATGCATTGTATGTCTAATCAGGTTCGCATTTTCTAACGATTTAAGCATAAAAGTGGCTCCTTTTGAATTTTTTATCCCAGTGAAATATAATGTTCCCTTTATATTACTCTCTTTGTATTACTTTCTATTCATACACTATCAATCATAGATAGTGTTTTATTTTTTATTTTTTTCTATGCAGGTATGCTTTTACTGCACCAGCAGTGTGTTTGGGATCATTGTCATGTTGAAAAATGAACCTGTTGCCAATCTGACGGCTCAAAGTCTGATTGTACTTTTCTGTGTTTATAATTCCATAAATTTGGACAAGATCTCCAACACCACTGGCTGAAAAGCAGTCCTGAATCACTTACCTCGAACATTTTTGATGTGCACAGCTGGCGCCTCTTTTGATGTCTTTGAAAAGACACTTTTTACAAAAGTGTAACTTTTAATTAATCAGACTGAGATTCATTAAGACAGATTTAAGAGGCAGGTACAATAGAGGAAAGATTTTCACCTTACCTTCACATGTGGCATTTGGAATAGTTAAAACAAGCCTGTGCCTAATTTGACATTAGTCTTTTGCATGCTGCCAGAGCAGTTCAGACTTACCAAGGTGTGAACTCTATAAGACCTGTTGCTCCCCTGTGGTATATGGCATCACACCTTGCATGTTGGAGCCACTGTGACTCAAACCTTCCTGTAAATCCCCTAAACCCTGCCCTACTGTTTCTGAGATGCTCTGAATGAATCATTGTTGCCTTTGCCAAAGTCACAGGTAGTCACAAGCAGACTGATATATGCCAGACTCTGACATGTGACAAGACAATCCGTATTTATCTGTAACCATATTTATCTGTAGCCATGTTTACATGGACACGAGCAACTAGATTAAAAGACGATTGGAATAAAAATGGTTCGAGCAAACATTCTAAATTTTGCTTGCAGTTGGATCATACCGAGTGTGCATGTAAACACTTCTACTGATGTTCAGGGTGAAATGATCCATCATCCCCCTTTACAGCAGTTAGTTGTAGATGTGGCAGGAGTGAAACAAAGCTGGTCTGTATCCAACACAAACTTTTACTTGAAGTCATAAATATGAGAGGGGAGAGACTGTAATCTTCTTCTGGTATTTCCGGGAAGTTAGACGATTCTGCGCCTGTCAGAATGATTTCTGTTCAAATGCTCAATGCATGTAAACGTACGTCATGATCGCATCACTTGTGGACTTGGGTCCATGTAAACAGTGACATTCTAATCCGAATTTTAATCAGATTGGAGAAATCTTGTGAGCGGTCCTAAAGTTTTGGGTCACTGGTGTATAAATACCTGCCTTTCGACATGGCTAAAGACACGTGGTACAGCCTAGATGTTTGAAGTGCACTGAACCACACATACTGTGGAGAAACCGTAAGGAAGCCAGTGGTCAAGTTTCCCAGAAATGCATTGTGTAAATCCAAACCTAACTCAGGACAAATTCTTCATCTACCTTCAATCCAGTAAGTTAATATCTGCACATACACACAGATACCTTGGTTAACACAGATCTTGGCAGAGCAAGTGAAATGATCACTCCAGGCCATGCTTCTAATCTTCACCACTGAAACTTTAATCCACTTTGGTCAGAAAAAGTGGATTTGTAAGCCGGGACCTAGTGGCCCACATAGGCTGTCTATACACAGCTCTGAGAGGAAAATGGCACGTGGCCATCAGTGTCGTGGAAATTCTGCAGCAATCTGCTAATGCTAATCAAAACTGTAGACCTTCTTTTTTTTTTCATGCACTCACTTTCTTTGGACTGGAATATATGAAATACAATGTACAAGTATAAATGATGCTTTTTAGCAGAGAGCAACATAAATTCGTATACTCTGGCAGGCTTTAAATGTATCGGATTTAGATTAAGATGCGGGAAACATGGTGTACACTGTGCGAATGTCAAATCAAAGTTATGCCACATCCAAGAGAAAAACGGGTTCAACGCACTGTCCAGCAGGGTGAACATGGATTGTGAGAGGAACTGAGAAAGACTCAACTCCTGTGGTTGAATATATAGCTACATGCAGATGCACTCAACATTAGCCCACTCATTACTTCTGTGACATTTGACCGAAAGTTTGCTTCTGTTCCAGAAGAGTGTTGTTGATGAGGATGAGACTTCACCTGATAGTATTTTTTGGGGTCATGTACCATGTAAATTAATAAACTTTATTTATTCAGATAGATTAACATTAGAGAACTTTATGTTGATATGCAGCATAAAAACAAGAAATCGTTCAGTGACTCAAACAAAGGATCAAGTAATAAAAATGACCAAAACAGATGAAGAAATACACACAGCAAAATCACCACCTAACATAACAAGCATGTATTTGGAGATATGCAAACTCTGCATGGAAAGTCTCCTGCCAGAGGCGACAGTGCTAACCACTGCACTACCGTACCACCCACATAGTATATGTTAAATATATATATCAGTATTTGTATGCAGTGGTGTTTGGATATATTGCTGCTTTTACAGATTGGAGGCTAAAAAATGCAGACTTTCTCAGCTGAATTTTTGGATGCTGATTATTATACATGAATTAGCCAGAACTGAGTCACATGCTTTGTGTGTAAGTGTACGTGTACAAAGGAGTCACACCTTGAAAGTCATGCATGTTGCAGCTGCATTGTTCTCTGTCAGCTGTGATTAACATTGACCTCTTGTGGAACGTGTGTGTGTGTGTGTGTGTGTGTGTGTGTGTGTGTGTGTGTGTGTGTGTGTGTGTGTGTGTGTTGGTGTGTGTGTGTGTTGGTGTGTGTGAGGGTGTGTGTGTGTGTGTTGGTGTGTGTGAGGGTGTGTAGTCAGCTCTGTGTCTGAAAACATTAAGCTGTGATAAATATCCAGCTGTTAGGGTTATGTAAGCCACAAAAACTGAAGTTTTAAGCACTAAATGACAAAAATAATAAACATCTTATGTGTTTGTACATCTGTTCCACACTCTACAAATGCTGTATACTTTTTTGGTTTGGCCTTTGTGCCTTGTAACCAGATCATCACCAGATCAGAGCACTCGGTAATGCTGCTGTAGCTCAAAAGCTTCAAGGTTCAGTGTGTTCCTCATACTTTGGTTGTAACAGGTCATTATTTTTATTGCTCCTTTCCTGTTAGCTCAAAGCGGTTTGGCCATTTCACTCTGATCTCTGACATCAGCAAGACATTTTCACTAAGAGAATTGCTCGCTGACCAGCACGTGCGGCACTAACAGCTATTCCACGTTCAGAGATGATTAAATCGCCTTTCTTCCCCATACTGGTGCACGGTTTGAACTTTCGCAGGTCCTCTTGACCAGTCCTACTTGCCTAAATATATCAAGTTTCTGTCATTTGATTGGCTCGTTTTATATTTGTGTTAACGAGCAGTTTAACAGGTGTATCTAGTAAACTGAACAGTGAGTGTTTGTCATCTGAGAAGCGAGATGAAATGTCAGAGGTTGGAGGTCACATGCTACACCAGCATGTCCAGTCCTTTACGACAGGTGTGATGAATGTTAAACCTGCGTGGTCTGCATAACTTGTTTGTTTTGGTCCACAGACCTAACTCGGGTAAAAATCTTGTGAAGTCCACAATACTTCATGTCCTCTGGGTATTTTTTTTTTTTTTTTGTAATATACAAAATAAACAGTAGCGGCTTCCCCATTTACTAGCTAGTGATGTAAATGAACTGAGTACATCAGAGCCTGAGATTTGTTTACCTTGTTCTTTCTGATAGAGCTTTGGTGTTAACTGGCACTCACCGACTCTGAGCGAAACAAAACAGATGTGAACAACAGAGTGGAAAAACATATTAGTAACTTATCATTAAGCTGGTGCACATCTGCAGTTCCATTTTTGGAAGGTGTTGAATTAAGCAACAAGCACTCGCGTCAACAGCCATTAGGTCAAACACAAACAGACGCCCTGTCTGTTTCTATACAGATCATGGAGCAGATGTCAATACAGCAGCGTCTAGCGTGTTGGACAGCGACTCGGGGGGGGTATGTGTTGTTTCTGGGGAGGTCTGCGCTTGTGTGACCTTTGTGGGCGAGCATGTGCCGGGGAGCTGAAGCCAAAGACGCACTTGTTTGTATAGGAAGTTTGCAGGAGATTTGCACTGATGAATTAGTGGTGGCAGAGCAGTGGTGCAGAAGATGCTCTGGGGGTGGAGGAGTGAGGAAAAAAATTGAGAGAGCGGAGAAAAGTTGTTGCTCCATTGCATCGTGCTCGACTCCCCGCATCTTAAAACACCCTGCTGGGGCAGAGTGGCGCTGGCTTGGCGATGATTGCGGCATGGGGTACGGGGGCGAGGGAAGGGAAGGAAACAGGGAGACTCGACGTGACAAGGACAAAGCAAAGACGGGCCGCAGGCTTACTCCTTTCTTTATGTTTGTGGGGGTTTTAAAAAGGCAGAAGTCATGCTGTAGATGCAGCATTTCACATTTACTTAGTCCTGCTGCGACCAGTGAATGAGAAAGACTCGAGTCACGGGGGACTCAGAGTTGTGCATCACCGTGCCTTTTGACAGCGTTTGCGGGGCAATAAGCTCTGAAATGGTGGCTCAGCAGCTAGAGGGCCCCTGTTGCACATACGCATTTAAATGCAAACCTCCAACTGGTGACATAATCCATAAACTGCATGGGTAACCTTGACCCATTCTCTAAAATAGACCTAATCCGTATTCTAATCCTGGTACTGTATGAGAAACAAGTAGTAGATGGATGAAATAACAGATACATTATCAAATGAAGTCTGATATTTATTTCAGTTTTGTTGTCGTGTTAGAAGACAAAGCAATGACCCAGATCCACTTGTGCTGCTGACTGTTTCATGATTCCTTCCACCTTGAGGGGAGGGTAATTATATTGTCCTCATCTCTATATCTCTTGACCCTGCTGTAGAATGTGCTGTATGTTTTCTTTTTCACTTTATTTACCTTTAAACGGTTTTATGACCACTGAACACAGTTCCACTGCTAATGAAGATTAACGAAGGTTGTGTAGTTCCAGACCGAGGGATAAGTTAAGGTTGTTCTGTCAACTGTGAATATTGAGCTTATGTTTGTTCATCTTTAATCACAGTTACTTGTACCTTTTCTCCTTATCCAGTTACTCTAAAATAGCCTCTTTTCTTTTAATTAAAGACTTTGTGTGACATTTACATTGTTTTTTTTTAATGACACATTAAAAATGGATAAAAACACACAGTAGTTATGGATACTCGGTTGATGGATCGGTGTTAGTGAGGGTAGTCGAGTAGATAATGAATCCCTACAGCTGAATTTTGTGAGGCACTAGGGATGATAAATCCTAGTTTTTAGGTGTTTCTGATGGAATTTAATAAGTGAGAACAGTTCTGAGTTTTCCTTAGGTACGTTCATCTGTGCTCCATTTCATTTTACTACCAAAGTGGTTGTGCATCTGTGCTCGTCGATATGTTCAGATGCATTTTTGTCGACAGTACTTTGTTTTTGAAGAGTCTCATAAATGGATAGACGTCGCAGCGACATTTGTTCGCAGTAAAGGTAAATTTCTGTCATTTTCACTCTGGCTTGAGATTTCAGTTAAGCGATGTGGAAAGCCGTTAGTGGACAAAGGAGAGAGAGCGGTTGCTTCGGCGAGACCTTTTTCTTTCTGCCATTCCATCAAATACTGTCATTTTGAGCAATCGTGCCGTTTTAAAATAGCAACGTTTTCATGTGAATGATTTGTCTGTCTTCTCAAGAGGCCTGTCCACCATGGCGACAGTGGTCTTTGATGGAATGACGTCTTCAGTTTAGAGTTCACCCATCAATTGCAAACCTTTTACCTTTTACCGACAGGAGAGACAGCAAGGTCACTGGAGGATAGTGGGAGCAATTGTGGGAGCAATTTCATCATTTCTCAGAAGGAATAGATTAAAGGGTGTTAAACTGGATATACCTGTCAGTATTATCTACTCTCAAACTTCTTGAGCACCAGATGTAGTCTACAGCCTCGAGGCAGCTGAATTCAAATAGTGGCTCTGTATAGGAGGTAGATTTATAGCTTTTTCCCCTCTAATCTTCCTGTATCTGCATATATGTTTATTTTTCTCACTAAATAGAGAATTTATCCAGAGTGAGCACACTGTCTGCTCTTAACTGGATAAGCCGTGTTGCAAAATTTGCTTTCTCGCAGCATATTAACTTTATATTGAGTTTCATCAGTTTGCGCTGCTAATTAATACCGAAGCAGCTGGGCAGTTCTTCGATGATACCTATAAATGAGGGCGGTATTTCATGGAGGCCTTGCTGCATGAAGCTAACAGATGTCCCGTTTGAGCTGAGCTGTGCTGGGAATGTCAAGTGTAGCTGCCTGCGTGGCGCTAGTTGGCTGCTGTAGCAGGAAGGCAGGCTGTTCACTAAGTGATGCCTGATGGGAGAATTAAGCCTCTTCTCTCACTTGTCCTACCCTAGCACAATACTGTAAGTTACTGTTGGTCACTCAGATTTAGTCATGTGCTCTAGTAATTTTATTTTTTTTTAGCAATCAAACATAAACATACATTTTTTGGTTTAAATTCTTGATTATAGCAAATATAAAGTCCTCACATAAAACCAAGACTAATTGTTTTTACAATAGTTATTGTTGTTTATATGTACATGAACAGAATTTATTATATTGTAAGCTTTATTGCATGAGATTGGTGTGAAAATAGCACAGACATAGTGTGTTTCAATGCACTATGTAAAGTGTTGCCCTACCTGTTGATGGCAACCACTGCCACATACTGGACAGCTTGCAACATCCTAGCAAAAAGGTTCTCATTTGTTTTACCTTTTTTTTATCCCAAGATGTATCTATATCCGGCAATCAATGTGACAGTGATGCTGACAAAGAGGAGCATAGACAGCCATTATTTTCAATTTCTTTTTGGTGGGCTTTTTGTGAAGATCGTCAGGATCTTGGCAGGGACAGTGCCCAGCAAACTATCATTGGTTGATGATTGAGATGTAGTCTGTACTGTGTCTGAAGCCAAGTTGGTGGCAGTTATGACTCTAATAGTCTAAGTTAACAAACTTGTCAGACATTGTAAGAACAGTGCAGTCTTAAACTAGAATTAGAGGTATTTTAGTTTAGAAAGAATCAGGACAGCTGTTTGTCTTTTGTTATTTTCTAAGCTAAGCTAGTCAGTGTTTCCATAGTCTAGTGGTTTATGCATTTGTGAAAAGAGCCCCGGTTTCATCCCACTGGGAGACAAAAATACCTTTGGAGTTGTGCCAGAAAGGGTATATGATGTAAAATCTCCCAGATCAAACATGTGGTGCTACATGCTGTGGTGACCCATATTGAAAAAGGGAGTAGAAGAAAGTAGTCTAGCTAAGCTAGCTTGGGACACGCTTTTCTTTGTATTTTTGTCCACATGTAAATGTAGTTTTAGATCATCGAGACATAAGACTGTGCACCATGTTATTTTTTGGCTTTTGACGTGCCAACACTTCCAACGAGAATAAAAAACACTACTGTGGTGTAGACATATCTGAGATGCAGTTTGAATTTGTAACAGCAAGGACACCAGTGTGTTTTGCTAGCTTGCTAGCACGCACACAAATATTTAATTATTAAAAAATGAGCTGCAATATTTTTAACATTTTGTTTTGTTTTGTTTTTGCTTTGTGAAGTTAACCTTCTATCCTGATTAATTTCTAGGACATGTCTGAATAATTATTAGCCTACTTGTCCTTGTGTAACATTTACTACTATTAACTAACATTTGCTATTATTGCCACACTAAGGCCAGAAGTCCTTGGCACCACTCTTGGAATAAAACAGTTGCATAAAGCCCTTCGTTTTACTGCAGGTTGTAATGCAGTCATTAACAGTGTCTTTTCAGTGGTAAAGTCATTGTAGTATACCTCCATTGTGTTTAGGCTAGTTGCCATGTAGATTAGAGTGAGAACCTATTTTTAGCACCACCTTCCATGGGCTTTGATTGACTTTGAAATTTTAAACCTGATTTGCTGGTTCACCCACATTCAAGCTATCTGTTCACACAAATGTGAGGTTTATTGCTAAATTGCCTGGAATAGCTTTTTTATGTTTGGATGAGATGTGACCACAATTTACTGCTGCAAAGATAAGTGGTAACATTTTTCACACCAAATGAACTGTTTATCTGTCCTTGTGTAACTCCACATCGTGTTGGAGAAAACAAGAAGCAGGTCCGTTGGATGTGTGTGCTTTACTACCAATTAAAGGAGATTTCACATAAGACAGCAATTAAATGCAATCCTGGCAAATTAGATTATTAGATGCAGAAGATTGATATAAATGTGAAGACTCTCATTACTGAAAGTTGTTTTACTTTGACTGGAAGGCATTTTTTGTACTTACATCAGAGCACCAATTTATAGCTTCTATGTAATAATGATTTGGTGTGAGAGTCTGATGTGATTGACAGCTGCACATAGACATCCTTGAGGCTCTGTCTTCATTTGCTATGTCCATCTCAACTGTCACTCTCCATTTAGGAGCTGTTCGTTCTCCGAGCAATACGGCACACACTCTTATCTTCTAGATTCGGCCTGATCTGACACTTCTTATCCTCCTTATATCTGCACTTATTGAAAGGTTAACCACTTGCCAAGCCGATGATGTTTTCCTAACTTGTCGACCGGATTTGTCCTATCCGACAGTATTTTATGTCAAGTGTGCTGGTGGATTTGTGTGCACTTGTGAGAATGAGAGGCCCTTCCCATTTCCACTTATGTGAGTGTGCTCGGTGAATTTCAGCAGACCGCACAATGTGCCAAGCTCTGCCAATGGCGCCTGCTACAGAACGACATCAGGTTGACCAGCTTGAGCTGACCAGACTGCCAACTGTATAGAGGGCAGAAAAAGGGAGGATAATGACTGACAAGAAGAGCGTGGGAAAAGATGAGAAAAGGAAGAGTTGATTCAAGAAATAAAACTGTGGACTGGAAGGAGGAGATTTATCCTTCCAGGTATACACATTTGCAGTTCTTTGCAAGTCAGGCTTGACCAGAGTGACCTCAAACCAAAGTACGCCTCCAGCTTCGGACTATCTAGGACGTGTAACCTGATCAGCTGGTGCCAGTGACACCAGTGCTAACAGATGACGGTGCCTCCAGTCAGCCAGTCAGCGCTTGCCATCAAACAATGAACAGATGTGCAAGTGAGAAAATACAATGAAGTAAAAAATTTTTGAAACTCATAGAATTTAACACAGATACACAGAGGAGACGATTGTACTGAGATACAAAAACAAGAATAAAAAATATAACCTTTATGTAGCCTGTCACAGCATGGTTTATTAGAACTGCACCGTGAAGGACTGCCAATCTTTTCAGTGCTACTGAACACAGAAGCCTGTGTTTTGTGTTGTGGTCACCAGTTTTAATTCAGAGAAATCATATTTCGTTCTGTATGCTGTTGCTATGGAGATGAAGGCAATCACAGGTGTGAACTGTAGGGAATTCAGAACACGTTGTCTTTACAGTTGCTATCAAAATTTGGCAGCACAGCTGCCGACGCCTGTCAGACCTGACAGAATTTTAATTTGAACCAATTTTAAAGCTTGTGTTTTCAGTTTTCTCAACACTGTAATCTTTAGTTGCTCAGTTAGTGGATGTTCAAATTCTGTGTCTGAAAATGTTAGCTTGTAACTTTGAACAGGGACAATTTTAATGCGGATCCAATCAGCTCAGCAAAGACTCCAATTCGACCCAATGGATAGTTCTGGAAACTGTAGAAAGGAATAAACCTGTATAAACTGTATTTTCATAAGTTCCACAGCTTTTCCTGCTAAAGACGACCTCTGCCATGGCCATTCACGCCATACCTAAGTAATTAAGTAATAAATATTTCAATGACAGAGAAGTTCCTGTTTTTTCTCGATGTACTTTAGGAATATTGTTTGGGGGGCTTTTTTTTTTACAGCATGCCCATAAAAAAGGACATTTTCTGTAAATTAAAGGGAACTTTTTATTTTATAATGATAGCACAGTGTGGGCAATGAGCAACACAGTTTTTTTTCTGTCATTTTACGCATTTCTTTCTTTTCAGTTTAAGCACAAAGAGCCATGTTGACAAATTTTGTTCATTTACTCTAGCAGGATTTCTATATCATGTAGAAACACCGAGATGTACTGTTAAAATTGCACTTCTTTATCTTATATTACATATGTCGGAGATTGAATGTGTAGTTAAACATCTTTACACTGACAGGAGGGAAATTTCCACCATGTAAAATGAGTTTGACATCCCGGTTCTAAGAGCCCACAGTGGAACAAGCTCATATTTGATCTTATGTATGTGCATCATGTTTGTCTGACATGTGAAAGAGAAGGCCAGCTTTGGGGGTCACAAGCAAATGTACTTCTAGTGCCATTCCCAAGCTTGGCAGGGAAGTAACTGGGGGAAAATCAAATATGTGGATCCACTCACCCACTGTTGTGACCTGTTGGGGGGGAAAAGGGAGCAGCCAAAAGTACCTATAATATTCTCTCCAACTAAAGGTCTTCACACAAGCATCTCAAATGTAATTAAGCAAGGATAAGTACTAGTATTTGCTCATATGAAAACCCAAGTCCAAATAATTTTGGGCCAGCATGTGACGGTAGTGCCACAGAAGTGGGCATCCTCATGCTCACCATAGGAAAAGAAAGGCTTAGGCCTTTCAAGGCCACTTATACCAGTTATAACATGTAGCGCCCTGCGTAGAGCTCGAATCTGTCCACAGTCAGACAGCAGGGCCGCTCGGTGTTGTTTCAAGGACATGGTGTTAATGAGACGGCTGGAGTCTAGCATATGTTTTTTGTTCTAATTAGAGCAGGCAGCCAATCAAAGGGTTGCGCTTCAACAAATGAGCATGGTTTCACAGCAGCCTCTGCTCTGGGTCAGACGGGATGTTTGTATCACCGGCAGCTTTGTTCATCTCTCTCTCAGACCCAAACAAAGGAGAAAAGAAAGAAGGAAAAAATATTTTGTCTTATTTTTTTTTACTTTTGAACTACTCCCCTCCCACTAGACCACCTTATATCACCAAACCCTCTGCCCACTCCGCTCCTGAAGCTTTTCTGATAGCAACCAGACTAATTAGTAACAACAAATAAGAGCAGATTCGACACTAAAGAGAAAATTCTGAACGGATGAATAAAACCAAAAGCTCTCCAGGCTTTTGCTAGCATTAGAAAAATGACATGTTGCAGTTTTTACTTTAAAGCTTTTTAATGCTCAGTTAGGTGTAGCTAGGTGAAGATGTCCTGACTCCATGCATCAAACTTCTTGTGGACAATTAAAATCTAACAGTTGTGTTAAATCATTTAAATTAATAACAAGGACAGAAGAGTGTCATGTTCTTGTACCAAGGAGTGACAACTTTTTCACATACAATAAAGCAGGAAGGAAAACAAGCTCATGTGACACCCTGAAAATAGCAGCTTGGTCCACACCCATGTGATCCGTTCAGCTACAAATGCCTGTAATCTAGAGCTTTCACCAAAACTACAGCAGAGAAAAGCCAGGACTGTTTAACAACTTAAATCCCCTTTTGAAAGTCCAGCAGCCAGTCTGTTAAAATAAGAGGGGATGACTTTTTATGGAATGACTTTTCGATGATAACTTGATCTAACAAGGACCGAGTTTGAATTTATTTTGGATTTTCTTTAATCGACACAGGATAAAAATGAAACAAAGAGGCTCAAAGTTATACATATTCTCCATTAGTTTTTGGTAAAATATCAGTTAGCAAGTAGCATCTTTATCACGTGCTTTTGATAGCATCAACAGCCTTCTGGTTTAATTCTGGTTGGATATTTGACAACTCTTTTTGGCAGAATTTGTGGAGTTCATTTAAATTGGGTTTCCTGGTACAGACCCAGCTTTTAAGCATAGCCCAAAATTCTACAATAGGGTTGAGGTCCATTCCAGGTCCAACACTATCAGTTCAAATAGCTGTACGTAATTGCAAGTTATTTGGATGTGTCACATCTTTGCCTAGATGTTGCAGATGACCTAAACCGTCACCCTCAGATGACAGGAAATTAGTTTGGATGTTAAGGAATGAGGCAGGAACCACCCCCGCCTAAGCTTGCCATGAACTGGAAACTGTTGAAACACCAGCATCACTGTAGACAGTATGCCAATTTTACATCGCCTTACACCAGCGGTCCCCAACCTTTTTTGCACCACAGACTGGTTTAATGTCAGACAATATTTTCACGGACTGGCCTTTAAGGTGTCGCAGATAAATACAACAAAATAAAATGATACGACCAAGACAAAAACTGTGGTATTTTGTAAATATAATAATAAACGCGAATTCACTGTGTAATTGTGTAACTTTATTACCAGCGTCCTCCTGAAATGCGCCAACAACATTGAGAGTAACATCCTCCTCTCTGCCCCTTTAATGCTCTCTGATCGCTACGGTAACGTGTAAATATTTCTTTCAAAATAAGACACACAACTACAACACGGGAAAAGACCCAGCAAAACCGAGTTAACGATAAAAACCCTGAAAACGATAAATTTCACACCCGAACCTCAACTCTCGCGGCCCGGTACCAAACAACTTGGTCCGTGGCCCGGGGGTTGGGGACCTCTGCCTTACATCAACTTCAAGATTGACTTAAATTTGCAGCTGCCCACATAATCAAGCCACCCACCGAGTTCTTGTTTTTTAAAGTCAGTAAACATGTATGCTGTAAAAATAATTCACCGTGTCTCCCTACTGACTTAAATCCTATTCAATCTAAAGTTTACACTCAGCCTGAATGCAGCTAAAAAGAGCTTATACAAAATTAGGTTTTTAGTTGGAAAGTCTCATCCAATTTGATCTTTCAACTCTCAAAATGAGGTGTATTTTCTAAAATCTTACACAGCACGAGTGCATCTCTCTTACATTGTCTCCATTCCTGTTCAGTGTATTGTGGTCACCAAATTCATAGTTCAACATATAGCATGCCACAAAGTTGCTATGGTTTAAAGAATGCCAAATAATGCAAAGATTATGAGAAAACTGTGCACAAATATAGGTGCAGGGATCCACAATAAGCAAAAAGCAATTAGGTTTGAAAGATTAGGTTCAGGCTCCTCCTAACTTTACACCAAGAAAGTAAACTAGTGAATTCAGCTAATAACTAAACAATAAAACTAAAGACAACAGCCCGAGTCAACGGTCTGGTGGAGGAGATCTCTCCACTTGCCCCCCCTCTGGCTATATATGCATGGAGGTGGGCCACCAAACAATCAGCACTAAGGAAGAGGACAGAGAGAGAAAACACAGGCCAATCCAAAGAAATCAAAAATCATAGGGAGACAACCTGCGTGTGCTACATCAAAACTATAGTAACAAACCAGCCAGTATAGCCATGTTTTCCATTATTTGCAGCAGTTGGTGCTTCTGCTCCATGTTACTTTTTTCACAAATGCACTGTTGTTGCTCTGGGATATATTTGCACATTATTCTTTCAAACAAATTAGATGCTATGTGGGAAGCCAATAACGGTAATAATTAAAACGTTCCTTTTCATCTCCGCTGTCTGTCCTGCCCCTCCAGCTTCTTCCAGACGTAATGATCTAACATGATACTCCACACACTGCTGAAAAACTGCCAATAACTCAGAACACGTCTCTGATTTCTGCACCACCACAAGCCACAGTGGCATGACGTTGTATCCAGTATGGTCGCTGACCAATTGTGTTGCTGCCTGTCACCGGCGCTCAGCAAATGAGAGTGCAGGAGCGAGGCTGAGGCTAGCAACGAGGAGGAGGCGGCGGAGGAGGTGAAGGAGGAGGACAGTGGAAGACTGCAGTGGCAGCAGTAACGGTCCCTGGGCCCCACGGATACTCACCGAGTCAAACACTGAAAGCTGTGTGTGATCGAGCGGCTGAGTCTGAAGGGTTGTGTTTGTCTCCAAGATGGGGACAAAGAGAGTGCATGTGTGCACGCTCTCTTTTTTCCCTGTATGTGTCTGCCTTTGCTGTCTGAGTGATACGGAGGTAGAAAAGAAAAGTATGAGAGAAAAACATGCCCCCGAGTCAGAGACAGACACATAATGAAGCAGCGATTTTTGCTTTTCCATCTTCCTCTATTCCCTCCCTGCCTTGTGTCAGCTAAGATAATTCTTCTGTTAGTCAAGTGAAAGGCTGTGGCTGAGGGGTGTTTCTGTGGGATATTGATACATTTTAGAGAGTGAATAGCTGCATGCCCCTCAGCTGTGTGGTCACCAGCCGAACTGTTGATTTATGGACTGTTTTTGATCAGAATGGAGCTGTTCAACATTGCTGGCAGATGCAGCTGCTAAGTGATGGAGAAATCATTAGACACAGCTCCAGGGATGGTTGGCTAGTGAGGCATTATGTATGCTAGTGTCTTCGTCCGGTATTATTTTAGAGTGTAATGCTGCGCGATCAGTTAAGGCTTGATTAAGGAGGGCAAACTGGTGTCTGGAGGATTTTTTTTTTAACCCACAGCCATGGGGGCTGAATTTTAAACTGAAAACACAGGTGCAGGTAGACTTTCTGTACTGTACAGCTGGAGGCCTTTTCCTGTGGGGCTTGCTCGTTCTCCATTTGCCTGTGTGGGTTTTCTCCGGGTACTCCAGCTTCCTCCCACACTTTAAAGACATGTTGGTTAGGTTAATTGGCGATTCTAAATTGGTTGTAGGAGTGAATGTGTGTGTGTGAGTTTTTGTCTGTCTGTAAGTTAGCTGTGTGAAAGACTGGCCACCTTGAATGAGATAAGGATAGATGGATGGATTAAGCAAAAGAAAGGTAAAAGAAGTAAAAGTACTGATTCTGCCAAAAGATTTATATATAACTAGAATTTTTTCAAGTTGAGCAAAGGCTACCAATGTTTAAGCTTTTTTATAAAGCAGTTTAAAATAGGGTATGATACCAGAAGTTTCCCAGATGATACTAATATGAGTAGAGTTACATGATTCACAATACCCAATTTGGTAGCTTGGTTTAAAAAAAAAAGTCACATGCACTGTAAATTCCTTCCTAACAACCTGAGATATTTGTGGCAGGCTTTTCATTTAAAATGTGAACATTTTGTAGATAGGACACAGAATAAAAAGTAGCTTTACTTACATTCTGTTAGCTTAAGGATTTATATTATAGAAGAACTTTAACTTTTGGAACGTAGTTGATTTCACAGCAGCAATGGCAGCTGCCTTAAAAAAGTTGTAAAGTGTATTTCAAGATAACAGTGCAAAGTACTTCTATACCCGACTCTCACTGCCTTTATTATCAATGAGTCTGAGCAGAGCTATCACCATCTGTGTAGTTTTTCTTGTGCTTGTGGGCGTTATCCCTATCTTGGTTTTGTTCCTATAGCACATCTCATTTCCTTATTATAGCGAAACACTGGAGAAAGAAAGTCACACATCGAGGCACTTTCTTTTTCTTTCTTCCATCCACCTGCTGATGCTGATGTAGGCCTGTTTGCCTTTGCCAGTGACAAACCGTAAAGCGAGACATAAGAAGCCCAAAAGAATGTCAGGGGTCTTAAAGAATTAAATAATGGGAGGGGGGGGACAAGGAATTGCTGAGCATCGGATGTGTCAGGAACAACGAATCATTTGTTGGAAAGCTCTTTAATTTCTTACATAACTAATAAAAGAAATTGAATTGTAGCTTCACTTCTTGATTGCATTGTTCATGTCTGGCTGAAAAGTGGCATTTTATAGATGCTTCCCGGCTCCAGATGACAAATGCTCTGTAGCAAACACCGTCACAGGCGACCTGACACAGGATTTAATAATGTTGCTGACTTTTCTGTTGTTTAACTTTCCGCCTGCGTCATGGCTGGCCTTTAGCTTTTGTTCTCGCCGCTTAGTTACAGAGGGAGAGTTTAAAGCCTCATTGGTCAAAATCGTCACATGAACCTTTGACACGGAATTGGTGCTTTGGCATTTAGGAAGGGAAGATGAGCGTAATGTGGCGTAGAGCTCCATAGATCATTATGTGGAGGTGTCTAACCGCAGAGCAGAGGACGGCGGGGTCTGAGCCGTATTTCATTTTGCTTCGAGACGTAAAAAAAGAGGCTCATTAACATGCATGGCCACAGGTTGTTGTTGCTCTTTCTCTCTCTCTCTCTTTCTGTGTGTGTGTGTGTGTCGAAGCACAGCATCGATGGCAACTGACTCGTTCTTATTAGGCTTTAGCTAACCCTTCAGTTGTCAAGTTGTTTTTGTCATAACTGCTATCCATTTCAAATCAAACAATCTGATGTGAGTGCTGCATGGTATGAAGATGAGGGGATGTTGATAAAGAGATACTTAAGAAGTAGAAGATATTCCCTTGCCTGGCCGTATGGTAATGAAGTTGTTCATGTGATCAAAATAACTAAGTGCCTTATTAGTTTTTAGGATTCATCAGATGTCACACCTACTTGTGGTTTGGACTGAAATGTTTCAATTAAAACTGCAACAAGTCCTCCAACCTGAATGATTTCTTGTCCTTACCCTCTAAAAGCAAGACCCTTTTGTTGTTCCTCCATCCACCCTGAGCTCCTCCCTGCACAGACGTTGCGGCTCGTTAACTACATGAACTCAAGAGAGCAACGTCACAATGAAACATAATATGGGAAGAACATGAAAGCAGTCCTGTACGAGCAGGGCCCTAAAACAACGTGTATAATATATAGTTATAAAAAAGCATTAAAACCTCCACTACGCTAGCGGCCTTTGTGCTATTTGTCGCATTGCGTGGGTTTATCAAAGCTTTTCACTAAAAACAGCCTAGTGCAACCTGGAAAATGCTGTTCACTTAGTTGTGAAGGAAGGTGCAGAGATAATCCAATCTCCTTACCTTGAGTGCCTTTTAACAGCTTATTAAGGACACACTATAGTTAACCATTTGCAGTATTAGTATTACTATCAGTTCTGCTATTAATAAAAAATATGAAACATTTTTTAACTCCCTTTTTGTTCATGACAGGGAACTGGAAGCAAAGCAAAGAGGAGCACTGGAAGGCACTGCAAACGCATCCCCCTTTTTTCAAGGTCTAATCCTTCTTAGTAGGGGAGCGATAAGCGTGTTTTGACTTAGCCCCAAATTTCCTGTTGTTTATGCATCCTTTTGCCAAGTCACGTGGATCCCTGTAGAGTTGGATAATCTTACTGATGCCAGTTTGGCAGAGCTGCAAATGTACCACTGCCTCCTGGTCCAGGTCAGATCACGAAAGTGAGGAAGAAAACAAAATGCCCGTGCGTCTGTTTTCTTTCATTTTTTTTTACCCTCCCTCTGTTCATCATCGAGTGAGCATTTGCTCGCAGATAGGAATCAGTCCGAGCTGCTGGCTTTGTCGACATGTGTCTCTCATTCCTCTGTGGTGCTCTATAGTTCCTCACTGGTGTGAGAGGAAAAGCCTCTTATACTTGCTGCAAGCTCCCACTAGGGCTTCTTTATGGGTTTCACAGTTGTGGCGTTATCAGTTGTGAAAGTTCCAAACATGAAGCAGCCATGTGGTTGGGAAACAGTAGCTACTGGTGACGCAAGGGTGTCCATTACATCATTAACTGCTACGCCATCTGGCAGGCTGGCTGTTGACCTTCGTCTCGTTCTAACAGCTCACACTTTCAGCCTGATACAAAGCAAACCAGTCCACTACATCCACCACACGTTAAATCTGGTGTTGTAAATTTGTTGTGTTGGGAGTGCTTTGAATCATCCACGACAGCCACACTCCAAATAGCTCAGAATGACTATGCAAGTGTGAGCAGTTTAGCTTGTGCAGTCCCCTCTTGTTTGATTCAGATTTTTTTCACTCTTCTGTGCTATAGATTTGAATGTGCATATTTTAGATAAGTTACCATTACTTTTGACTTAAAATCTGTG
The DNA here is from genome assembly GCF_036321145.2 of Pelmatolapia mariae. Classification (NCBI taxonomy): domain Eukaryota; kingdom Metazoa; phylum Chordata; class Actinopteri; order Cichliformes; family Cichlidae; genus Pelmatolapia; species Pelmatolapia mariae. Next base: position 52,666,129 of record NC_086236.1, read on the forward strand.
GTTTAAGTTCCATTCTCAGGCTGTATAAGGGATTACAGCCATTTGCTCCTCGGTTAGTCACAGTGGGAAACAGAAGCTGCTGAAGAGTGCAGCTGATGATGGTACACAGCATCTCAGTTCTCAGGCTACCACCCACCTGGGTCCTGAACCTGTAAGCTGAGCTAGGATGCTCATTAGAAAAGACTCTGTGGACCTCAGATTAGCTCTCAGCACAACTTCATAATAAGGCTTTGGGGCCAAAATGAAAAGGACAAACGTGGCAAACTTTTTTTTTCTTCATATATATATATATATATATATATGTATATATATATATATATATATATATATATATATATATATCTCGTTGAGAAATTCATGTGTGAATGCAACGCAGGTGATCCTTGCCAGACATTGTTACCTGACTACATAGCCTGTGGCAGTGGGAAATGTCAACAGTCTGAATGCAGTAGAAAATGCTGACACTATAGTAAAACTACTGCAGCAAGAAAACAAAATTAAACAAGCATTATTGGACACAAAGTAAAAAGAGAAAGAAAGAAAAACTTAAAAGCACAGAGATTAAGGTGGAATGTTTCAGACATGTCGGGGTTCTTAAATCTGATGTCAGGTTGCAGGGATGGTCGCCAGTTTAATTGCGCTACCACTGTAAAGCATTGCCATAGAGAGAGAGACAGAGGTTTATATTGTATGGTTTGAGACTTGCAGTGTGGAAACTGGTCTGGTCTATTCCAGGAATAACAAAAACTATATAAAAAAAAATCATAAAGAAGTTAGGCCTAAGTCACACAGGCCTAAGGACCAGTTAGCAACCATCTAGAAACCACTGGTTGTGCAGGAAAAATATTTACTCCGTGGAAGATTGTTAGTGATTGCTGGAGGTTGCAGCTGCGGTGAAATCGATTGCCCAAGTCCCATTCATGCAGGCCGAGAGACTGATTAGTGAGACTATAGGGAAAAGTGTATTCCACAACCACTCGGTGAATGGTTTTAGGAGGTTGTTGACATTTGCTAGCATGTAATTGGTCATAAAGAGTTGTAAACAGTGCTGCACTGAGATAGAATATTATTTATACATTTTTATAGTTATTATTATTATTTTAGTACATCATTATGCCTGTAAGACTTCCATTTATCGTTCTTTCTTTTTAAAACTTGCATTACCCAAAAACATACCTTCGTCTTTGACAGTGCAGAGACTTGAGTGCTAAGCTAATAATGGCTAATGCTGAGTTGAAGTTCATGTTATGATTTTTTCCCCACATTTTTCAGTATTCATCCTAATTAAAGGGTTTAACTTAACAGCACATATTTAAAGGGCAGTTGATGGGTACTCTATAGTTCCTTAGCTATTTGCCTTGACTTGGTTTTACAACACAGACTTGAAACTGCTTAGACTGAAAAACAGTCAAACGTGCAGTACGGGAACAGTTAATGTAATTAGCCCTGGCAAAGTACATTTTAAACTCTTTAAAGGGAACCTGTTATGCTCATTTCCAGTTCCATATTTTATCGTGTGGATTATTACACTAGGGTTGAATAAATGAAAGAACAAAATAATAATTCTTACTTATGCTGTACTCTGCCTTGATAGATCTCCTTGGTTCACTCAATGTCCAAAAAATAAGCCTTTGAGGTCCCTTCATCTTCCTGTGGCAGCTTCCTTTTGATTGCCTGCCTCTGGTAAAGAAAATATGAAAAAGAGGTCCCCTTTGAGACGTGCATATTTGTTTTGCCATGCTAGCTGGAGGTGACAGGTGATGGGTGTGCCTTTCCACATTAATATTTTGTCTTTACAAATGTTAATTTGTTTCTTTGTTGTGCTTTGTGTGTTTTACTGTCTCATTCTTCTTTTAAACTGACTGTTGATGATTTTTCTTTTAAAAAGACTTGAAAATGAAGAATAAGTTCATAAAAATATTGGCACTGAGTTGACTTTTGCCTCCATACTATAAAAAGAATGAAAATGTAAACACACACAAAGGCACGAATACGTTATTTTTCACATGCGTTGTCCTTCTCTTTACCTCTTTGCTTCTGTTTCCATCTTGCTTTCTTAGACACATCGATTCTGTTCTCGAACTCTGACACACACGCGTTTTGATACCATTTGGCCTTGTAGCTTAGTGAAACAGAGCTAGAAGAAGGGCTTCTGTTCTACTGATGAGACAGTAATTAGTACTAACTCCTAAGGGAAAGCAGATAGACTTCACACAGCTTGACACTCTCACTCTCTTTCTCCGTCTGTCTGTCTGTCTGTGTCTTTTCCCTCTCTGGTCCTGCCATTAACAGCAGCAGCATTTCTGTGTCCTCAAAACAAGTACAATCTAGCACATTCAGCTAACTTTGTGTCAGCCTTTGTCAGCTCTGTCAAAACCTCCACTGCATGCATTAATGGAAAGACAAGACAGAATGTGATGGAGAATATATGTACATGCAAATACAAAAGGTACAGAGATGGGGTCAATTTTCAGTTGGTATATTTGTAGAAAGCACTTAGTGCCTGTGTGTTTTAACTGAATTGACTGAGGGAAAACCTCTATAAAGTTTTTGTTTATTCACAGCTCAACCTGCTTCGTTTGCCACCTTCTCTTGACTGCTTCAGTTTGTTTGAGTTTAAAAAGAGCACACAGTGAAGGACATTTCCATAGAGATTATGCATTTTCATTAGCGATTTAGACACTGTGGTCATGTGTGTTGCTTTGGTCCATGAGGGGATGGGCACTTGGGTGAAATGGCCAGAAAGATTCTGTTCGCTTCAGCAGTTTTGCTGGAATGATTGAAAGTGTGTGCGAGGGAGCGCGGCACTGGGAATCTTGTATTGCTGTTTCAGGACTTTTTCAGTGTATAGAGAAAGTGTTTTAGGAGCCATTTTTTGATTTATTTATTTTTTTTGACAAAGTTTTTGCTGGAACACCCAAGAATTTAATTTTTATTATTTTTATTTTTTTACTACCACTTTAGATGCATTTGTATGAGTGTGTCAGTGTGTTAGTGTGATGTATTCTGTGTGTTTACATGTGTGGCTTTGCAAACATATGTAAGTGGATAAACCTGCTGCTGAGTGTTGTGGGATTACCTGTTCAGATTAGCCCAGTTAACTCATTTATAATTCTAAAACCCAAACCTGGGATCTCATCAGCCTTTTAATAGGCTTTGACTTGTTGTTGTTGTAGGCAGATTATATTTGACCTACCTCAGCCAGTGCATGCCTTTTGATGCCCTTTATATAAGCATTCAACTTTTGTAAGCTTTTTACTGGAAAAGAGAGTTTTACATGTTGCACTGTAGCTTCTGTTTAATTGTTTAGCCATTTGAATTCAGTGTGGTAATGGAGGAAAAACTAATTTACAGAATGCAAATGCGCTACATGACTAAGATTAGCTATGTAGTTTGATAACAAGGTCTGCTTGTTGCATCTTTAGGTATTAGGCAAGATGGTGGTGTAGTCATGTTAACACCAAGGGCTACTCTTTATTTTTTGCATTCTCTTTTGTTATGCTCACTTCCCCATTTAGGCATTTTTTTTTTTAGAATTACAAACAATTTTAATCAATACAAAGTTAGCACTCCCAGCTAACTTCCTGCTAGCTTACTTGGCAAGTTTTGGCAAGTCTGCTAGCAGACTTGCCAATTTGGTTCCTTACAATGAGCACTAGAAGTTCACACAATTTATTAAAAATGTTGTTTATACCCTAAGTTCCCATCTCATGGCTTGGCTAATGAGATTGAGAAAATGTTTTAATTTCAACAGAGGAGATTAGATATTAGCAACATGAGAGGCAACATGGCTAACAAAGGGAATAAAAAACCCTTCTATTTTGGTCTCTCCAGATATCCATGGAGTACTACCAGTCAATCTGACTAGTAGTTTCTGGTACAGCCTCACATATATATCTCCAAGTGGATGGAGAAGATGGTACAGTCTGAGGAGGTCAAAAGGGCAGATGGCTGCTGCTCCTATAGCCTGGTTTTAAAAGGGAGTTTTTCCTCCCCACTGTCACCAAGTGCTTGCTCATAGGGAGTCATCTAATTGTTAGAGTTTTCTCTTTATTATTGTAGGTTCTTTACCTTACAACTGTTACTGTTGATGTGATTTGAGGCTATGCAAATGAAATGAAATTGAATTGATGTGACAGACAACAGTGTAAATATGGAGGTATCCAGTATAAAAAATAACCAGTCACATACATCCATTTATTCATGTAGGTGCCAGTGAGGATGGACACAGTATGTGGTTCATCAAAAAGAACAACTTCAGGGTGACAATGAAGAGTTGTGCCCAAGTAGGCCCAGTTAGTCAAAGCTATAAGTAAACTGGGATTACAGGCAGTGGTTTCTTACAGATTTGTTTTGCCCAGTTAAACAGATTCACTAAATTGATTTGGTGTTTAATTCTGCTGAATCATGAGGCATCCCAACCACAAGTCAAAAGTGAAAGCACATCCGAGTTTGTGAACCATGGCTTCCAAGACACATGTGCTAGAGCTTTAAGCCCTCGTTACAGGGCTTTTAAGAACTAAATAAATGTAAGATGTCATGTATGCCACCAGACTAAGCAGCTCTCTAAAAATTAATTATGAAATCTAAACTTGATGAGGGGCCAGTGAAATGGAGCTACATTAGAGCTGTTTAATGTTAAATCTTTGCAGCAGAATTCTGGGCCACTTGTGAACGGTCCAGGGGTGTTTTGGTTAAACAGATGAAAAAGGATTTAGTATATGAAAAAGGATGAAAAAGGATTTAGTATATTCTAGATGAAATAAAAGCATTTCCACCTCCGTAAATTCTTATATCTCTACTTTTTTCTATTTTTTTCTTTTCTTTTGCAGCTTGTTACTCGCTGTTTCCTGAGCTCTGGACTCCCGCTGTTCCCCTCCAATATCCCACCATTTAATCCCTTTTTACAGTAGAGATAGCTCTACACTGGGCAAGCAGAGCAATGCTAATAAATTCACCCTTAACAAGATTGCAATTAGCCTATTGATTCTTTCAACCAACTTCCTTGCCGCTGCAAAATTGCCTTGCACAATTACATTTCTGTGACACAGCACAGTGACAGCTAACCGCCTCAGATTTAAATGTGCTTTGATGAAGGTCACTCATCTTTTCTCTGTCCACTCTCTGCCTTTTCATCCATACACCATGTTAATATAGCAATAACACGTTCCTCTCCTTGTTTGCCCTTCTGCAGACTGAAGAAGAAGTCTCAGTCGGTGGATATTGCCAGTCAAGGTTTCTCCCCGACACTGGTGCCCGCCTCGCCCCTCAACAAGGCTGCGCCATCTGTTGCCAAGACAACCACTGTCCTCGCGGTGCAGGAAAACAACACCACCAACTCCCAGCGCCGCAGCCCCCGGTGTGGCGAGCTGAAGAGAGGCTACACCATAGGTAAATGACAGAGGGGCTGGGGCTGTGATCCTGTCTCTCTCTGTGTGCCAGTGGAGAACATTTCGCCTGAATTTGATGTCCAGTTATTACTTGAGTCAGCATTAAAATGCACCGTCTGAGCTGCTGACATGCATTTCTCACTCAGCTTAGCTTCCCCTTGTCACCTCTTCAGCTGGCTCTCCCCATTACACAACTCCTGATTCATTTCCTTCACATAACTTTTAATCATGTGGCTCTGATGAGAGTTGTTCCTGTGATGAATTCTATTTTTGGTGGTGGTGGTGGCTCTGCCTGCTGTGGCTCTCTTTCTGTGTCAGCCAGTGGGTTGGTACTATGACAGTTAAGTGCCCTTTAGGGAGCTGACTTTTTGGAGCTAATGAAATGAGTGTGAGCTAAACTAATTTCCAAACTGATGAATGCGGTGCATCCTCTGTTCACTTCATTGATGAGATTTACTTCACAAGCTGCTTGGGTTGAGGTTAGAAGGTGGAAGTGTGATCTGCGAGGTATTTCTTGCTATAGGCCTGTTCTACTTTTATTTCACGCTCCCTTTCACACTTCCTTATTCTGGCTTTATTTGATTTTTTTCAAAAGTGTGCTTTAAAACAAGTCATACCTAATCCAAATACATTGTTATTGTTGCTTTTGGACTCGATCTTTAATGTAGCAAGCTGATGGAGTTATCCATAGCTGTGGAATCAGATTTGAAGGAGCAGGAAAAAAGTGACCTAAAGCTCCAAATATGTCAGAAGGAATTTCAGAGAAAAGTGTATAAATATATGAACAGGACATTTTAGTTCAATTTAATAATACAGCAATTAAAATGACTCCTTGGGTATGTAAATTTCAGTGATATGATGCTATTAAGGGCATGGATATGTGAGGGGAAAAAAGCATGGAAACAAGAGTAGCATTGATGGAAATTGAAGGCGATGTAGAGGAGAAATTAAAACCAAAAGACTAAAAAAAGACAAAGTGAGCGTTGACTTTTTAAATAGCTCCTTGCGTGGCACTTAAAATCACCTGGCAGAGCAGAGAGCATTGAGGACTCTGCCAGATTCTTATGTTTATTGATCAGCTCAGAATAATAACTGAAATGATGATATTTACTTATTTTACTCCCCCGACTTTGTTTTCCTGAATGAATTAAATGGCTTTCATAAAATACATGAATAAGAAAACAGGAAGTAGCAATAAGATGGCTACTGTTGCCTTTAACAGCAAGTAGCCTTCTGTACAATAGCTATTATACAATACAACAGAGAATTTCTTCAGAATATCACTTTTTATATAATGGACTGTATGGTGTGGTCAGTATTATTAGCCCCCTGAAAAACTGAGCTTTTTATTGAGCCATAGCACAAACCACTGATGTGCAAAGATAACTTACTGTAAAATTAAGTTAAAACTGAGGATTATCTTCCAATTAACATACAGTATAAAAACTTCAGCAAAGGTTCGAGTTGTCACTCTAGAAAAAATCAAGGCAAAAACTAAAGAAATCAGTTTAGATTTGAGAAAACAAATTGTTGATACTCACAAAGCAGGAGATGGATATACAGAGTTATCACAGTGCTTCTAAGTGTCAAGAACTGGAGTGAGATATATCATCAAGAGAGCCACATAGTGCAGAACAAGCCTGGCAGAGGTAGGACGCCAAAGGTTTCAAAGACTCTGTAAGGAAAACTGATGAGAGATGTGTCTAAACAACTGCCAACACAAGACTGAATGACTTAGCCAAGTCGGGAATTGTAGTCTCAAAGAAGACAATAAAATGCTACACAGGAAGGGTCTGTGAGGTAGGAGACCAGGAAAACCTCAATTTCTGCAGAAGAGACACCTACAAGCCAGAAGTATGCTAAGGACAACCTGGAGAAAGATTATGCTTACTGGGATGCGTCCTCTGGACAGATGACACGAGACTAGAGCTCTTTGGTCACAGAAACCAAGCAGTCAGCACCAAAACTGGGTCATTGCTGTGAGCGACTTATGTTGTGTCCTTGACAACAACCAACAAAACATATGTCGCTCCTGGACAGGAGCTACCTCTAGAAGACCAAAGTGAACATTACTGGCTGGCCTACACAAAGCCCTGACTTAAATCCAAATAAAAATTTGTGGGGTGAATTGAAGACCAAGGTTCATGCCAGAAAACCATCAAATCTGTAGGCGCTTTAGAAATTCTCAAAAGTAGAACGTGCTGGATTGCTCAGGAGACAAGCGTGAGACTACATCAAATGACTTCAGGCTGTTATCCAGAAAAAAGGATACACAGCTGAAGCTAATAATTCTGTTCTCATCTGTAGGAGTAGGGAGTAGTGAAGGAGTGAATGATTTGGGATAAGGTAAAAGGTCACTGTGACCTCACACAGTTTTGCACATTCATTAGCTGGTTGTAACAAACTTTCACAGAAACATTTATGCAGCTACAACATTTTATAGCCAAAACAGCAAAGGTCAAATCTAGACAAACGTGGATGTAAATTGCACCATGACTGACAAGCAAAGGCATACAACTGTAAGATGGCAATTCTAGTCTGATGCCCTTGCAGCTCTATTATTAGAGTTCTTGGTACATTTGAATTTCACTTCATGGCTGAGCATACAGTCTGATTAATCATGTAAATCAGTGCAGCAGCGGTGGCTATTCTGCAGGGAGAGGACAGCTTTAGGGTTGAGTTGCTGCAGGACCATGCCACTTTAGGGTCGCAGTGCACCACTGAGCAGGCACAATTTGGCTCAAGGTGTGCCACTCTGCCGGTGCCACACCAGTGAACTTACTATAGTGATCACACATTGACTCCGCTGCTTTAAGCAGGGCATTGAGCGAAGAACGGATTGATCCATCAGCTCAGTCGGCAATAATCAATAGAGGAAACTGTGGGATAAAAGCTTGGCACGACAGGTGGACTGGCTGTTGACAGTTCAGCCCGCTCTTGTCATCCATTACCAATTCAATGGCAGCTGCTGGCTCTTTGTAAAAGCACAGGGTCGGAAGTCACAGTCATTCAACCATTAAATGAAATGTGACCGTGACTTATTGTGCTTTTACGGCTTTTAACTACAAAGTAACAAATTGTACAAGCTTCCAAAGCATGAGTCATAACAGTTAATCATTTGCTCTGGCTAGCGTTGGCCTAGATAAACCACAATTAGATCAAGGCCCGACTTTTCACATGACTACAGAAATACTGCATCTGCCAGTCATTTACACAGCTGGATCACATAATGAGACATTGATGAGCGACTGTCCCATCTCTCTATTTCTTATCGCGATTGGATGTGGAGCCCTGTGGCATTTTTAAACCCAGGCCAGGCTGCTCCTGCAGGGATGATCATGCTAATTTATTCTAATGGGATAGCAATAATGTGGCAGGCCACTCGCTGCGCTTGTCTGCCAAGCTTCAGACAGACCTGTCATTAGAGGCACATAGCAGATTCACAACAGACGTTTTAATAACCCAGCCAATGAGCCTCCTACCAAGGCGACGCCACCTCTGAGGGTAAGTGTTGATGGTGTTCTTCAATTAAAAGTGCTACAGTCACTGCTGCATCCTGTAACTCAGAACGAGAAGAGAGCGAGCAGCGTCCAGACATGATGTTGATGAGGATCAGCCATTGCTCAGACTGCTCATTTCATTACATGATTTGCTCAAGAAGAATTGATGGATAACTGTATAACTCTACATACATGCTGAGGGAGAAATAAGGGTGTAACCAGAACAAAAAGAGAATAAAGAAGTAAAGACAAGGAAATAAGAAGAGAAAGGGGAAAATGAGAGGGAAATACACAGAGAAAAGAGAGGCTGTGGAAGAGAGAAGTGGCAAAAGTAGGAAAGGAGTGTGAGGGGAAAAGAAGAGAAGTGAGGAAAAAGAAAGGAATGGGATGCAGAAAGCGGGTAGAGGCAAATGAGAGTAAAGGAAAGGAAAACACTGAAAGGGAGGAAGACGTTAAAGGAGAGAAACTATGGGTAAACAATGGAAAAGAAAAATGAAAAGAAAGGAAATGAACAGGTTTTACAGGAGAATAAATGGGGAAGGAGAGAAGAGTGATGGAAGAGAAGGCTAAGGAAATTTGACACGAACAAAGAATGAATGGGGAAATGAAAAATGAAAGGAAAGAGAGAAGGTAGGAGAAAGCAAAGAAATGGCTAATGAAGGAAGGGGGAAGTGGAAAGGAAGAAAATATAAGATGTGAAAGGGGTAAGCTAAGCAAAGAGACGACTGAGGAGGAAATTTAAAGAAGGGAAAAGGGGGGAAAAGAAGGCAAAGGAAACGAGATAAAAGGAAGTGAAAGGAGGAGAAATGATTGGCGCTATAACGAAGGAAAGTAAAACTAAAGAGAGGGAACAAGTGGAAAGATTGGCAATAGAGAGGAAATGAAAGGAGAAAAAAAAGGAGAGGCAAAGGAAAGATTCTTGAGGGAACGACACTTGACACCAGCTCTCCCCAGAGTCCCAGCTTCTCCGTCTGACAGCCTCCTAGTCCTACTGCCACGTCTGACCTTTACATCATTATAGCCAGCCTCGAGCCTGCACTCCAGAGCTTGGCGAGAGAATGCCAAACAGGAGATGAACCTTGTGTCCCCGCAACTGTAGACTCATTAAGGATGACTTACCGTGTTCCTGCCTACAACAAGCGCATGCGAAAACTGCTTCATCACACTGTGCTCTCATTGCCGTACAAGTGCTCTTCAATCTCTTTATTCTCCGGGGCTGACTCATGCGCTCCGAGCCTATATGGAAGCACACATGGGTCTGACTCTGCCTATGTATGTTTGTGTACTGTCTCAAGTTAAATATGGAGACAGATTATGGCTATAAGGCATCTTTGTATGGACGCAAAGGCAGAGCCCTGCACAGCATGTCACTGCACCTAATGGCTTCTAAGAGGAGAGCTGGATCCCCCCATTCCTGTTATTTCTGTTCTTTCTACCATTTTATTCCCCAGTGTCTCTTCTGCTTTCCCGCCTATTCCAGCCACTCCCCATGTCTCACTCTCTCTGTCTTCACAGTCTCTACCTTGTTATGCTCTAATGTATTTCCTGTGTTTCTGACCAGGGGGTACCGGCAGAAGGGTAATCTGTCTCAAAGACAGACGGACAGCTCCACAACAGCTTGCTACAAACTGTGGCACCAACCGCCGCTGAAGTGCTGGAGAGGGGCATTTTATCACGTTACGATCTAGTCTGGCTTAATTTTATCAACTGAGACAGCTAAACTTATGCTCATGCACATATAAGCACATATGAGCAGACCGTTGCCTACAATAGTTAAAACAGGACCTGTTCATAGAGGGTTTTGTATGCGACTTTTTTAAAAGCAAAAATTATCATCAGTGTTTTCTAAATTTACAATTGAATCTTTACATTTGTTTTTGGTTTAAGTGTGCTACGTTATAAACTAGTTATCTATTGACTATTGATGGAGAACAATCAGACTATCACAGCAGTCAGTCAGAGCCTGTTTCTGAATTCCCATCAGGATCCATCATGAATAATTTCCTTTTAAACAAGGTAAACTGTGTGAAATTATTCGAATGCTGCTCTGCACACCTCGGTGAGCACTAGCGGCTTGCAGGCAGAAGCAGAGGCCCGACTTTGCTGGCGTAGCATTGTATCGATGGGAGCTGACAGAGGAAATGCTAATAAACAAGGCGGGTGTGCACGTGGTGGCGTAACCTAACACCTCGAGAGTGGCGGACCCTGCCACCGCCACCTTCTGACTGATTATTCCCCTGTTAGTTATTCATTGGATTCTCACTGGAGGGTCGAAGAGGGGGAGGAGTCGGTGTAGCGGTCAGAATCCCATTAGCAGCTATTCACAAGATCGAAGGCAGTGTCGGGTTGAGCATTGAAGCTGGTGTCCTGTTGCTCCTTTACTACTTGTGCTTGTGTTTGTGTGTAAAGCCATCGCTACAGCAATTGTCCTTGAAAATAGTACAGTTTTTCCCCAGTCCCCAGCAGCAGCAGCATAGTCACAGCATGATGTAGCAGGAGGAGCTAATCACTACAGCAGCTGACAGTTACAGCCAGCGCCGTGAGTGCTATACTTGTGTCACTCTTGGTTTCTGTGTTTGATGTAATTGTCTCAGGTGGCACATCTCTTGTGTTTACACATCCGGACTGTAGCCAGGGGTGGCAATTACACACAAGGCTCTTTAAGACATCCCCTCTGCTCTTTTTCTAGTAAAATGGGACATACTTGGATTTCTGAAACTAGAAAAGAGAGATAAAAGAGATGAAAGCAGTGTAGTGGAGCATTCTGTTTCATTTGCGAATTGAGTAATGGGGAACTCCCAAGATTGTGCAGTCCAAAATTCAAACTTGTAGTCTCAGACATGCAGTGGTAGACAGGAAAGTTGGCAGTGAGGCAAAGAGTCCAAATAGAGACAAGACAAAAGACAAAATCCAGAAAATGATCCAAAGGGTCATACCCAAGGAAAAATGTCAAAAGCACCAAGCATACAGGGGCAGGGATAGCTCAGTAGGTAGAGTGGTTGCCCCATGATCAGAAGGTCGGGGGGTTCGAATCCACTGAAAGGCTACCTTGAGGTACCCCTGAGCAAGGTACTGTCTCTACACACTGCTCCCCGGGCGCTGCACCCAGTGGCTGCCCATTGCTTCATTGGGTGAATGGGTTAAATGCAAAGGAATAATTTCCCTACTGGGACTAACACATTATTATGTGGAATGTTGGAAAGCTTGACTGACAAGAACAAGATGACAGAGGCAGAGAACAATGGGAACTAGGGAGTATATGTATTACTGGTGGGTGATCAGCTGATTAAAACTGCGTAAAAAGTCAGCCGTTTTCCTTTGTCTTTTTTTGTCTTTGCTCTTAGCAGTTACAGCCACTGCTGAGTCCACGAGGAACTCAGAATTCCATAATCCCCACTTGCCCCTGGGATGCATTGATACATGTTTTGGGGCTCCTATTCTGCTTTAGATCCAGTAGTGAAACATCTGGATCTAAAGGTTTTTTTTGACCAGTTCAATTTTCATTCCTGTTTTATTTATATAGTACAATCACAACAATAGTCACCTGAAGTTGCTCTATATGTATGGGAAATACCCAACGATAATACAGATTAAACCCCAACAATCACATCAGTGTGAGCAAGCACTTGGCAACAGTGGGAAAGAAAAACTCCCTTTTAACAGGAAGAAACCTCTGGCAGAGCCAGGCTCAGGGAGGGACAGCAATCTGCCACGACCTGTTGGGGGTGAGGGGGAGGGAGAGAGGATGAAAAAAAAGCGTCCATTACAACCAGAGAAGATGCTAAGACTTGGCATCAGGGCTGATCCAGAAACATTTTTATGGATCATTAGCCGCGAATGATGGCAATAAGAGTCTCATCCTTCCCACAATGCAGTGTGCTGTGTTACAAACCTTTGCCTTCTGGTGTTGCTGCTAGCTGCCTTAATGACAGACATGAGAGTGCTTGAGAGTGAAAACGACTTTGAGAAAATCTGCAGAATTAGATTATCTGAGCTGCTTATGATACCAAAAACTAATATTTCTCCTCTGTTTTTATCATCAGGAAAGAACAGAGTATATATATTTTCAGGACACTGCTCCTTATCACCATGTAAAACCCAGCGTTTCTATGGTCACATCGTTTCCAACAGTCGAGAGGTGAAGATCTTAGATGCAGGAGGATAATTTTTAATGTGTCAAATGATATGCCAATATAGGTACTCCTTTTATTTACCTGCTTTAATATGTTCACCACCAGGGGGTAGCGTGTTTCCAGAAAGTTTTTAGTGCAGTCAGAAGTAAGTTTGCAGTTTATAGTCCATTTCTCTAAATACCTGGACTTCTACATTAGCATCAGTGCTTTCTCTGCATCCAGCGATTTTTCTTCTTCTTCACATGTTGTACTCAGATTGTCCCCTCTAAGCTTCCTCCTGGATCTCGGTACTTCCAGGAGTAGCTGGTCAGCTGACCTAAAAGACCGACAGGGTGTGTAGGGATGAAGAAGCTCAGAGAGGTAAAGCAGGGCAAGATTGGGAAAGCATTAAAAAACAAACATAAGAATTTTAAAATAAACTCTAAAAGACACAGGCAGCCAGTGCAGTGAGGCCAGCACAGGGGTTATATGCTCTCTTGTACGAGTTCCTGTTAGCAGTCGTGCAGCAGCATCTTGAACCAGCTGTAGATGTGAGAGCAACGACTGACTGACTCCTACGTTTCTTCCACTGGGTCTCACATTTTTTTCAATCCACACAGTTTTTATATTTGTGGGGAAAAAAAGATAAAAAGTGAGCGTAGTTAGTGAGTACAGTGTGGTTCATGTGTCAGACATGTAATTTTCACTAAAAAGGTGCAATTTTGAGTCCCTGCTTTCAAATAATTGCCTAATGGCCACTTATTCCGTTTTAGGTGAGTAAGAGGTGACTTGAGACTCACTGTTTTTGACATGAATGTGTTCAGTGCAAATGGACATTAGGTATGATGTAAACCTCAGCTGTTTGTCATATATCTGTCTGATATACATTTCTGTAAAGATTAGGTTGATATAACCGTTGTATTAGTTTGCTGTAGAACTTCAGAAGTAGTATTTGTGGTCTGGAAAGAGAGTATGGCAACATTTGTTTTATTAGAATTGCATTTCATAAAGATGAGTCAAACTTTAAACCAGACAAATGGAAATATCCTGCTTACTCACTGCTGAGCTGTTATTACAGACCATGTATGATGCTATAAGGACAAAGGAGGACACTCTTCTGCTATGAAATCCACCTTAAGTGTGAGTTGCCACTATGCTTTGCATCAGTATCGAACCTTTATATGTTCTCCCCTGAGTGAATAAGAATGACAGAGGGATTGGATGAACGTTTGTCAGAGAGAATAACCGTTAAAATGAGAAGGGAGAGAGGGAGAGTAAGAGCCATCGGTCACGCTCTGGCAGCAGCACCCACAGCCATGCCAGGGTGCTTTTGCCAGCGGTGCTGCTTGTGTGCGCTGAGATAAGCTCAAGCCTTCCTGCCTTGGCGGTATAGGCCGGTCACGTAGAACCAGAAGGCAGCTTAGCCCCACTGCAAATCCAGTGAAGTGTCTTACTTTCACTTCCTCCCACACAGCCTCGTTCTCTGCCTTTCTCAGGGTTTCAAGCTTTCTCTCTCCTCAGCATCTCCCAACTCTTGTTTGACACTGCATGTTCACTATAGAGATCGGTGTTTATCCTTCCTAGGAACCACTGAATTAGCAGAAACATGGAAGAGGTGGAAAGATGTGAGTCATGCAGATGTTTGGTGTGGAACTACAGCTGGCATATTCAGAGTTTTCAGGTTTGAGACTGTTGGCTGGGTAAAAGAAGTAATTTAAATAAACAGGAGAGGAATTCTTTTTTTTTTTTTTAGTTCAATATGAAGATCGCTTAAAAGGCTAGCCATTTCACACCAAGTAGTGTAAAACTAGATATACAGGTGAAGACAAAATTCTTAGCCCACCTATGAAACTGCAAGTTTCTCTCAAAATTTTGTGCACAGTCAGGGGTTAAAATGGGATTCAGCAGGTGGGGGAATCCTAAAATCAGTTGTAGTGGCTCAGCATGGTAGAGGATCACAACTCACAATAATTTAAATTAAGAGCTGGCTGTGATCAGCTGACCTGCTGCTTTTTGTGGATGTACACAACTGCAAACTAACCTGTTTATCCTGCACTAACCTGCAGAGTATTTTCATGCAACCTTTAAATAACACAGTTGGTCTACCTCAGTTTGCTTCACAGTATGAAAAAGCATAATGTCACATATACAGACCCAATATCTGATTTACAAACACGAGGACTTACATGTAAGCTTTACATATCCAGTTTATGGAATACCACTGAGCAGTCCTTACCTTTAAATCTATCCTCTCTTCTTCCTCTCCTGTCCTGTCTTCCTTACTTTTCTCCATCTCTGAGTGAAGTTAGCTCTATGTCTTTTCTCCTCCTGTGAAATACAGCAACTGGACTTTTAGCTAGCAACACACTGTGTGATAAACTGAACACAAACAGTTTGTGTGTTTGCTGAGGTTTGTTAAGCTGATAGAAACGTTGCATTTGAAATTACCTGCCACATAAAAAGTATTGCTCCCTTTATGCTCACTCGTCTTGTTCTAGCGAGATGCTGAAGTATGCGACCGCAGCTTATGGACACTTGCAATCATTCCTGTGCTTTGCCAAAAAGTAAAAACACCGGCCTACTTTAACTCCTGACTTTGGCACATGGTTTTGCATCTTTCATATCTTTTTGTGCGACATCCCCTGGCGAATAATACGCAAACAGGATTGCCTTTTATGCCTTAATGCTCAGGCTCGAATTGGTTCGATGTTTGATGGCCTGCAGTGAAACCTAAAGTAACGACCCTGTTTTGAAAATGTAAGAGGTAGAAAGTACCGATATTTATTTAAAAATGTAGGGACTAAATGTAAAAAGTTGTCAGACAATAAATACTGAAGTAAAGTCCAGATACTGAAATTTCTATTTAAGTACAGTAACAAGGTATTTGTACTTCGTTACTTACCACCTCTGACAATAATGGAATTATTTCACAAAAAAACAAAAATGATCAAGATCAGTATTATTAGCTGGACAAAAACTGACAATTTCTTAACCATAGCACAAACCATTGCTGTGCAATGATGTGCTTTAACTCTGTAACACTCAAAGCTTGTAAAATCAAGTTAAAACGTATGATTTTCTCCCAGTTTTACACCCAGTATTAAAACCTCAAGAGTTTGACCTGTCAGAAGCTACTAAAAACTAAAGAAATTAGCTTAGAAATGAGAAAAAGACTTGTGGATGCTCACAAAGTAGAAGGTGGATATATAAAGTTGTCACAGCTTTTCCAAATGTCAAGAACTGGAGTGAGATGTATCATCAAAAAATTCAAAGAGAGCCACACAGTACAGAACAAGCCTGGCAGAAGTAGGAAGCCTTCAAAGACTGTAAAGCAAACTAGTGAGAGATGTGTCTGAAGACCCCAGAACAACTGCCAAGATATAAATAAAAGTCAAGAGTCAATGAGAGTCGACAGTCGTGACTTGGCTGACTGTGAGCCTGCAGACTGAAGTATGCTAAGGACAACCTGGAGAAAGACTATCCATACTAGAATCGCGTCCTTTGGTCAGATGAGACAAAACTAGAACTTTGGCCAGAGAGAGCTAATGTTAGAAGAAAGAAGGGAGAGGCGTACCACCCAAAGAACACCCTCCCGACAGTGAAACAAGGAGGTGGCAGTATCTTGCTGCTGCCTCAGTGCATCTGGAACTGGGAATTTCAATTTCAATTCCTTCAAGTTGGAAGGAATAATATGTGAAGATTTTGAAAGAAAACCTCAAGTAGTCAACAGCAAAACTGGATCCCTAAAACATGCGTTGCTCCTTGAGAAGAACTACCTCTAACTCTGACTTTAATGCCACTGAAGATCTGTGGAATGAACTTAAGACTAAGAACAAGCCAGAAGACCGTCGAATCTAGAAGAGATTGAGAGATTCGCCAAAGAAGAATGGGCTGGGATTGCTCAGGAAACTACAACAAACAACTGACCATTAGAATCCGGTGGGGTAATAATTCTGTCCTCATCTGCATTGCATTCAGAGATTGGTTATGTGTAGTGTAATCCAAAGGTTATAACAAGATTTAAAGAGATTTGCAACTTTATGTGACGCAGAGTTGGCGATTGGTCGTGTTTTAAACCAGTTTTAAACTGCAAACTCAAAAACTACAAACCTTGCTTAGTTAGCTTAGAAATGTTTTCATGTTCAAACAGATATGTCTAGATATTCCATATTCAGTGTTAAAATAGAGTTTATTATCAAAGCCATTGTTAAAAGCTGAGCTCTGTGCAGGTAACTGAAAGTTCAACTCCTATTCACAGCTATACAGCCACATGAACAAGGCACCTCACACACACACACACACACACACACACATACGCACACACACACACACACACACACACACACAGCAGTCTTTGCACACACACTAGGGGTTAAGGCAGTTTGTGTAATATTGTACAAGAACTTTGACAGTTAATCCTGTGAAAGCAGCTGTGCCTACAGGGTAGCACAGTCTACACTGCATGTTGATAAGAAAAGCCTCACAACAGCATGCCCCCAGGGCTGCATTTATACTGAGCAGCACCAGAAGCAGTCAAATCACACTGTTCTTGCAAACCTTAATTGGGATATCTGATACTTGTGGATGGGCTTGTTTTCTGTCTGTAAACAACAAAGCAGCGATTAGTTTTATTCAGGTACTGCTTGTGATAGCACCTGCAGTGTTTTTGAGTTTGATGTAGACGCATCACGATGTGCGTCCATGCACTTTGAGGCCGTGCACAAGTGTTTACATCTATGTACATACCTGATTTGATATATCCGCACTGCAATATAAGAGAGGTGGACAGACACATGCACCTCAGACATGCACAGACACCCAGGAGGCCTCAGGAACCATTTTCACAAAGGTTAATAGTATGCTTTAGTCATCCCCAGACAGCAATGGAGCCGCTTTGACGTTAACTTGGTTACAGGGAGGGAATGTCACCTCTGTTTTACCAGGTTTTGACTTTTTACTTGTGCTTATTATTCTCGGAGCCCTCTCCACGTTCTTATCCAGACCAGACTAGCTGCTCTGCAGAATTAATCACATCCCATTGGTGCCCTCTAAACTTCCTCTTTGTATCATGATTGCAAACAATAGGAGTTAAAAGGTGACCTGAATGCAAATGATATTTTCTGTATTGAAACGGTTGGTCGTATTGCAAAGCCAGACGAAGCAGCTCACAACCAAATTTATGCAGGCATTGGACATCTCTGGTTCCATCAATATTACACTAATTAGGCTGCATCCAGAGTGAATTAAGGTGAACATCCATTTAGCCAAACGCCATGTTTATAGAAGAGGAGGCATTGTTACACCTGTAGTTTAAAGAGAAGGAGTTGCAGCTGCTGCTGCATGCAAATGCTATGAAACCTGTCTGCTGTGGACAGACTTGTGTATGCAGGACAGACATGCAACTAAGAGGATAAGAGGTTCACTTATCCTTAGACTGTCTCAATGTTACACGGATCACAATGATGTTAGCCCTGTCGTAAATGGTCTTTAATATATTTGTCTGACATTTGTCATTCCTGAATGTCCCCAGAGATGATGCGTGCACTCCCTAAATCAGTTCTGTGCACCTTTTGTGCCCCTAGTTTTTCATAAGGAAATGATATGAGATTAAACTCAAACAGACCTTCACATTCCCCTGTTTCAAGGACACTTAATGTAGATTTTTATCCACAGCATAGTATGCTGTCATATGTATGACTCAACACTGTGTAGATCTAAATCGCTGCACTGAATCACATCTTGGCCAGCAGCAAAAGCCACAGAGATTTGTAGCCACCAAGGCCGCTGTTAGTTTTTTTTTTCCCTTCTCCTTTTTTTTTTCACTTTGACAGAAACAAAAACATTAATGTTTTCTTCTGGAGTGAAAGAAAGCAGTGCAAGGAAAAGAGGCTGAATTTACTGCAGCACCACTGTAAAAGATCTATGGGTCGGATTTATTGGCCTGCCGGTGTAATTACGTTGACCGGGGAGTCTCTCGGTGGCCCTCTTCTCGTTGGGCTCAATTTATAAATGCCACAGAGCCAGTAATCCCACTGTTTCCCCACTTAGTTTGGAAAGGGCTGTAGCCATCCTCTGGCTAGGATTGATTACATATAGCTCAAATGAAGAGTAAGCAGTTTTCCACTGTCGAACGCCAGGACCGGCCCCAGCTATTGATTCATTTTACAGTGGAGGGAAAATAAGATCTGCCACTTCGCATAACGGTTGATATTTGTTTCTCTTTGCTCGTGAATTTATGGGCTCCCGTTATTTAAGAACGGCTCTATTTCCCCAGTATCTAATGTACATACTAAAAACAGAAGAAACCCTGCTTATGCAACGGCAGGCACTGTAAAGCATTATTACTCAGTGCCTTTAAGGAGTCGATAAATCTCACAGTTATGGATGATATTTATGGAAAAAGTAACCGAATTTACAGCAGCACTGGAATCGGATTGCTCGTACGAAACACTACAAGTTGTGCTATTGTGGATCCTTAATGATATATCTTGATCTGTGTCTTGCATTGTTCATTGGTAATCTTTTTCAGACATTTTCTAATTTTGATGCAGCTGAAAATGATTATTATTATCATCATCAGCGATAATAATAATAATGATAATGATACAACTTTGTTGTCATCCCAGTTGTTTTGTTTTTAGACATTATTCATGCAATAGGCACTCAGCAGAATAATGTTCATTGTTACTGCCAGACTCCACCTTTCCTACACTGAAATCAGATGTTATGCTAACTTATTAGGGGATTTACGTGAAGTACAGTGGTAGTAAATCTGGTTGTACTCATTTTAAATTGGTATTGTTGAATTCTACTGCACTGTTTACGTTTTACTATCCAGTTTCATATATTGTCATAACTTTCCAATCAGCTCGAATGTTGTGTTTGATTGGAGGAATTCCAGGGTTAGAATGTTATTATGACAAAAACATATCAAATGGATAATGAATATTTGCTAATGTTTGGTAAAGTACAAGACGAGAAGTATTTTTTCCATATTTTTATGGCTGTGTTACTGCAGAGTGAGCAATCACTTTAATTTTTGTAGCATCCATTGTACTTGTGGCTTTTATCCCATCAGTGGATATAATGACAAGAGATGGTAAAATTTGGCTGAGCAGTCAACGGCTAGAATCGCGACTCATCCACATCCACCTTGAGCTCTTCTTCCTGGCCTGATTAGAATGTGGAATACTTTATATTATAAATGCTTCTGGGCCCATGTTTGCCACGTACTGGTTTATTCAAGAGGAAGAATAGCTGGGGGACAGGGTTTAGTCGGCCAGCACAGTACGCTGCCTTTTCGCCACACGGGTCATTGCTCTGGACATTTGCTGGATGGCAGGGTTCTGGAAAACTGTCACACAAAAAGCGAAGCAGCAGAAGCTGCATACATCAAGTTCGAGCTCTACAAGTATTGGTACAGCAGGGGAAAACACACAGCCATCAAATGACAAAGCTGTTATGAAAATGGGCTTTAAAATGGCTCTTCTTGGTTTTGATTCAGTTGAATTCCTATCGGTTATTTAGGAGAAGTGAGTTGTCTTTGGTTTCGCTACTGACTTATCTGAAATCTATTTTTGCCTTTGCAATTTATTTTGCTTTGTAATGCATTTTGTAACCACCCCAAAATATTATTGAATGATGAAGACAACACAATAAAACCACAGTTGATGGTGAGTCAATGCTGAATGCCTCAGTGCTTAGGTGCAATATCGGTCTTTAGACACAAAAAAGCAGTGTAAAGTAAAATAAAGTAAAATTTACCCAGAGCTATGTGTTGCAAAGCTGTGATATTATATGTCCACGCAAACAAATGGAGCGTAGACACAGCTGGTCAGCTCAGGTCTCACGTAAAGAAATGACCTTTTCTCACAGTGTTGCCCTACAGAGGTCCGGCTCCAGCTCACGCATCTTTAGCCACGGTTCACCAACAGCATTCTTTTTGTTGGTTTGTCACAGCTAGACTTTTACAAAAAAAGGTCAATGGTCTCTTCAAAAAAGGGAAATAGTTACCCATCTTGTTTAAAAGTTCCTCTCTTGGTGGTCACCGTGCTACTTTCTAAGGGATTTTTTTTCTTTACAGCTGTAGCTGTTTACAGTCCCACGCACTACACATTTTGTAGGGGGTGGGAAGCATGAAGTTTGTGCCACTGGGCTACATCCATTTATCAGAGAAATGTGTGATTTGTGCAAACAATATGCATCAAATTCTAGATCCACAGTCTGGTTGTTGTAAGCTAAAGTTGCTATCTTTGGCCTTATAAGGAGGGAAAAAACTAGCATAGCTTTGTTCAAAGAAATCAGCCAACGTTTTCTAAAGCTACAGTGGCTTGCAAAAGTATTCGGCCCCCTTGAACTTTCCCACATTTTGTCACATTACAGCCACAAACATGAATCAATTTTATTGGAATTCCACTTGAAAGACCAATACAAAGTGGTGTACACGTGAGAAGTGGAACGAAAATCATACATGATTCCAAACATTTTTTACAAATAAATAACTGAAAAGTGGGGTGTGCGTAATTATTCAGCCCCCTGAGTCAATACTTTGTAGAATCACCTCTTGCTGCAATTACAGCTGCCAGTCTTTTAGGGTATGTCTCTACCAGCTTTGCACATCTAGAAACTGAAATCCTTGCCCATTCTTCTTTGCAAAACAGCTCCACAACTGCCCTGTGATGGCCTCAGAGGTTGTCTAAGAGAATATTGGGAGCAACAACACCATGAAGTCCAAAGAACACACCAGACAGGTCAGGGATAAAGTTATTGAGAAATTTAAAGCAGGCTTAGGCTACAAAAAGATTTCCCAAGCCTTGAACATCCCACGGAGCACTGTTCAAGCGATCATTCAGAAATGGAAGGAGTATGGCACAACTGTAAACCTACCAAGACAAGGCCGTCCACCTAAACTCACAGGCCGAACAAGGAGAGCGCTGATCAGAAATGCAGCCAAGAGGCCCATGGTGACTCTGGACGAGCTGCAGAGATCTACAGCTCAGGTGGGGGAATCTGTCCATAGGACAACTATTAGTCGTGCACTGCACAAAGTTGGCCTTTATGGAAGAGTGGCAAGAAGAAAGCCATTGTTAACAGAAAACCATAAGGAGTCCCGTTTGCAGTTTGCCACAAGCCATGTGGGGGACACAGCAAACATGTGGAAGAAGGTGCTCTGGTCAGATGAGACCAAAATGGAACTTTTTGGCCAAAATACAAAACCCTATGTGTAGCGGAAAACTAACACTGCACATCACTCTGAACACACCATCCCCACTGTCAAATATGGTGGTGGCAGCATCATGCTCTGGGGGTGCTTCTCTTCAGCAGGGACAGGGAAGCTGGTCAGAGTTGATGGGAAGATGGATGGAGCCAAATACAGGGCAATCTTGGAAGAAAACCTCTTGGAGTCTGCAAAAGACTTGAGACTGGGGCGGAGGTTCACCTTCCAGCAGGACAACGACCCTAAACATAAAGCCAGGGCAACAATGGAATGGTTTAAAACAAAACATATCCATGTGTTAGAATGGCCCAGTCAAAGTCCAGATCTAAATCCAATCCAGAATCTGTGGCAAGATCTGAAAACTGCTGTTCACAAACGCTGTCCATCTAATCTGACTGAGCTGGAGCTGTTTTGCAAAGAAGAATGGGCAAGGATTTCAGTCTCTAGATGTGCAAAGCTGGTAGAGACATACCCTAAAAGACTGGCAGCTGTAATTGCAGCAAAAGGTGGTTCTACAAAATATTGACTCAGGGGGCTGAATAATTACGCACACCCCACTTTTCAGTTATTTATTTGTAAAAAATGTTTGGAATCATGTATGATTTTTGTTCCACTTCTCACGTGTACACCACTTTGTATTGGTCTTTCACGTGGAATTCCAATAAAATTGATTCATGTTTGTGGCTGTAATGTGACAAAATGTGGAAAAGTTCAAGGGGGCCGAATACTTTTGCAAGCCACTGTAAGTAAAATGGTTCATTCTGCTCATTTAAGCAGGAGATCAATTTAAAAAAAATCTTTAAGGAGAGTAACTTACCTTTTAAAGATGTCAGTAGTCTTTAGACTAAGCTAAGCTAACACATCCCAGCTTTAGCGCCATCTAGGTCGACCTTTTACCTCTGAGCGAGAAATCGAATTAATTTATTTTCCAAAATGTTCCAAAACATTTCCATCTCAATTTTTTTCTCATTTCATTTTTACCCCTGCAGTTTTTATTTTCACACTCAACCTCTTTGTGTGTCTTTAAAAGGCTATTCAACTTTACTCTTTAAATGAAAGAAAATCTTTGAATGAAAAAAAGACGTTTTGAAAAAGGCACAATCATATCAAAGTCAGATTATCATCAGTTTTCCCTCTTTCAATGAGAGACAGTAAGAAAAGCTTTTCTGTCAGAATATTCTGTTCTTACAGAACGATTTTTGATTCGTTCTGTAGGGTATTTATTTTTAAAAAAGATTAACAGATTTATTCTACATGAAATTAATATTCACTTAACTACATCATAAGCTGCGTATCGATAGACTGACACCATATTTAACTTAAATGTGTTTCATTAACCGAGTCGGAGTGATTCATTAACGAGTTCCTCCCTGCGCAGTTAATTACGTCGTCACTGTGTCCTAATTCACTCATGTAACTACTGTGGACTCATCCAAAAGGTTGCATCCATTTAACCACGCTAACATCTCGCACCTCGAGTGATGCAATATGCCCCCGGCTCGTAACTTCCCCAACAAATTATCCATGTACTGCATCTCCTGGGGGGCAGAGATTCATTATCCAATTTAGCGTACTCGTGGAACAAGTGATATCAGGTGATAGATGAAAAGAGCCTGGGATGACGACAGTTTTACAGCAGACGGAGAGAGCGCGCAGAGGCTCTTAGCATCTTTGTCGGATTTAAGATGTCCATTTGGCTCTTAATTCCCCCCACACCACCCCCCATCCCACAGCACTTTGCTGTATCTCGTCACAGAGTCTAATGCCCGTCCAGGGTGAAGAGGCTTATGTAGAGGATTCTTTGTGCTTTTGTGCTTTGGCTGAAAGCTGAATGATTCGTGTTAGGCTAATGATGAAATTTATGACTGTGTCTGCGTTTAAAAGAAAGCAATTAACTCCTGAAGAGTTCAGCTTGGATAATAAAGTGGACGCAGACATAACAGAGCATTTGTTTTGTTTATGTGCCTCGGTGTTGTAGCATCGCTTTTCTGCCTCCCTGTCAGGTTTATTGTGGACTCAACCTTCAGTGCAAGGCTGGGCTTTATTATTTTAATAAATTGCCTTGTATGAAGAGAGCAGTGGTGCATGTCTGATGCATGTCCCTTCCCTTCCTTCCTCGCCCCCTCCTTCTTTCTCATCCACTATCATCCTGCTTCTCCCTTTCGTCTTCCCTCGTTCTCTCTTCCTCTGCGCCTGTAATTAAGCATCTTCTGGTGGCTGTCAGGTAATTATAAACAGAATTTTGCCATGCAGTAAAATGAAAAGCATCCACACAGATAGAAGAGAGAGGCAAGCGGTCATCATTCGCCGGGGGCCCACCCAGCCTCTCGTGGCGGCTTCAGACAGGGCGAACGCCCACAGAGGATAGATGACCGTGAGTGGAGGGGGTGGAAGTGGCGGAGAAAGATAGCCCGCTCTGACGGCACCGCCCATCGATCACCACTAGCCACCTTGTAGAACTGTCCGAAGAGAGAAAAAAGGCAATAACAGTGGGGTGAATTGATGTGGCGGCAGGTCAGTGTCAGGCTGGGTGCTACAACAACAACCTTAACCGTCACCTTCTTGTTTCCTGTCTTTGCTAAAGGCATTAAGCTAAAACACAGAGGCTTATTTCAGCACTCTGACATCATGTATCAACCTGACTGTGGAGCCTTTATTCATCCAGCAGTCTCATTTATTCCTGTATCTGTTTCTCTCTGTGTACATAAGACTCTTAGAGGCAACTAAAGATCCACTTTTTGGATGATATATTTGGATCCCGTGGTCACAAATCCGGATTGTAGTGAGGAGAAACTGTTAGCTAAGGTCTTCTGAATGAGTTCAATATAAAACCAAATGTATAAAAGAGCACAACTGACTGTGACAAGCAGCTTATCTTCTAAAATAGAACACCTCTTTTAATGGTTCAGTTTTTCCTCATGGCAGCAGTGTTGTAGTTTATGTGTTGTATCAAAGTTTAGCTCTAACCTTGAAGCATGACATTGACCTTGCCTTTTTGATATAAGCTGGCATGAGATTTGAGATTGGTTATCTCTACTCCAACTCACAAGGATGTAGCCCAGCGGAGAGCTTGATGATTTGCTATTTGATGGCCAGTTTAAAAAAAAAACAAAACTCCAAACACTGACTGAAAGTACTCATTGAACTACTTACATGTGATCCCTTCTCATTTCTGTCATTGTCTTTGCTAATAAGAAGGCACACATCTAATCTTTACACTAAGCTGGGCTATTGGTCTCTTGGCTTCAGCTCGACAAACTTGAGTGTGGTGTCTATCTGGTCAGTTTGGTCAGAGAAGAATTCACATATTCCAATAAAATCATGTACAGACTTAGAACTGAAGAAGCTTCTTGGATGAAAGGTGAAACGTCTTCAAGGAAACTTCAAGAAGTTATGTTTCCTTGAAGATGTCACCCTGCACGACATGTGTTAAAGTTTCCTACGATAACCTAGATGACTGAGAACCTTTACGGACATGTACAGACATGGTGTTTACAGCTCAGTCACACTCTGCAGTGTCGCACTCCAGCATCCAAACCACACCCCAGCACCACAAACATAATCCTTCTATTTCTGCACTTAAAAACAGCGCTGTTGCACATTCATGGAAAGAACCTGATCAGTGGTCTGCTTGTGGCTTATTTAGCAAGTCACAAATACACAACAGTGATACAAGAGGATAAAGCAGCATTCGCTTAAGTGAGGTCCTGGCTTGTGTCCAGTCCTCAATGCATGAGCTTGAAGTGTGCTTTCTCTATGCTATCCACCCCACAATCATCATGTCTGGTTTCAAAACACCATGATGTCAATGCACAAAATCCTCAGCTCGGGACTTCAAAGCAGGTCTTCACAAATCAGTGAATGACGTCACTCAGGCTGTGCGCATCTCTCTTATGCAGTCTATGGTTAAATGCATGGTTACTCATTGCTGCTTGCATCCCACTGATAAGAGTTTCACACATGATTTAAATATCAATGCTAGATTATGACTCATGGGCCAAATAGCCTCGCACAAATGTTTGTATAGTCCCATGTAAGCAGCAAGATGGAAGGTGCTCCGCAGCGTTCGTGCAAAATCGAGGCAAACATTTGAGTGACAGCAGTCAGACTTATATAATCACTGCTCTGAGTAATTAAAAGGCGCATTTCTCCAGATGATCCGGTGACTCAGCCTGGCATTGTTCTGGCTTTAACAGGCACCACACAACATTCGATTCATGTTTCCCTCTCATGAATATTTGGCTCCTGCTGCCAATGTGAAAAACATGTTCATCTGTTGTAGTACTGACAAGCTTTTGAGAGGCAAAGCTTTACTTCCCTAGTGAAACAGCCCGAGAGAAAGCGGGATTTTCTGACAAGAGCTGTTAAACACCTGTGATTGCTCCATTGTCTGTATGCCTCCGCTTGATTCCTCCTGGCAGCAAACCGTCTTTATTGGTCGTCATCTTGTAAGAGCTGCGGGATAATAGAGCATAACGCTCATGAAACACAGGACAATGTGTGCTGTACATTCTGTGCGTACACTCCAGCTCTGTTAGATGCTTCTAGAAATGTGACGTGAGATGCGTTCACTACAGAGCAACCAGTGCCGTACACGGAAAGGCTCGTTTGTGTTTGCCAGCAGGTGCATTTGTGTCACACGAGTGAACTCTGCGCTGTGTTTTTCTAGTGATTTCCACTGCAAACTGAAAAAAAAAGTCTGGAAGAAAGGGCAGACTGTGTGAGAAATGGGCGTACAGTAAGCGTATGCACATGCTAACACAGGCTTTACAGTGCATGCAAATGCTCAGCGTGTTGCTTCAGCTCAGACTGCTTATGCAACATTACTTGTGACTTCTGTTCATTGATAACAGGGAAAGTGGCAGCAGCTCCTTGGTGGCCTGCGTGTTTCTTCGTAATGAAAACGTCCCTGTTCTCAGGATTAGGTGCCAACCAACCTGGCTCTGAATGGGAAACTGCTGAGATTAACACACCCAGATGATGACAAAGGCTCAAGCACAAGACCCTCTCAGGGCCTTTGCTGACAGCAGCTGACATCATCTGGGGGTTTTTTTTAATGGAGGTTCTTGAACAGCAAGATTTCTCCATTAAACAAAATGGTTCTCAAATGCTGCTCTGATCCAGAGCAGCATTTCCAGAAATTAATAAGAAAGGTTATGATATAGCTTTTGCATGCCTTGTAAACACACAACCAAATTAGAACTTGTCCCTTTAGGATATTGTAAATATACCCAATATAATGGTCTGTAAGTCCCACAGAAACAGGATAATTTGCAAAAATTCAGAAGGACATAACAGCGTAATAAATGTCAGTTAGCTAATTTGCTCAAGGGTCTCTTTAATCACCTCTAAAATACACGAAATACACACATCAAACATGCGGTCTTAAGGAGAACAAAGTAACTCATATAATTTCCATGCAATGATGCTCATGTAGTCGGATGAGCACAGAGGGAATTCTTTCATTTTTCCCTCTTTGGTCACATTTACGGCTTAATTAGAGAGTGGAGGAGTTCTCTGAGAAAATAGGTCTTTAAAACTAGATTGGGTGTTATTGTTTGGCGTGCACGACTGCTCGGTATATCTCTAATCCTATGGGGTTACAGCGCAGAGAGGATGGCTCCCTCTGAGGATGTTATGGATGATTTGATGACCGCTCTGGGCAGCTGTACAGCAACACAGTACATCACGCTGCTACAAGGCCCTGCAGTGGGGTGGGGTTTGTTGGGGTGGCGCTGGGCCAGTCTAAACACACTGCTCAAGTGCCAAGTGTACCAGCAGGGCGCTACACAAGGTCAGAGAGGAAAAAGTGGGACAGGTGCTCATGATTCAAAGTCCGTCAAATATCTGCTGCCGAAGTTGTTTGTGTGCTGTATTTTTTTAATTTGTGAAGTAAAAAAACACTAGTTTGAACAGTCCCCCTGCTTCAGGCTCACATATGTTTACACTGGATCTGTCACAGAACACCTCTCCTCCCGCGTGACTGCAGGGCAGCTGAAACGCAGAGTGATAAGGTGCCAATCATTTGTAATAGCTGATTAAGTTGTTAATTAAAGAAAATTGTGAGCATTCGGGCTTTCCGGCTTATAAGCGTGTCTCTGATTTATTTTTCTTGTAAATTAAACATCCTAGGAACAGGAATTGGGGGCATTTAGGGGACATTTTTCAGCTTTATTACAGACTAAATGATTAATTGGCCAGTCATTAAATCAAATGACATATTAATAGACAGTGAAAACAGGCATTTAGTTGCAGCCCTGCTTGTTTGCACAGAACCACAAAGGCAGATGATGTCAAAGATGATGAGAAAAAAGTCATTTTTTCTCAAAATAAAAAAAAAAGTAAAATCTCATATATTCAAAACTGCATTCTTTCTCCTGCACTCTGTTGTAATACCCACGCTACTTAAGGTAACCAGCAGATGGAGCACTTTCAGTATTGAAAATTGCTCGCACTCTCAAACCTCACTGCTTCAATGCACTCAGATATAACAGCTGCTTTAACCTCAGCTGGCCTTTCACACATACTGAGAATGAGACACAAGTGCTTTTCCTGTCTGATTATCCTCGCAAAGAAAAATTCTCCCGCCTCCCCGTCCTTAACTTTTCTCACGTCAATGTGTTGCTGGATCATTACAGGGCCTGTCTTTACACTCTTTACTTACCAGAGCAGCTCTGCCCCCCTGGGATAAGTAATGAATCACAGGCTCTCCAGCTCACAACCTGAGCCTGCTTCCCAATCATCACACGCTGTTCTTGTCTGCCGGCTTTTCACTTTTCCATGTTCATTTGCGCACGGCAAATGCCATCTCTGCCTATCCATCACTGGACGAGCAGACGCGTATATGTCGCAGCTCTCAGAGTTCTCACTTTGGACCCTTGAGTCACTTACAGTATGGGCACGGAGGTGTACTTTGCCTCCGGATGTGAGAGTCTCAATTTATTAGAATGTTATTAAGGTGGGAGTCAGATGGATGTCAGTCTCCAGGGTGCCATAAAGCCCCACACTTGATGGCAATCAAATCTCCTAGCAACGATGTGGAAATCGGTATGGGCTGTGCTGAGCTTCAATTTTTTTCCCCGCTACATTTTATTTTTTTATTTGTAAAGATTTTTTTCAAGTTCAGGTTTCATGAATGACTTTTTAAAAGTCTGCGTTCAATCAGCACTGAATCTGTAACTTGTGATTCATTGCAAATGAACTTCAGCATTAAAAAAATATTTGTAAAACTAAAGAATATGACCTGAAGTAACAAGATGTGAACCCTGCCTGTAAAGTGAAAGCTGCATTCAAATGCTTATCTGTGGATAAAATTGTATTTTAGGCTTTGTTTGACCGAAATCCCTAGCCATACACTCATGTATGAGCATGTAATATGTGGTTTATAACACAGTGTAGCATTTAAATACTTATGTGTTTGTCTTCTTGCATCTTCTAGCTTACAAACCTATTAATCATTATTCTGGATAAAATAACTTAAAGTGCTACCATGTTCTACACAGTTAGTAAGCAATAGGAACACAATACTACAGCTAATTCAGACTTTACTAAAGGAAAGGAAAGCGGCTAGCTATGTTATTGAGGAGGCTACATCAAATATAGGAACCTTCTGTGGAATGCAGTTAGTGTAAATGTAGGCCAATAGGGCAGTAGGCTGCACTGGAAGACAGCCTGTTGCGTTCGAGTCCACTAGGGGCAAAAACAGTGCGCACCCGTTGACGTGTTTCAAATAGTTCCTGTTTTGGAATGTGTGGAGTGGTTGAGGTTCGTTCACACTACGAGTTTGAGTGTCGCTGCTTTGTCAGCATTGTTTTTCTTTTTGCGCGATGAGAGCGGCCATTTAAACACTTTTGAAAACTTTTTTTGTTAGCTAAGCTAGCTAGGTTCTGCAGCCGTACAGTAATGGACTACATATTTTCTATCACGGGCAGCGGCGCGAGAGTTGTCAGGGATGCAATCTCTCAGAGACTGTGGCCCGGACCCGTGCAGGACTCTGTCCACCTAGAGCAGCACAACGCTGGGACGACACATGACAGAAGTACCGTCTACTCCAGGACAGGTCAGTCTCAGATCAGCTGTGCTCGCTGAGAGTTTTGCTGTGTACGCTCTCAACTTTACAGAGCGAAACAAGCCTGCGGCGCACGCCTCGGAGAGTGCTTCCAAACTCCCTTTGAAAGTCGTCGAGTTTAACGCATACTCGTGGATTTTCTCCTTCCCTTACCCAACACTACACGTGTTAAAGTTTTGCAATAAAGAGAAACTCCCACATTTAGCTTCCGCAACGTTTAACTAGTAAAATCTGACGCGTTACTATATATTTTCAACTTTTATTTTTCGAGTTTTGCCAGCCATTTCCGCAGCGATCTATCGCAGCTTTCAGTGCAGTCAAAAGTTACCCGTATTAAATGAAACGGAGCGTTTGCACAAAGATTCAAACACGGATTGACACATTGCTCAACGACTGCACTTTTTAAGCTCCCAACTGTCAAGCACTTGTTGCTGTCAGCACAGCCCCGTCAGCTGACCCAGTCACTTTTAATGGGCCCATTAAACTCGCAACATTGGTCGTGTTGTCCTTGGCAGGGCCTCAAAAACATTACACAAAACAGTACACTTTAACCCAGCTAACGTTGTATGGTCAGCTGGGCTAAAGAGCCATACTTCAGATTTATAAAGAACAGTTTAAGGCAGTGAGTAAAAAAGTGTGACCCTTAAACATTTTTCCACTGATCTAAAGCTCAAAGCTAAGATGAATTACTTCTGTGCCAATCACTGTACATCAGATTTTTTGCAGTACTTTACATTGTGCAATATGCTAAAAAAAAAAAAAAGAAGAAAGAAAGAAAGAAAGTAAAAGGGAAAACAAGCTTAAGCTTCATGAGCTTTCATTGTGCAATTGTGGCTCATGCACACATGATTTATGAAAAAAAAAGAAAACCTCCCAGAGTGTCCAGTCACAGGGCTGTATGCTTCCAGTTGCATCCCTACAGCTGAGCTCAAGTTAATTAATAAGGGATCGACTAGGTTCATGTCCTCTGTGGTTGCATTCTGCCTGTCCACGCTGTTATGAGGACGCAGTGCATGTAACAAGTGAAGCATTTCAAATATTTCAGATCAGCAGGCAGTGCATGCTTTAAAGCATCCAGCCAGTGAGTGAACAAGTATGTCCTCAAGGCGTTTCACATCGGGGGAGTATCTCCATGTTAATGAAGATTGGATTTTTTTTCCCCTTCTCCCCTCCTCTTTCTGCTTCGCATCTCACACTTAATTTGTGATGAGACCCATCAGTGCCTCCTCTGACTTTGAATCAAAAGCGCAGAAATGTAGTGCCATTGAAGTGAAAAGCAGAAACGGCTCGGAGCTCTTGTCCCTCCTTCCGCCCAGATATCACACAGAAGGCTGTGCGCTGTTACTTAGAATTAATTGGTCGCTCTGAAAACAAGGAAAGTTGCAGTGTGAGGGCACGCTTCAGTTTTAAATGTACAGGAGGTCTGACGCTCGTGCAGAGTCATCAGGCTCCAGAGCTCGGTGGCGGGCAGGTTAATTGTTCGATCTAATTAGGACAAAGATTAATCAGATGCATGCTCTGCTGCTCTTGAAACGCCATGGATGGCATTCGGGTTCATTAGTAGTCCCCGTGCCTCTCTCCCTGTCTCTCTGGACAGCAGGGGTTGTTTGGGAGAGCAGGCTGCTGCCGCCCCACTAAGACTGAGACTAACTTGACGTGGAGTCAGGTTGTGGAAGTGTGCAAACGATTTTAGAGACGGGTAACTCTACAGTGGAACTTCTACAGGAACTGTGGGTGGGCAGTGTGCTACATTACAGCTCAATAATGGCCCAGTTGGTGCACAACTGGGCCAGTTTACCCTAACCCCTGAGTAACAGACAGCAACCTCACCTATCTGTGCTCCAGCTGCTGTGTGAGGAATGAGACAGCCCTCTGTGAACTCCTATTTCTGGAGCAGAGGCCTCTCTGTGTTAAGTTACACGCGGCTACTCATATTTCATATTTAGTTTAATGATCAGACCTGGTTTGCCAAAGAAAGTCAAAGGCCTTTCCACATTCTCAAACAAGTAAGTAAGATCTGTGAATGAAGTCACACTTGAGTTGGCAGTGTTCCAGTACTTCCAGTTCCAGGTGCCAAGAGGGGTAATTTCCTCAGGTAGAGTCTGCAGAAATGCACACTTACTGAAAGCATTCATAAAGGGCTCGAAATGTCAGATTGTCTAGGAGAGAGTCCTCATGCACTTTACGATGTGTCAGTGGGACAGCCCTGAGACCTTAGTGGGTATTTGTCTCTAAGAGCAGATCCAAAGAGGCTAGAATAAGCCTTGAACTGAGACAAGCATTGTAAGCTGCCTCTGTATACAACCAGGGGCGTGTGTGATTAGTTAACGACATGATAAAGCAATGCCACCCTATCTCATAAACACTAGAAAGGCTAATCAGTTAACCTAATTATTCATATTTTAGTGATATACATTTATATACAGTACAATGCAAGATAACTGTTGGGTGTGAGATGTTACACAGCAAACCGCCTCTCTCTCTCTCTCTCTCTCTCTCTCTCTCTCTCGCTCTGTAACAAAGTTGTAAAGAAGCAAACTGGTAAGTGAAGCTTAAGCTAAGATGACAGAGTCAGAGTAAACTTTCACATATTTACTCGGCTGGGGCAATGTGTAACCACTTTCTGCACAGGCACCTGGACTTTAACCTTTAAGGAACAAAGCAAACTAGTGCAGCATTATGTTTGTATGCAACGTTATTGCACGCACACTTCTACACACCATGTTTAAATTTGTTTGTTGAATTGAGCTCAATGTTGACTGTGTTTTCTGACTGCCATCAATAGTAGAAAATCGTTTATATAGAACATATCTTACATTTTTGAAGAATATACTATGGGATAGTATAGTATGTGTAATATTAGTGTCATCCCAGGTACTTTTTGTGGTGTGTTCTTTGTACTTTTACTGCCTTTATAAAACGAATGAAAAAGAACCACATTGCATTAGTTTGTTTACAACACGATGTGTATCATTGATGTTGTATAGCCAGGTTCTTGCCAGTACACTGAGCTAGAGGGAATTTGTCTTAAGTAAACTACTTTCAGAGTTCTCACGCTAGGAAGCCTTCACACGCCCTCCCACTTCACAGTGCAACAGCCTCAAAACCTTGAACTGTGTGTTGGAGCCTGAGATGACGAGGGAGGTCGGCGGAACTGGGA
Source organism: Pelmatolapia mariae (assembly GCF_036321145.2). Taxonomy (NCBI): domain Eukaryota; kingdom Metazoa; phylum Chordata; class Actinopteri; order Cichliformes; family Cichlidae; genus Pelmatolapia; species Pelmatolapia mariae. The sequence continues at coordinate 52,699,576 of NC_086236.1, forward strand.
GGTTTTCCGTCATGAGGAACAAAGAATAAACAATCAGAAGTGTAGCTTTGGTTGCTACACTTGAATCTTTTCAAGACATGTCCCTTTCTGACATGGAGAAGGCTGTAATAAGATGCACTGAGATGAAAAAGACATGCAAAAGCAGTGTAAATACAAAGAAGTGCCACACCTGCAGATGTTAGATCACATGCTACAGCTCAGCATGCTGTTTCAGATCGAGTCCAACAGCGATCCTGTTCAGCTGTAATCGGCAGCATGTGACACTTTCTGGATGTTTTGAGCGTTTGCACTGGTTAAAGCGATACAGTTGTGTGTATGCTTACAATGTACTTTCCCTTCTGTGGTTTCTCTATGTGTAAGTCTACAAAAGAAAAAGGAAAGGAAGTTCAGAGAAGTTGTTCTTCTGTTTTCGTAGACAGATGGGTAAGATAATTATGGCTGAAGACTAATTTGGATCAGATCCCTGAAACTGAGATCTTTTCTGCAATATATGGTTCCAGATTTCTATTTTAAATAAAGAAGTCTCAATTTAATAGGTGCCTGTGAACCGATAAAACAAAAACTGATGCATCATGATGATGCATGTAAAAAGGCAACAATTTAGCCCATAAAATCTAATTGTTTTCCTGCTTTTTGGGTTTGTTTATTTTCTTGCAAGCCCTTAAACTATAAGGTAGCTTCTGCTGCAGAGTGCATTGTTTGTTGGGAACTGGAACACGTACATACAGCACTGCTGGTAATTCAAACTTGAGCTCGTCTCTGGCTCTGCTGTCACACCGAAGTGGCCACATAAACAGATTGTGCGCCCAGACTGTATATTAATAGCAGATGATTCATCTGTGCCACGGTCCAAGAGCAGGTTTGTCCTCACGACATTGAACTCTTCAAAGCATCTCCAGGTTCTTTCACTCCCCCCTGGGGTTTTCACTTATTTGTCACTGTTCACGTTCACCCTTAGGCTGACACCGACTCCACTGCAGTTATCAGGATGATTCAGAAAGTGCAATCTGCTGATGCTCTCAGTGCTGTAATGACTGATTTTAATCACCTTCATTTCCAAAAACAGTCCTTGAGCAGTTTGTATTAGCATGTCACTCGCCCTGCATGCTATTATGAGGCACTCCTGGGAATTTTGATGGCTCTGTCAGGGGAACCTTAGTGGCAGGAGTCCCCGAGGGATCGGCCGACCGTGGCACCGAACACCTGCTCTGCACTTGTGTCTAGGGTTTAAACTAATGACCTGTTTCCTGACCCTTAAAGAGTTCTTCGCCCATGCACGTTGCACTACATTTCAGAGTGTAATGACCACTGTGTCTTTCACCAAAAGAATGACAGAATAATGTCAAATAAAAACCTGCAAAATGAGATCAGTTTACGAATAAATACATATCCAGATGAAAGGTAGAGACACTGGTGAGTACAGATGAGAGAGGAGAGCTGACTGGGCCAGATGATCTTTTTAACAATGTGCTGAAAGGCCTGAAAGGTTTGAAATGAGATGTCAGCGTGCTGAATAACATTATGTGCTGTATTCCTCGGATGGCGGTCTTGAGGTTTCAAGACAGCAGATGTTTGAAAGAGGCCAGATGAAGAGCACAAATGCAGAGTACACTGAGGCTTAAGGGGAGGTAATTACAACCTGTTCTGCGTGACTCAACTGCTTCTTCTGCATCTTCATCACTCCGGCTGAAAAGAGCACCCAGCCTGAGTAAACATGCAAGGAAGTAATTTCTCTACTTACTGAAAACATCACAAAAACAAAACCGGAGGCTGTTAAAGAGCAGTGATGAGCAGAATGATGTTGGCTGGAGTTTTCCTCTTTTCAAAGTCTCATTTCACTTTAGCATTTGCAGACTTTCTATGTGTAGTTTGTCTGAAACTGCCGGGCTTTGTTTTTTTGTGCCTGTTCGTGGTTCCTCGCAGTCTTCCCAACACTTTCCCCATCTTTGATAAGCCAAGCAGTGGGGAGTCTGAGCAAAGAGCTGTTTGATCTACTGTACAGATGACGCTGTCATTCCCCCTGCTGGATAGTGGAGAACACCTGGTGATGTCACTCCTCATGGTGGAAAAAATAACTCACAGCAAAGTAATCTTTACCGAGCTTTAAATTGTATTTACTTTAGAGTGACATTTATACATGCTGGTTAGTAAAGCATGCGTGTACCAGCTCCCAGATCAGGGTTCTACTTTAAATAATTGAGTAATCATGTTGCCTTCTATTGCACACAGATAATTCCTTTTGAAGATTATGCTAAGCTTCATTAAGATTGCTTGGCTTTTTCAAAAACCTGGTAAAACTGGTCTAAATGTAGTCTGACATGCTTGTTGTGAGAACAGTTAGTGCCTTTCTCTATTGTCCCGGTCAGCTGATCTTCCTCTGTCCTCTGGCCTCAGAGCAGAAGCATGCTTTTATTAATGCCCGCTGTACCTAAACTGTTAAAGTCAAGCATTAGGCTAAATTCTGTTTATGCAGATATTTGGTTTCGATCCAGATAGAACTGGAATACAGGGAAAAAGCTGAAGAGCTAAATAATACAGACCAGGCATTAAAGATGAAATGTTTCACTCATTAATTAAAGAAAATAACTGCCAGATTGAAAGGGCTTTGAAATGCATTGTTAGCTGCAGCTGTGCTGTTTTTTTACCAAACAGTCCAATGGAAATATTTGCAGATTCAGTAAGTGCACTGATCAGTGTGCTCTTTATGGCTTCAATCACTATCTGTAAATGTTTAGCAAAGCACTCTGACTGTTTGTTTTTTTTTACTTGTGGTTTGAAATGATCACATTCAGTTTGAGGAAAAGAGAAACTAAGGGAAAAAACCACAGCTATACTCCTTCTTTACCTCCTCTTCCATCGAGGGTTTCAACATTATAAAGGATAATCATTTGTGCATGAAATAGTTTGTGCTTTGTCTCATCCCTCCTGTGTGATAGTTAGTCATGCAGATAGATTTAAAGAGACGGTGTCTTAATTTTTCCCCAGTGATCTCAGCAGACTTGTCTGGCTTAATGGAAAGTGAGCTGTCTGTGTTGGTGGTGCTGTCTCTGTTACTGGTTGGCTATTACAGACTGTGGTTAAATAGGAGGAGCACTTTACATTACTCACTTAGCTGACTACCTTTATTTAACCGAGTGTTGGAGGATGTTAGATTATTAACTGAAGTATAGCTAACATTACTTCAACCTAAAACTTCTCATTCAGGATTCAAACACTCCTGTGTCACACTTTATATTGTAAGCTAAAGACCCTACCGTAATGCAGAGAAACCCCAACAATCAAACGACCTCCTGTGAGCAAGCATCTGGCAGCAGTGGGAAGGAAAAACTCCCTTTCAACAGGAATAAACCTCCAGCAGAACCTGGCTCAGGGAGAGGCGGCCATCTGCAGCGACTGACTGGGAGTGAGACAAAACAAAAAGGCACACTGTGGAAGAGAGGCAGAGATTAATAATAACTAATGATTAAATGCAAAGTGGTGTATAAACACATAGCGAGTGAAAAGAGGTGAGTGGAGAAGAAACGCTGTGCATCATAAGAAGCCCCCAGGACCCTGGGGGCTATTGCAGTGTCTCACTGTAAGTTTTATCTAAAAGAAAAGCTTTAAGCATAATCTTAAAAGTAGAGAGGATGTCTGTCTCCTGAATCCAAACTGGAAGCTGGTTCCACAGAAAAGGGTCCTGAAAGCTGAAGGCTCTGCCTCCCAATTTGCTTTTAAATACTCAGGAACCACAAGCAAGCCCGCAGTCTGAGAGCGAAGTGCTCTATTGGAGTGATACGGTACTATAAGCACTTTAAAATAAGATGGGCCCGATTATTCAAGACCTCCAATGTGAGGGGAAGGATTTTAAATTTGATTCTGGATTTAACAGAGAGCCAATGAAGAAAAGCCAGTGTGCTCTCTCTTTCTTGTCCCTGTCATTACTCTCACTGCAGCATTTTGGATCAACTGAAGGCTTTTTAAGGAGCTTTTAGGACAACTAGTACCCATTTCAGGGGACGATAACATTAATTTTCTCAGTCAAAAACACTTCTATATAAATATTCCAATACCACAATACCAAATGCACAGTAAATATCCCTGAAAAACAAGTAGTCGACGTATAAGGTAATCTCTTTCAGAGAGGTATATGTTGGTAACCATTCGATTACAGGCAGTGATACTATAAGCTGGGCATACACTGTGCCATTTTTTCAGTCGTGTTATTCAGCTTCTGCTCAAACTGCACGATTGACTCGCAGGGGTTAGAAGTTCGTAGGTCACGATGCAGGATCTCACACTATACGGCCCGATGCTCTGACGCGACCTGAGTGCTCACACTTTGCTTCCATAAAATGAAGGTTATAACAGAAAATCTGTCGCTCGCTCTCCCTCTCTGTCTTTCACTCACACAGAGTGAAATTGCTAATGAAAAACATTGATCAGGCAGCTGTGATTGAGCAGCAATGTAAATCCAACTATTTTCACGGTTGTTGTGGTCGTGATAATTTTGTGAGGCCACATCAAAAAGGCTCAGATGAGCTTGCCAAAGTTCTACAAGTTGTGCCTCCATCGCTTGTGTCCAGATCACACGCTGCACTGCCGTGCTGCTCCGTCTTTTCACTTTCATTTCTGTGTTTGCGCGTGCGCAGTGTGAGAGGCTGCGGTGACACCCTTACGACGGCCGACAGGATTTCAAACAGGTTTGATTTTCTGACGACCAAACGATTGATGATCGGGAAATGGTCATGAGGTGTTAATCGCTTCTCGTTACCCCACGTATACTACACGATACACGACACACGATGAAGGCGAAACTCGGACCGATCACCAAAACTGTCGCACGACTGAAAAATCGGCTCAAAATGAGCCAAAAATCACACAGTGTATGCCCAGCATTAGAGGAGCCATTCCCAAACCAGACTATTCCTGTTTAAATGCACTTATTGTAAATAACTGCTTGTGGTTCATGTGCAGGTTTGTAAATCCGAACCTTAGTGAATAATTTTTTCCACTTTTGCTTTTATAATGAGAATAATTTGTTGCACTCTAGATACGTTCTTGTTTATGTTGAACACAAAATAAATAAATTAGGGAATAAGCTGGTTTCATGACTTCTTGTCCACCTATTACCACATTTAGAAAGAATTGTATAGGGTTGCTGGATGTATGATACTGTTATACAGCAGTCCAACACTGAGTGTGCAAGTGTTGCTGTAGTTTCCCTTACAACTCCTATTTTGTACTCTTTGCATTTGGCCTGATTTAAACCTAGAACAAGTCCGTTTGCTTTTGGCTCAATAAGAAGATCTGATAATGCACAGTTTGTGTTTCTCATCGCTGAGCTCATCACTTCTCCTGCTATTGATCGGTGCTGTAACCTCTGAGGTTAGTGTTGCTGCTGTGGTGCAGGGTGCCAGGGCTCCAAAAGGCGACATAAACCAATAAAGACGTGCTTCTATACTGCAAAGGTAGACTACACAAGTGTATGCGCCAACCTCACTGTCTTTTCTGCCACTTGCTTCTCTATTAAGGCAATCCAAGTGTCTCTTATACTAATAACTAAGTCTAAATACACTTTATAATAACTGCACTTTTTTTTAAAGATCATAACAGATTAGTGGCAGCATTGCCTTACACTAAAAGATAAGTTACAGAGTTGTTGTGCAAGCTATGCTGAGTGAACATTATGTATGTATATATGTGTCCTATCCATCGATCTGGCTGATGCACCCGGCACACACACGCACACACAGTCAGACAGAAACCCCTCCACCCCTAACTTTGACTTGGAAAGATATATTGCTCAAAGTGCAATAACCTTAGCAGCAACGGGTGGAGGGATCAGAGTGTGATTAGTGAGCTGAGAGGCTGAATGTATGTGACAGCAGGACCTCCTGGTTTCAGCTGCGTGAACTGTGGATCAAAGTGCTTTCACTGCACGTTAGCAAGAAACTAACTGCTGCAGAATTGTTTGCCAGTGCCTACTTGCAAATATGCTAGATGCCTGTGTTGGGCTTACCTCTCTACTTGTGAACAGTGGAATTTATCCTCTTAAAAGATGACTAGTTTGGTCTCTAAACACTCAAAAATGTTAATATTAGGAGGTTTTTGAGGTTAACATTAAGGCTGTTAATGTTTTCTATAAAAATCAGTTGTGTTGATAAATCTGTGCTGGTAGCATAGCTGTCTGGATGACAAGAGTAGTTGCTCCATAGCTTTGGTCTAGACCAGCCATTCCCAGAGTCCAACGTGCTGTGGCCCAGTTACAAACCAGAAAATCCCACGGGGATCACCCAATCCAAAATCACCACTGTGATCAAAGCACAAGAGAAAGTGAAGTGTTTCTAAAATTGTATTAAAAATCACTTTGGGAATCACTGGTCTAGACTGAAATGTGCTATAAACCTGGGGGACTCCTAATAAACTTTGTGATGACCCTCATGGACCAGGAGGTGATGACTGCAGCTGAACTTAGACATTGAACCGTCAGGAAGAAGTCCTGACAGAAAAACATATGTTAGCAGCTTATTATTTGGCAGGTAAGACAGCACTGCTGTAATAACTAGCAGTTAAGGTATTTATTAAACATTTTTAATCAGGAAAGTGTTTACTGAGGTCATACTGTAGAGAAAAGGAGGCGAAGGCTTGTTTCTCTATAGACTGACTTACAGCCAAACTTGTTTTTGGAAGCAGCCATCTTTTATATACATATATATAGATACACACACATGTATGTATATATATATATATATATATATATATATATATATATATATATATATATATATATATATATATATATATACATACATATATATATTCAATTGACCTTTTGCTACGTTGCAGTTCTGCTGGTGAAGCTCTAGACTCTTGTTTGTTAACAGAATTAGCTCTTCTTTTTTTTCAAATTCTACATTTAATGAATTTTTGTATACATTTAGGGTTAACTTTTAGTTTGAATACTTGTTGTTACTGATGACACATTTCAGCCAGCGCCAAAAAAGCGCACCAAGGCCGGATACCCAATTATAAAGCTCATTATGATCACAGTGAGTCAGTCATTTCCTTCTGAGAGATATCATTTTCCCACCAGTTGAATCTGCTGGTGTGTAATGCAGACAGTTTTGCCACTGAGTCCTTTCAATAACACCTTTTCTCTTTAAGTCTGCATCAGGTTCGTCACTATGGAAACAGTCATGTCCACGCTGTCAGAATATTAATTGAACCGAGTGTGTGTGGGTTAGCACTGACACACCTCGGTGTCTGGGTTATAGCGTGCAGAGTGTGGAAAGGGAGGAATTTAGGACCACATTACCGTACCAGCAGCTCAGCGGGGGTGTGATTAGTTGACACTGGGAGAGTGTTAATGAGAGGACAGGGCAGATCCGCTGCCTCCTGTTCTGGGGTGGACATAGCCACACATAAACACACCACACACACACAGAGACACAAAACTGCAGTTCAGCAAAGTTTCAAATAAAGGCTGAGTGGTGTATAGGCTGGCCCATGGAGGCTGGTGGTTTAATATACTTTGGAGCTGAGTGGTACAGAAAGCGCTGGCAAAAGGGTGTTGCCTGTCACACTGTTTTCTGTGTGTTTAAGTCGACAGTCTCACGGCACTCATCCACTGTATATTCATTACAGTGTAAAACCTGCAGCCTATCACTGTCACACAACAATAATAGCCTCCGTTATACACTACTGGTCGCACTTAGATTCTTCTCAGCGGTATTCATTGGAGACAGGGGGAGTGTTGATTACGAAAGATGAAATTTGCTATTGTTGTTGTGATTTTATGTTACCGCAACTTGCACCGTGAGAACAAATTATAGTTTATATAAGTGTCCATAAGTGTAATTACTTTCCCCCAGGTTGGAGACGTTTAAAGTATTAAAAAGTGTGCAGAAGAATTGCTTTGCTTTATCAAATATGATGTGGCCATCCAAGGGCCTTCTAACCCCCATCAGAACTACTTTAGCATGTGAATAATATCAGTTTGCATGTTGTGCTGTCAGTAATGGTTCAGTGAGGACTTTGTGTGTCCGACCTTGTTTTTGATGGAGCCAAGAATGAATTGAGATGTTGCTCTCTCTCTCTTACTGTGTGGATGGAGCTTTCTGGGCTCTCTGCACAGGCCTCTCAGTGGAACTACATCAATACTTTGCTCATAGTGGGACAATACGCTTCAATGTACAGCTCTGTAGCTTCAATGTATAATAGATGACTTCCCGTTCCACACGAGACAGAGGCCCACAGCGCTTGCCACTGCGTTTCACCATTATTAAGTTGCCATGTCCAGCTAAAAGCTTGGTGCCAAGATAACAGCAGCGCCATCCACCTCTAAAATGGGATTTTGTCGGGATGTGTGATAATCAGCACTTTCTCGCCCCTGTTTTGTTTTAATGCATATTTCAGTAACTTGATGGACAGTTCAGAATCTCAGCGTGCCTGAATAAGAGTTTGTCATTGCATGATGGATTCATAAGTGATTTTGATGGATCATTTGCCCACTGTCAAATCCCAGGTGCGCTCATGGCAAAGTGCAACCTCCTCCCTTCTCTACATCTGAACATATGTCTGTATATATATGCGCTCACCTCTGCAGGGTGTTGATCTATTTGAGCCTCCCGTGTCACCACTTGTTTAGTAACACAAGGCAGAAAATCAAAACGGCAAAGAAACACTGTTTTGTGTTGTGAAACAGGCCTATAATCTTTTTAACCTGACCCTAACATTGGTTTTTGGATTTTGCTGTTGCTACTGAGCTGTTTGGACTTTGTATTTATAGGCTATGACAAGCTGTGCTAGAGGGCTGTCGATATCATTCATTCCCTTTAATACAAACAGATGTGTCAAACCTTATTTAATGCCTATTGATGTCTGAGATTTCCCCAGCTCTGCCCACTGTTTCTATCAGAGCGAATGCAACAGCCACAGTATTGGATGCAGGTATAGTTTTGAGTTGTTGCAATGAAACTTCAGCAAATTGGACTAACATGCCACATTGTTTTATTCGCTTTGATTTTCATGGTGTCTTTGAATTTAACTGTCAGCTCTGTAGGTTGATAATTTTCATTTCCATCAAACCATGTGGCAACCTTTCATTCCTAACACGGTACCCATTATACTCGATATCCAACCTTATCGTATCTAACCGAAACATTCTATTTATTTATTATATATCACAGCATTGTGATTTTAAATGTAACAATTGATTGAAATCCAAAACCCAAACAGTGATTTACAACAATACAACAGTGTAAAGAGACACCATTGGTAATTGGCTGTCAGTCATTTACTGTTATTTAATTTGATCAATTTTCTTTGTAAAGGTAGCTGTAGCTAGAACTATATATAGCTATATATATATATATATATACATATATATATATATTGGATGACAATATGAGAATGTCTATCGTTTCATATTACGCTATCGTTTCTTTCATGGTGTCGCAAAATAAACTGTTTATGGCAATATTTTTTCATAGTTTTGATGGTCTCTGTAGTGGCTATATTAATTTGTTAAAGTTCTCTCTTATATTTAAAATAACCACACTACAGACGGACAAGCGACTGTTTTTACACGTTGTCGTTAGCAACAATGACGGTAAACCCAGCATATGGCTCTGCCGTCTGCTTGTTTATTTTCCACATAAACCTTTCACAATAAAGCTCAAGATCCTGTTGAGATTTTTCAAAATAAACCAGACCAGTCAACTGTACTGTGCAAATTATGCAGGAAACCAGTCCCCACTTCAGACTTAAACACGGCAAACCTCTTCTACCACTTACACAAGAATCACGTGAAAGAGTGAAGAGAGTTTACAGATGAGAAGCAAAAAAGGGCCGTCACATGCTAAAAATAAACCTTAGACTCAAATGTTAGAACAGGCTTTTCCCAGCAGCACGCCATGTAATAAATACTTGCAAAAAAATGGCGGCCGTTACAACTTATGTCTAAAAATGTATGGTTTCATGCATCAGTCAAAACGTTCGACTCCAGCCCAGCTGAAAACACTTCACACAAGTTGAGTTGCCCAAGATTCACAGAATTTACAGAAAATGTAAAGTTTTTGTGATATATATCGTTGTCTGGAGGATAAATGTCTTATATCGGGATATGAGATTTTGCTCATATTGCACAGCCCTAGCTGTAGCATTAGCCAATGCCACACACTGTAGTATTTATAGCTGACTTATTAGATGACCATTTTGAAATACATAAAACTAAACAAATACATGAGTGATAGTACAAAACACAAATGCATTAAAGCCACACAGTTCATCTTTAATGCTGATTATTAACATTAAACAACATTAAACAAGTCTTGATGACTGCCCTGACGGTGCAGTGTGTTACAAGCCAGTGTAAGCTAGTGTTTCCATGCTTCCTCTGTCACAAACTTTGTAATGAAAGTCTACACCTTTGTTAATCGGTCCTGTGTAGCACCTGTGTAGTGTGGCTGTATCGCAGAGCTCTGTCCTCCCTTACTGTTTAGGAGGTTGTCTAAAAATAACATCTGGGGAGAGCAGTATATAGCCAGCAGGCAGGGAAAACAAGGGAGCAAGGGGAAATTGGCTGCTTGTGTATTCTACAGACCATGAGGGAATGTTAGTCAGAGAATTGTTGACTCTCCTATTCCCTGCCTGCTTCAGTTTGTCATGGCTGTGTACTAAAATGAAGGGGACCATATATTTAGCTGCTGTGATTCATGCTCAGCAGATTGCGCGGGTGCAGAACGCAGTTTGTTTTTAGAGTCAAATACAGTAGCATTTGCATTTAGCTCGTCTCCAGAATCATTCAGATTGCCTTGCCATCGCATGGCTGCATTCGGGTTTGTTAAGCACACAAGATTCTCAGCGATGTACTTCACAGGGAAACCTTTCATTCTTTCCTTTTTTTCTCCCTTGGTTATAGCTCAATCACCAAGATGACACATTCATGACCATTATAAAAAGATATCTGTGTGTTTCACTACCTCTTACAAGGATGTCCTTGTAAGAGATATTAAGTACTCAGCTGTGTATGTGTTGTGGACTAAAACCTTTGCAGTCTTTTAATATTATTTTTAATTGACTGCAATTAAGAAGAGAAATGTAACTTCAAAAGATATAGGTTAAAATGTTCATCTATTTTCTTAATCTCTTATCCAATTAATAATAATAATAATAATGGATTGCATTTATATAGCGCTTTTCGAGACCCGCAAAGCGCTTTACAATTCCACTATTTATTCACTCTCACATTCACACACTGGTGGAGGCAAGCTACAGTTGTAGCCACAGAAGCGAGGCTGCCATATCGCGCCATCGGCCCCTCTGGCCATCACCAGTAGGCAGTAGGTGAAGTGTCTTGCCCAAGGACACAACGACCGAGACTGTCCGAGCCGGGGCTCGAACCGGCAACCTTCCGATTACAAGACGAACTGCCAACTCTTGAGCCACGATCACCCCCATTACACTGTACTCATATTTATCTTAAATACTTTAAGGGAGGTACACTACAATAACAACAAGTAAGGTTTTTACAGAAAACAAGGAAGTGATTATACTGTAATTAAATGTAAGTAATACATAAGTAATTTTAAGTAGTGTGCAATTTACTGGTAATTTTACAGAAAACTAACAATATTTTCCCTGTATTATTGTAAATATGCTGCACTTTTCAGGGAGCAGGCTGTATTATGGAGTGGATTAATCCTACCTTTTTACATCTTTATTTAATATTCATCACGTTGATGTGCATGATGGATTACTTAATAATCCTTATGCTTTACCAAAAAATAATACATGTAAATCCGTCTCCCTTACCAACTTGCAAGAAAAAAATAAATAGCATAAAAATTTGCAGGCCTATGATCTTATAATGATTGAGCCAAGTTGAGCTAAATTATTTTTTCTTTACCAATCACTGTTAAAACACAAATTTCAAAAGCAGTGTGCAGAAAAAGAGTGTCTCCTTCCCTGCAAAATACCTAGAAGTTAGGCAAGGTTAAGCCACTACCACCTACACCCGCACCCTGAAAAGTACAGTGTGCTTCTGACGTAAGATAGGGAAACGTTGTTTGTTTTTGCGTATACTGCAGTAAAATTTGTGTCTCATTTCCCTGTAAAATACGAGTTACTTACAATTTCATTATTTCTTCTTTTCTGTAAAATACAATGCAGTAGTTAAAATTACTTACATATTACTTAAATTATTTACAGATGCCTAAATTAATTAATAATATGGTTATTTCTTTATGTCCTGTAAAAGCCTGACTTGGTACGCTTTTATTGTAGTGTACCATTTCATTAGTGAATTGCAATGACTTTATTACTTGATGTTTCTTCTTAGTGATACTTGCTTTGCTGCGCCTTGCAGTGTTGTGTAGCCACGAGGCAGCGTCCAGGATGTGGTCGCTGTTTTGTTTTTCTTTGGCTGAGTTGCTCAGAAAGGCGTGAGCTCTTGTGACTGTTTCCATTAGTGAGAGACGGCCTTTGTTTTTCCCGACACACGGCAGCTCCTTTCAGTGTCTGAGCCGGTCTCGCAGCCTCTCTCGCACAGCTGACCCAGTGTTATTATAATTCAGCCAATTAATGAGCCAAGTAAAATGTTCCTTATGGGGAAACGACAGCAGTAAAGAAAGCTGACATTGTGGTAACGGTTGTTTTACTTGGTTGAACCACAAATTAGATAAAAGGTGACCTCGGTTTACATCTCCTTGAATGTTTTGTCAAACCGTGTCCGTGCTTGATCTATAATTGCGCCAATCATTTCTTCACACCGTTCCATTATGGCCTCATGCACCCAGTGCTCCTGCTTGTGCACATTATCCCACTGTCCCAGTACATGTTGGGAAGTGCTTTACAGTTTTTGGTATTGACAACAGAAACTTTATTTATTTATTTATTTTTATTGAAGAGCAACATTCCAACACATCTCGAGATTCTGTTGGATCACACGGCATAAACTAGCTGTGATTTGTGGACTAGAGGAGATTCCTTGTATTGAAGCAGAGCTTATACTGAAACAGCAGATGCTGCCGGTTTCCTGTGGAGTGGAATGAAACCAGAGCCTTTGTTATTGAAGATGCCCTGGCTCTGTGCTCTGCTGGGTGTCTGGAGTGTGAATAAAATGCCCATTTCTTGTGCCATGATCCAGGGTGAAGTTTAATTTTAGAGCAATCACCGGCTCCCCATGTGCCAACACCCCTGCAGCTGCTAATGCAGAGCTGCTATTTTCTTTCACCGCGTGTCTGTTTTGGTCCTCATTGCTAGTTCATGTTCTCCCACTCCTGGCACTCTCCAAAATTTGGAAGTCTGAGGCATCGTCACTGCTTTCTTGTGTTGTTAGCCCACTCAGCTTGGACCAGCTAACAAAGCAGATCAACACCTCTGCTGTCTACTTACTGAGTCGCGTATTGGGTTTCAGTCTGCCATGCTGCCATGACCAGCAATTAAACAGCGACACAGTGGATTATTCATTCATAACAGGGAGAGGATGAAATCACAGTTATGACAGGTCGCCTCTAAAAAGCACCACAAACCCCATCATCCACAATCAGCAGCTCCAGATTGTGTTTTCCTGCTGAAAGCAATCATCCATCAAAGGTTTTCATTTAGATGGAGGATAATTGATTTGGCGCACGTTCGCAGTTTGGCAGGTCAGTATGTTTTTGATCAAAACAACTTGCTTTCCAAGAATTTCAAAGTGCTACACAGGTTATCATGTGTTGCAATTTTGCAGGACAGAGTTGATTAAATCAAACCTCATAGTGTTTCAGAGAGAGTGGCTTTTATATTGAATGAATTGGTTTCATTGCAGATATCTTGGATGGACCTGTCTGAAAATTCCACTAGTAATTTAAGTGTGATGTGTGAGCCAGCAGAGACATAGTCTACCACAGTGATTCCCAGCTTGAAGTCCTTTTAACTGATGAACTTATAATGAGGGGTGACATGATGGTCACTAGGGTAGGAATTGATAAAATGCTAAATTGTTCTATGCTTTTTGGGTGGTTTCCTTAGGAAAGGCTATATAGGTTTCAGGCCTTTAAATTCATTTATTGAATTTCATAAGAGCTGCTCGTGGTCTTTAGTGGTTCCATAACAGACCATTGGACCACTGACCCAAACCCAACATGAATGAATTGATTTGGGAGACCTTGTCACAAGAAACATAAGTTACAGCAGCACGATGATCCATTCATTAGCAAGCTAATAATGAAAATACTGTGGAGCCGCCAGTGCTACCCTTCGCCCTCCTAGTATGGTATTAATTTGAAGGTTCTAGGTTACCTAATTTGACCTCTGACCTTGACTTTGAGATCAAGGTCACTGACAACTAATCCAAGATTTTTAGTGTCATATTATGAATTATGAATCCTAGATGGCTTCTTTCTTGAGTTATCATATTCACAACCATGTCCACACTGTCCGCCCACACAGCAGGGTGATAACAATACCCCATCAGTCTTTCACGGCTGAGGGGTAATAATAATAAAGGTAATGGTAGTGTATAAGAAAAAATGTAAAATTACAGCAGGTAATTCCACAGATATTGGTCTAAAAATCAATTTCTAGAAGAAAATGAAAACCAGTATTTTATTTTCCTACCTCGACAATAAAATACTCATGATGGTGCCGCAAAATTAATGTAACATTACCAGCAATCAGTGCACTTAGTGATAATAAAAAAAAAGTTTGCAGAGCTTGTTTTAGAACAGTACTATTCTCTTCTTTATTATGCAAAGAATTCAGTGATAGTTCTCTGTACGCCTTGTATAGATTGCAGACAGGAACTGCTTATAGCTTATACTATCAATAGTAGACCTGCTATGATGTGTGGTTTGGAGACGGTTGTATGGAAAGACGGAGGGTGGGATGGACAGGATTAGAAGTGAGTATATATGAGGGATGGCTTGGGTTAGGCAACATTAGCTGCCTGTCTGACATCTCTGATTATGACTGTATTGTATATTTTTTCAGAAGCGTAAGCCACATCATCGTTGCTGTACACCTGAAGCAGCTCTGTTTTCCCCCCTCCCCTCTCACTCACTGCCAGGCACTCCTAAGCCCCAGAAATAGCAACACTGGTGTATGACTCATGTTTTGAGCTATCTCAGATGCCTGATGAGAAGGGAACGAATAACGAGGCTGATTAGCCATGTGCAGCATCTACAAAACAAAGACTTAAGAGAGAGGTGTCTGAGGGTATCGGGTCAACATATGTGCATCATAAATATTTTATATAAATCCAATAGCCTCCTCCAATCATCTCTTCTTTTGGCCCACACCCTACCCCTGAATAAATAAAAGCTTGTATATTCCTGAAGCTCAGTGGTCGACTTGCTAAAGTCAAAGAGCAACATTGGCCTCTTTTCAACATCATCTTCATTCCCAAGAGCATCCTTCTTTCATCTCCATCCTATCTTTTGTCTTTCATCTACTGATTTTCAGTATTCCATCCACCCTTCTTGCTTTTATCCTTCTGTCTTATCCCATCCCCACCCCGACCCTTCTCCAACTGTCTAACTCCACCTTCTCCTGTCCCCATTAACCCTTTGTCCCTTTATCTTCTGCACCACCCTAGCCTACCCATCTTTTCCCATATCATGCATTTTTCATGTTCTCTGACTAAAACCTCAGTAGCCGCAATTGCCCTCCTGTTATCCTCTGCCATCCACCTTAAATTTGCTCTGCCTTCTACTTCCTTTACATACCTGCCAGGTCCTTCCAGGAAGAGTAGAGACGCTGTAAATGTCATTTTTAACCCCCACCCCCCAAACACTACACTTCTTCCTCTTTAGCTGTCACTGTTCCATGGAACATCCTTCCATTACCCAACCAACATGTAGCATCGAACCCTCCCTTCCCCTCCATCCACACTCCAGTTCAGCCCCCTTTTTCCTTTTTTTTCCTTCTTTCTCCAGCCTTAGCACGCCCCGCTTCCCATCTGAATCCACCTCCTTCTCCTCCTCTTGGGCTCGCAATCACATCGGCGGTGCCCTGATGGAGGTCAGTCTGGTCTCCGTCTGCTGTGAGAGGCAACGGGGGGAGTTGGGCAAGATTTTCAGCCCCTGTCATTGCGCTGCACGGCGGGCCAAGAGGAGAAGGGAGCGAGAGAGGGAGGGGAGGCAGATCAAGGAGAGGACAGTGCGATAGAGAGAGAGAGAGAGAGAGGAAAAGCAGGAGGGTAGCAGCAGAGCGAGAACGGGAGAGATAGAGAGAGCGAAAGTGGTCCGGGCGCTCACAGCTCACATTGCTGGCTGGCTGGCTGGCTCGCTCACTGTTGACGAATGAGCTGTCTACCCACGGGGCTGGGAAACGGCAGCTTGTGACAAGCTGGGGAGAGAGGAACATGAATGTAATGCGCACCTTGCCTCGTTTGCTTTCAGATACTGGCCAGAAGAAGACTCCAGAAAAGAAGGATGGGAGGCGCATGTCGTTCCAGAGACCCAAAGGGACCATCGAATATTCTGTGAGTAACACACAAGCAACTCTCCGCTCCTCCTGTATTAATGCCGTTGTGTGTTTTTGATGCCTTTCTGCTCTGCTCCTTTGCTGCTGCTGCTGCTGCTTCAGTGTGTCTCCTGCTGGTGGATTATGTAGCTCTGACTATCTCCAACAATATTCAAGCTGTAGTGGTTGTGCTTGTGTATGGTGAAGGCACAGTGTCCGACTATGCTTCGTAGCTCATTAGTGAAGGCGATAAGCATTTTGTGTATTTTGCCAGCCTAGCACGTGTATCTCATCCTCAAACTGTTTACATAAAGAGGGCAGTGTGTGTGTGTGTGTGTGTGTGTAGTATACATAGTGTGTGTAAACAGACGAGCGGGGTTACTGATAGAAATCTTATGGAAACAATACATTCTCTGTTAAAGACTCCCTGTACAGCAGTAAAAGCCTCAGCTCCATTTTGCACGTAGATGTATAGAAAGCAGAGCTCTGTTCTTTCCTCCAGCTGAACTAGAGCAGGACAGGCAGGCAGGAGCGCTGGCAGGATGTGCATTTGTTTTTCCACTTGTTCTGTCCGCCGCGAATCGGCGAGCATTCCACCACAGCGCTCGCTGTGCTCACAAATGACCTTCCGACTGCCTTGTCATTTCTATTGATTTAGCTGTTGTGTAGGAGAAAGGAGGGGGTAGGGGGGTTGGTGAGGTAATACGGGGAGAGGGAGAGAGGACTCTGGTTCCCTGGCATGAACTGAAATGGAACTGTGTGTGCTTTGCCTTGTTGTGTTCTTCAAATGACCCTCAAATCCAGCTGCAGTCAGACTGCCTTTCCTCGCCTTTCTCTCCGTGGAAGTGGGATTGCTGTGGCTCCGGCCGTCTGCCTCTCTGCTGAGGACTGAGGAGGAGATGAAGAGAGGAAGGAAAGGGAAAAGGGAGCTAGGGAGGGACTCCTTACTGTCATTCCTCTACCCTAACCCCACTGTTATTGTTCCCATCAGTGCTGTAGGCTCCAGTGTGATTTCCCAGCACCAACACCGCCTCCACCTCTACCGGCTGGCCTAACCTGTCAGTCATCTGAGACCTGCTGATTGACAAGGGCCTTGTTTACCTCACCGGGGCTCGAACAGGCTTAACGGTTATGACAGGATATTTGTCAGAGCTAGGGCACTGTGTCATGGCCCCTTCATATAAACAGGGGGGCAACAAAGAGTCAGCAACATGGACAGAAATGCTGACATTGAAGAAAAATAGGGAGATATTTGAAGGATTTATATCTTAATCAAATGCTGCCCACCCACTAAATTATTGCTAAAGTGATGGATGCAGCGAGCAGTCTTCCTCTATCACTGGGTCCTGTAGTTTCATAGCGAGTGGTAACCTACAGTGTTCTCGGGGATATAACCAAATGTCGCCGACACTGTGAGAGACACATGACTGCCAGTCCCAGTGATTGAGAAGCGGCTTTATCTTAAACCTATCTCCCACACTGAGGGAGGGACGGCGATGTTTCCGTATTTCGCTGTCCATCAGATAAGTTTATAATCTATCGCACAGCACTGACAGGAAAAAGGAGTTTCCGTTTGTGCCACTTTATCAATACAGTCGCCCTCCCTCTTCCTCCTTCCTTCTTCTCTTTCTTCCTTCCCCCTTCCTTTACGTCTCACACAGGCTTCTTTCTGCCCCCCCTTTTTTTTTCTTTTTTTTTAGTTTTGAGAAATCACCTGTGCAGCTCCCATCTGCCTAGACACTGATAACACCAGTTCATTCAGCCAAGTCCAGCTATTGGCTGACTTGCATCCAATTAAAAAAGTGTTTGAAGTCTCTGGAAACAACAGAGATGGATGAGGAGACAGAAAGATACAGACAGAGACAGACAAAGAGTAGCACACAAGTGAGTCGCTATCGATGGGGTGGGGACTGTCTTTCCACAGACTGCCCGTGAGGACGGTCACTCAAAGTCAAATGAAACGAAGAACAGAAAAAGCGCAGGCCACAAGTGTTTTTCTCCAGACACACTAGCTTTATCACACCATGGAGATGGATGCTCCAGTTGGATTGCTATTTTGGATCTTGCCTGAGTTCCTCATAGACCCATTAGGCGTCCTGACTAGCTCCTGGCCCCTTTTATTGCATACTCGGGTTTTACGTTTGCTCCCTTAGCCATCATTTCTGTTTGATATGATAGCTTTGTAAAGTAAACTCTCATTTATTCTGGGACCTAGAGGCATATGTAAAAAAAAAGAAAAGAAAAAGAAAGCATTCAGACAGGGCCAAGTCCTAGTGCATATTTAGGTGCATGATGAGGTAAAAGTGCACTGAGTATGTTAAGTAAAAAATCACTCAGTACTCTGGGACACTTTGCACAATGCTTAGCCTCAGTTTATGCCTCTCGTGTTTTACTTTAAATTGTATCATACTGTGCTCGCAGTATGTTTGAAACTGAATATAATAATGGCTATATTAATATATTGAAAGTAAAATGAAACTAAAATTAAAAACAGGTTGTGGTTTATGACCACAGTAATTTTCATGCACCACATCAGATTTTTTGATGTCTACATGGTTACAAGTTGGGGTTCCACCCCATTGGACCACTTCTAACAACTACCGACCTCACCATTATATACTTCTTTTGATAAAGTTGATTTGTTTATGTGCTGTTTAATTATTGTACAATAATGGGGGGTTTTTTTCTAAGAAATTGTTGGATTTTTGAGATCCTATCACCAATCTGTACAGCAAACGAGCGTTAGTAAAAAATTTCTAACATTAGCCAACTGATAGTAGCCTTCCTTTACCAACACAACCAGCTGGAATACGGGTCCGGATACACACCTGTATGCTTTTTCCACACCTGACACCTAATGGCGTTACAGTTTGGATATGGATGCTATCAGGGGAGGATATCGCTATAGGAAAAATGACCTTTTCTTCAACAGAATCAAAAGGGGATATACATTGTTTATTTTTTTCTGACACGTGATTAGTTTACTATATGCAAAAACGTAAACAGTAGTTGGACTTTGTGTTTACAAGCAGCATTTTAAGCTGCTTAGCTCCATTTATACCTGATTTTGATTTTGGACATGAGCATCAAGAGGAAGTGAACAGATTCTGACAGCTTTAACAATCAGCTAACTAGGCAGTGGTGCAAAACAAAATCTGCATACAAATTCATATCTGTTAAAACTGGTTGCTTAATTTGAACGTTGGTAAGGACGTGAGAAGCACAAGCTGGGGCTCCACCTACAATAACTATTGTCAGCTCCAGTAGATGGAACCAGGAAGCAGGAAACTGATCTGGAAATTGTAGAGCTTGTTTACTACCAACAGTTGTTCATCTTCAGTTTCTTTGGAGTTTGTTTAACACAGGCAAATATACTGTATAAAACTCCCCTCCAGTTGTCTTCCTTAGACCTCTTCCAATATGTCAGGATATAACGGATTAATTTAGTCAAATCGTAACCAGTGTCCCAAACAGAAAGGCTTGCATGTACAACAGGAATTGGAATCATTTTTTCATGTTGAGTCATGTTTAGGTCATTTTTTTTGGCCTGAACATCCCTCTCCCTCTTTCAGTCTATTGAAGTGCTCTCAGCAGAACTGGCATAGCAGCGCTTTCATTATATTTTGTATAGTGACACTAGAGAGTGGTGAGGGGAAGGACTGTCTGGATACCAGATTTGTGGCGAAAAAAGGAAGTTGTCAGAATTGGTTATCTAGTTATTCTGGCCAACAAAATGAGCAGTCAGATAGATGTGAAACTGTTTTGGATTTAGATGGTTAAAAAAAACAAACAATAAAACAAACTGAGATCTATTCAGGTATTAACCGTAGATTTACTTTTACAACATGATTTGCTGGGTAGTGCATTGAATCTTTAGGGCCTTGTGAATGGCATAGTCAGTTGGTCATTTGATGAGTCTGTTATTCAATTAATTTGGTCCCAATAGATGGATTGCAATTAGTTTATTTATAGTATGTCAGAATGGGCAGAGAGTGAAGCCAAATTTTTGTGCATGGTGCCCGGAAGAGCAATATCAGTAATTTTAGTGTTGTCAAAATGATTGCTCAGCACGCTGACAACAATTGTGGTTTTCTGTGAAATGTCTCAACTGTTGGATGGTCATTATACACCTAATCTTCCCTCAGGATGACGTATAATAACATTGGCAATCTGTCATGTAGACCAGACTCGTGGTCTTAACTCTGGGAATGTTTTTAATTTGGCAGAAGAGAGCAAGCTCTTGGATGTAAAGTGTCGTTTAAACACAGGCAGCCATAAATGACTTTCCCTAGTAAAATGCGGTGTAAAAATACCTACAGAAAATCTTGTGTTTTACATACTTTGTAAGTCCTATATTCTGCTTAGAATAATCATAGTGTGATGCAGGCATGGCATGACTCAGATGTGAGGAAGGTGTAGGCTTGTAATGGTGGAGACCATGGTCACTCCGTATCAGCAGTCTGCAGGTTTAATGGGTCTCTGCTGGGCTCAGAGGAAGCACTGTGGGCATTTGGAGAACTTCAGGGACATTAGATGAGTCATACACAGAGTCTCAGGTGTGTGTTTGTGCCATGCATGCCCACACAAAGACTTGCACACACACACACACACATTAGTGGTAATCTTAACTTCACAACCTCCTGACAATTAGCCACTTTGATTTCATTATTCACTGCTGGGTAAGA
Organism: Pelmatolapia mariae; assembly: GCF_036321145.2. NCBI lineage: Eukaryota > Metazoa > Chordata > Actinopteri > Cichliformes > Cichlidae > Pelmatolapia > Pelmatolapia mariae. The sequence continues at coordinate 52,720,689 of NC_086236.1, forward strand.
GAGGGGGAGCCCACTGTTTGAGCTCTTTCAACAACTTCCCGTCTGAGAGCAGCAGAATAAGTCAATAGATGATGGAGAAATGATGAAACTGAAGGGGCGTGTGGATGGGGGCTTTAAAGGGATGGAGGAGGGGATAGTGGGGAATAGTTGTGGAGTAGATGGGGACTCATGGATAAGTAGTTGGCCTAGATCAAAGCATTGTTATTGAATGTGCTCAACCTACATGTTGGACTCTGTGATTTTTGATTAAAGTGAAATTGGACTCATTTCCAGCTCTGTATTTTCATTGTTGGACTCCACTACAGTACCAATTCCTTATTTTTCATATGCTGGGTCTTATTGCAACTCTTGACTTAAAGTGAGGGTGGTCTTAAAGAACTTGAAGTCCACCCTCCCTCTAAACCAAATTTCTTTGCATTGGCTGTCCCTCGCAAACAGAAGGTTTGAATAGCAGGTGGGCGGGGCTTCTGTTCACACAGCCAGAATTGTGTGCCTGAGATAACCATGTTGCCTCTCTTTAACATCTTACACATCCAAGAGTATAAAAACTGAAAAGTATCTGAATATTTGATAAGAGCATCCAACCTTATAGCATTAAATGGTAAACGGACTGGTGCTTATAAAGCACTGTCAACTTCACATCCTCCAACTAAATGTACTTCTCTGGTCTTTCTGGGCACTCGAAATGCTTTTATACTTCAAGCCACACTTACCCACTTTTTACCTTTCATGCACACATTCACAGATACAATTTGGGGTTCATTATCTTACCCGAGGTTGACGTACAGAATGAGGGAGCTAGGGATAAAACAAGTGACCTCCTGGGCGTAGCGCTTCAGTAAACGTATGACAGGAAAATAAGGAAAAGCATTATTGGTCCACTTTCAGTAAATGGGAAAGGTAGGGAGATTCGACACAGAACAAGAGTGTGTCATTGTTAAAATTACTCTTTTTATATAGAGTTGCAGTCCACTGCCTGGCCGCAACTAGCTCTTCCCATAAAACCAGCGGCTGGGTCACTACTTTCAGCAGGGTTGGCATTATTTTTATTTTTTTAATTTTATGAGCTGTGAGGACATTTATGGTGGTCAAACTATAGGAGCCAAAGCCACAGGTCACCAGATGAAGCTCACACTGTACATGTCCTCATATAATCAGTCTGAAGAAAAGCTCAGCAGTGAGCATTGTTGCCTCACAGCAAGAGAGTCAGAGTTTGAACACAGTTTGCTTTTTCTCCTTGTATCTCCCAGTTTTCTCTTGGAGCTCTTGTATCTCCTGCCACCACAAAAACAGCCTGTGTTGCACATCCAGACTTTTACTTTCTGGTTAAATACATGTTAAATTTAAAAAAAAGTTGCACTTCAGTTATGCTGGTTATTTAAGAGGTTTTGTATTTGACTTATTTTATACTTAAGAGTACTTCTTCTTATGAGTGCCTTATTGATCAGTTGAACACCACAGATTTTTTTCATTTTTGACAAAAACGGAAATGAATAAGATATGAATATTTCTTTTATTTCTTTATGGGAGCTTTTACTTCTTCACAAGAACCACTGCTCCTATACGTCAGATTTTCGTGAAAGTTGCGCATAACGGTCACCTGATGGTCCTTCAGCTAAATTGCGCTGAGGGTCATATTTGTTCTACTATCGACAGCCTGAGAATTATGATAGATTGTAACAAACTGTGTCACTGTTCTGTTTTCTGCTGTACTGAAAGCTGAAATGTAACCATAAGTAAAAAAAAATGTGGCACACACAAAACCAACTTCTGTCTGTTACATGTTTAAGTCTATGCGACCTTCATAAGTATTCGTATTTGTTTCTGGCCCACAGACATTCAAAACCTGTAATTTCACATTGATGAGTTAAACATTTTTTTTTATATTTTTGGATTTTTTGTGTAATTAAAACACAGATATAAGATACCTCTAGGTTAGTCAAAGTGTTTAGGTTGTTTTGTCCATAAAGAGCTCTTACAGCTTTACTGTCCCTACCACAGAAGAATTACTGATGGGCCCATTTGACCTCCTTTTACACAATCCTGACTCAAGCACTCACTCCACTTTGGTTGTTCTGTGTCATGGTGAGCGTCTCTCTGCTTGGCTGCCTCATGTGTGTCATATGTGTTGGTGAGTCAGTGAAAAGACCATCAAAGCCTGAAGCAGCGGGAAGAATCAACGAGACGGCAAACCTACTGTGGGTCACCCCAAAACGAACAGAATAATGTCACTTTCTCACATGTGACTTACTGCGGCTCCATATTAAGGCCTGCAAACAATCAGCACACAGTACACATACCATTAGGGTAGTAACGACAAAGTCACCATGGCAACTGTCATGCTAAACCTGAGCTTCATTCTTCATTATAAAATGAGGAGCAGTAGCTCCTCCGATGTTGCATTGTGGGTGATTAAACCGTACGCCGGAGTTTTATTTTCAGTTTGATGGCGTCGCGGTCGATTCTTTTTTACCCTTGTTCTGCCGCTTTAATTTCTTCTGTTCATTCAAAATTTAAAGAGCACAAACACACGTCCTGCATACAAGTGTGCATCAACCAGCATTCGTGAATGTCTATAATTAAACAGCTTGTGCTGATAGTGCTGTGATTACATCTTATTTCCCTTGTTGACCTTTAGCAGTAGCACTTGTAGATTTGTTCTCATGTGCCGTACTTAACATTACATGCCAGCGGACTCCTTAACGGAGCCATTTGTCTTAGTCCAGCCGAGTAACTGTGCTTGTTGAATCTGTTCGTTCTGTCCCGTTCGATGAGGTGACCATTCACTGATGTCACTTTCAAGATGGCTTTTGTGGCCTTCCTCTACCCTTCTCCTCAAGGAGAGACTGTCACCGTAACAGTAGGAAGCTTAATTATTCATCTGCAGTTTGAGATGAGTAATGGGTAGTATTGATCCAGAGGATAAGAAGATGGGATCCACCTGTCTTAAGTGGCCATGAACCTGATGGCAATTGCTCTCTCTTTCTCTTTTCCTCCCTCTCTCATCCTGCTGTCAATGTGTCAATAACAGGTCTTTATCAGTGGGTCACATTTGACTGTCCTCTGTCGTATTCCACTTAATTGAGTTACAGATGGCTTCTCTTACAGTACGATCGATGGCTGAAGTCTCTGAGGCTTAGTCGAATCAGCTGTATGCATTTCATTTTACTGATGTATGATGCTAACTGTGCTGCTAATATTAGTGGCTTCCAGGAATAAAGTGATTAATTAGGTGTAAAAGGCAAACTTGAATCATACTATTATAACATCACACTCAGTGCCAAGACATTCCCACCATCTGGCTTTGTCGATGTTTACTTCAACATCAGATATTTATAATTGTATTGATTGGCAGCAATGTGATACAAGAGCCAATAGCTGTCATAGGTTTGGATAGGCTTTAAAATATCTATTTGTGGAGAAAAAAACAGAGGTTTCTTCACTCTAAGCCAAAGATTTGACCTTATGCTGCAGAACTGTAAAGAAAAGCTTTGAAAAAAGGGAGCTTTATGAAGCTGTAGATGTCCTATAGGTTGGCTTTGTGCTGGGCAACAGGAACTATAAAGCTAAAAATAAACATTTCATGGAAGAGACGGCAAATAGCACCAAGGGAGAATCAATGCTCTCCGCTGAAGCCACCTGGATGCACTGCTTTGACTCTGCAGGAGCCCTGCTGATTATTAACTGTTCACCTTCCAAACTAAAACACAGAGAAGCTCTACTGATGTTGGCCAAATACCAAGGACACATCACACATGATGGAAGCACTAAATGGAGGGTTGTAAATACTTCTAGGATGATTGATGATCAGTTATGACATATCAGTAGTCATTTCTAATATCTAGGGCATACTGAAGTGACCGGATTATCCTTCTTTTTATGGCCACATTGTAAATACACGACCAGTGCATGTCTGTGGATGTCACTGTCTTGTCACAGAGACTTTTCCGCCTTCTTGATCCAGATCTCCTGTCCTCCTTGAGACAGGATATTCATCAAGCTGATGTGCTGCTGTTGTTTGAATGAACAGTAGGACTCTCTGTACAGAGGCAATGAGATGACAAATCATGCGGATCCTCACTACTGTCATAAGGAGTCCAAGAGCAGTTGTTAATCACAGAGCTGTGTGGAGGACTTTTAAGATGGGAGACCTACCTGTCACCACAGCCTCTCTATGTCTTCCTTGTGGTTCCCCTTCAGTGAGTTCCCTTCTGTACTGAGAAAAGAAAAGCAAGGAGTTGCTTCATAGTGCTTCCGTTGAGGTTGCTTTACTAAAACTACCAACAAGTGTTGGCTATGATGACACCTGCCTCTGGTGGTGTAACAGCAGATGCAGTTTAACTAAGGTTCCCACAATTCTGAGGGCAGTAAAATAACTTTTTTGTCATTTTAACAAGCAGTAGTGCTGCCTCAGTAGTAAGATATGTGTGGTTCGCATTAATTAGAGATAACTGATCTGAAGTTTAGGAATGAGCTCAAACCTCTAGCACTCTTCTTCCAGTCCAGATTTGTAAATGCCTATTTGCTCCACAGATCCACTTCTTCTAGTTTCTGCACCACACCCTCCTTCCCCTTATTTTCTCTCTAATTCTGTCTGGCCAAGCTTGTTGATTCATCGATTTGCATTTGTGGTTGTTGCTATTGAACAGTGACCTTAAGGATAAACTCCATAAACAAACGTTGCATGAATATGTAAAATGTATGGGCAAGGGTATAGTATATAAGTATAAATAATACTTATATACTATAATAACTATAAATAAATAAATTTGAAGGGTCTGTATTTCTGGTATTGAAAGGTTTCTGTTTCTGGTAAAATTGTTGTCCATATCCCATTGCCCAGTCGTGTTTGAACCTTTGTTTGTATGTAGGTAAGCAGTCCAAAAGAGGGTTGAGTGCTAACTACTGCATCACTGTGCCACGCAGTGCACAGGACAACTTAATACGCTTTTTTACCCCATTTGACCGGTGGGTAGAAATGGAATTGTTAACCTTGATATCGACTGGCTCTGCTGGTAGCTAGCTGCTAGTAAATCATCTGTTACCCCAGAATGTTACCACATCCATCCTGTTCATAATACTGCAAATATGCAAGTATTTCAGTGGTTTCATCAGTGAGCCTCAATCAGTGATAGTGTGATAGTGACATAACATACATTTCTTAAAATGAAGGGGCCAGTTTGACTGATGTCGTGTTTTTTGATCAGCAGTGCAAACCCAACGATAACCACTAATCGTAATCACTGTGCTGTCCAGTTTGACTGTCCAGTCAAACTGAGCATCGAAGTCTTACATCAAATTTAGCATTTTTGCTTAGAAAATGATTGTAAAGTTATCAAGCTGTTACTCAGTGAATCATCAACCATGATCACATTGTTTTTAACCAGAATTTTGTTTTTAAGGCAGTTCTTGAAAGGCCTAGGAAGGTTGTTTACATGCAGTTTGAGACAGTTTCTATAAGTGGTACAAAAATAGATTAAAACTGTGATCACATAAATGGTCGTGTTTCAGTAATTACCAGCTGAAAACTGAAATTATACTTCTTTTCTGTGTTTGTAAGCTTCATATTTATTTAATGTTTATCTTCACGTTGTTCCTGCTTATCAGCTAAACACTTTGTCTTTGGTTGGTACCTTGTAGAAGTCCTGCTGTCTGTGAGTTCGATGCTGTTTGTTCCTGTATTTACTGCCTGTTTGCTGTACAGCTTTCATTTATCTTAATCTCAATTTTGATTGAATCATTGAATTAAATCTGGCGTGATGAGCAGGGACTGAAAATCTAAAGGTATCCAATAGCATTTTGAAATATGAAGGATACTTTTCTAATTTGATTTGTTTCTGAGAAAATGAACAAATCAACATTTAATAAAGCTGGATGATTGAATCAGCTCGGCAGACTGCTGTATTATTATGTATCTCCCTTTTTGACCCTTCAAGGGAGATGTTTTTGTGGAACAGGGCAGATCTGGATACAAACTGACATACAAAAATACACTTTTGGATACATATTTCACATGTATAACATACAATTGTCTGCATACTTCCTCACTGAAGCTGGTGGAAGATATTATTATTGTTTTGAATTTAGAGTATTATGTTCAGAGTAGTGTATAAACACGTAGAGAGTGAAAAGAGGTGAGCGAGGAAGAAAGACACAATGAAATTATGGGAAGCCTTCAGCAGCCTAGGCCTTTTGCAGCAAAGCCTTGGGAGGGTTCAGGGTCACCTGAGCGAGTGTTAACGATAAGCTTTATAGAAGGCTAAAGGAGAGCTGCCGATACAGGTTTGCATCATCTGTGGTATATTTCTGCTTACAGTGAAACCTGTGACTGTCACCGAGCCAATCCATACTGCACAATGCATTGTGCAGTACTGTTTTGTTGGGTTCCACACATTGGTGAGTCAGGAGGACTGCTTCCCAGCAGCGTGACTGACCTGGTTGACCTTATTAGTTTGTTCCCTTCCAGGTAGGACAATAAAATCCCAAAGTCTGGGTTAGCACTCAGCATACACTCTCTCAGCCCAGATTAGTGTAACCCTGGCTAATTCAGGCTCCACTCCAGCAGTCAATAACAGTGATTCAGTAGTTAATTTGTCAGCTTCTGAGATTTCTGACAATTTTCGTGCAGGTTTCGTTTCAACCCCTCTCCGGCTGTATATTGTTGAGCTTCCAGATACGCTCTCTCACACTCTTTTAATTGCTCAGTAGCGGAGGATGTTCCCACCAGTAAGTGACCAGTATCACAAGGTACATCAGCTCCAAAAGCTAATGAGCTGTGCTATGGACCCCAAACAAGTGACCCAGCAGTGTTACTGTCACTATACGTCTATGATAATTAGCCTTTTGCTAGTCAGCTCTGCAGGATTTCTGCCATCGTTATCTACTTTTCTCAGATGACTTTATTGTCACTTACTCTAATAGGGTCTTTCTGGAGATAGTGGGAGCCCGATATGTCAATGGCTTCTTCTTAAGTGGGTGATAGGATGACTGCATCATCAATGAAGTGTTTTTACTGAAACATTTCAATGTTTTTAACCAATTAAAATAATCAGAGTAGTTCTAGTCAAGCATGGTGCTGACACTGATGAAAGTTGATTAGTGTTCGATCGACATGCAGCACAAAGGAAACATGTCCAGGATTTTTCTGGGCTCAAAACAGGACATGGTGACTGAGAGTGAACATGATTTATGCACATGTCATTAGGTAAAGAATGTGTGTAACCTTAATTGACAAAAGTCAAAGCATTTTCTGTCATTTTTGAGCATTTGATAAGCAAAAGTAAAGGTGGGAAAATAAACCCTGATAATAATAAAAAACTTGTTATGTGTATCCAACAAAAATTCGATGGATACAAACATGTTCTATATGATGTAAAACCCATGATGTCCCAGAGCCTTTTACCCAAGTTTGCAAGTCTGTTTATTATATTTCATGTTGTCCTGCACACTTAGACAAATTTATTTCCGTCAGCTGAGGAGCTGCACATGAGTGTATCATACTGATGTCCTATTGCAGTGCGGCAAAATATCCACTTTGCAGTATATTGTATCGCTTCATCTTGTGATGTTATTATGCAATACAGTGGCACCAATTTGTGAATGTGCTAAAGAATGCAGTGTTAGTGTTTCATGAAACGCAGTTTTTTTAATGGTTTCTAAGTTTGTGTATTTTCTGCTTGTGACGAGCTTCTTCAGATATAACATGTGCAACTGCCTCACTCGCAGTGGTTCCGTGTTACTAATGTTCCAGCTTGTGACTGTGCTCTGTGTGTGTCTCTGCTTGCACATCTGTCTGTCTGTGGAGGAACATCTTCCTGAAAATAGTCTGTCATGTCAGGAATTTGAAGAAGCATGTCATTCCTCTGTGCTTTTCTAGGAGTGTTTCCATAGATAAGAAGAAGAACGACCGAGTCGGTCCCATGACTGCTGCACTAAAACACACAGTGTCATTATCCTGTCCTAATTATGCACAGTTCAGAGTCAGCCTTGCCTATCTGGTTTTTAGGGGTTCTCTCCCCCGAGCTCACTTTTTTCTTCCACATGCTCTTTCTGCCATGGTTGTCATCCTTATTTGGGAGCTAGAAACTCCCACTGGGCATGTTAGACGCTTAACTAGTTCTGACTCTTGGTGCACATCTTTCTTGTGTGGATTTTAACTGGTAGAGACATGCAAACGCACCTGTGTCACACTGCAGGATGCTGCAGCTGAGCACAGAGTGCCGCCACAGCAGCACAACAACCTGCATGATGTTGAACATCAAATAACATGAAGCACTACAGCTTCTACCGCTTGTTTTTTCCCCCGCTTGATATGGTTTAGGATGATTTGTTTAGAAAATAAATAAAAGTTGTTCACATAAAGCAGCTCTTTGAGTCCAGCTCCTCAATTATGAGCACTGGCTGGTAATATTTGATTTACATTCAGTGTGAATGTTGTTGAATTTCGAGCTATTGATAACACAAATTGTTTTTGGATAACGGCAGAACCATACTTTCTTATATAGCAATTGCACTTTTGACACATTTAGCTACCTTGCATCTGAAACAGCCCAGTGAATTTGAAAACTAACTCAGGTGCATAATAGCTGATGGCCCGATAGCCTGGAGCCACTAAAAAAAACTATGTTGGGCAAGTTCATTGGCCAGCCAGCCATTCAGCTCAGTGAGAGTGTAATGAATCGCAGTAAACTGTCATTAATGTTTTTTTTCTTTCACCTGGTTCCATCCATCCATTCGCTTCCGCTTATCCTTGTCAGGGTCGCGGGGGGTGCTGGAGCCTATCCCAGCTGTGTTAGGGTGAGAGGCAGGGTACACCCTGGACAGGTCGCCAGTCTGTCACAGGGCTAACACACAGACAGGAGACAACCAATCGCACTCACATTCACTCCTGCATTCACACCTATGAGCAATTTACTGTTTCCAATTAACCTAACCCCACTAACTGCATGTCTTTGGACTGTGGGAGGAAGCCGGAGTATCACAGTAAAAAAAAATGTTTTTAAAGGCTTGTCAGTTTGTTTTGCACACCTGGGTTAAGAGGAAGCTAAAATGAAAGTTGTATGCAGAGGAGCTGCTTGTTAAGTTTGCCACCAGCTTTAAATTTGGCAGATTTCTTGTAAAGTTTGCTTCAAGCTGACATTAACCACCCCGTCTCTCTCTCGAGTAGCAATTCCTGTGGCATGTAGCAGCACGGCAGTTTCGCTACTATATTTATTTTAAAGCTTTAGGTAGTAATTGTTTCTCTGATACAGATTTATGAATATATAAATCTATTAATAAATTATGCTATGTATCTTTGAAATTAAGCTAGCAGTTTTGAAGTAAGGAATTTACTTTCTTGTTGACTACTGACACAGTAATGCTGCAGTCACACTAAGGAAGACAGTGGTTGGAGACCGTGGCACTACCAACATTAATGCAACCATGTGTAATAAACTTCAAAAAGGTTGCTTTAAAGATGGGGGCCAGGTCTGCACCCACTCACAGTCAGGGGGTATCCTCAGAGTGATTTTGGTAACCAAACGGCAGGAAGACTGCTGTATTTGTGTGATAATGCAGCGATTAACTTTCTTACTTTTAGCTTATTCGAGTAGTCTACATATTTTTTCCAGTATAGTGGACTAGGACAAACACAGTCTTGAGCCTGTTTATCATGTTAATTATGCTTTAGCTGTTTTATTTTTAATTCTTGGAAAAAAAGGCAGCATCTTTTAAACAGTAAGTTGCCACTCTTAACCTTGTGGGGACATTTGAATTAGCAGATCTTAGATGCTAAGCTGTGATTAGTGTTTTCAGGAAGGGGTTTAGTGAACGTTAGATTAGAAAACCTACCGAGAAAATGGAAAAAAAGGTACAATAATTGTTTTTATTCATTGTTGTAGTCTTTGTCTGTGCTAACAAATAAAACTGCTTCTTGTTTTTGAATGAAGAAAACTTGCTACACGAGTGGTTCACAGGGTAACACAAGACTGCTGCTGACATTCGTGTCAGTTCACATTTCTGCTTGCAACACTACATCCCATGGGAATCTATTTCTGGTCAACAGCTGACAGCTTTAATCTGCATAACATCCCAAAATCTAACATGCAAAACACAAGCCACATTAAAGAAATCATCTCACAGCTCTTCTCTTCAGTTATTCTTTATCCATCTGTCATCATGCATGTATTGTGCTCCGTGTGTCAGTGTGTACGTATGTGAACGGCTGAATGAGATATGCATAAAAAGCAAGGAGTGCTGTATGAGAGCCCATTTATGCCTTCATGTCTGACGTGCGCAGCTGTAAAGAAATGCCCTGAGCCGGAGCAGCAGTGTGATTTTTCTGTCCTCTCTCTTGTTTTGTGGTCCAGGTGGAATCGCGGGACACGTTGAACAGCATTGCGCTCAAGTTTGACACCACACCCAACGAGCTGGTTCAGCTGAACAAGCTGTTCTCCAGAGCAGTGGTGCCTGGCCAGGTGTGACCCGCCGTGCACGCCTTCACTGATATATTCAGCTGCATCACTTCATCACTGTCCTACAGCAGCCTCACATCCATCCACAGCCACCCACTGACTGCCTGATCTCATAATGACTGTTTTTGACAGTTCATAATGCATTCGCAGAGCTCTAAACATTTTCTGAATGTAGCTGGAAAAACTGGAGATTTTAGGGAGCATTACATGCTGCATGTGTTTAGCCCTCTACTTTCTCAAAGCCCCTCGCTGACTCACTAACCACATCCCTATTCTCTGTATCCCTCCTTAATTGCCTGCTAATTACAGCATCACTTGTCCCATTAGGATGTAGTTCATTGCAAAAGACCTATTTTGTTTCTATAAAGGAATAATGATACGTCTCCCAGTGACGCTGTAGTTCCGACAACATGACACAAACTACCCATCTTTAGCCTGCTAAACACGCTGCCAGTTTCCACGTCTTTGATGTTTCCTTCCCCAGCAATAGAGCCAAATTTGAAATCTGTTTTTTTTAAACGGGGAAAGTGACAAACATCCAAAATGATATTTTGTCTCTGTATTTCCTGGCTTGAAAATCAGATCCGGTCGAATGGAGATGAGCCACATACGCCAATCCCGCTGGCATCCCACCCTTTCTCTGTCTCTCTGCTCTCGGCAAACAATGCAGAGTTGATCTGCGTCCAAACAGTAGGGTGCTGACAGCACTTACTGAACCTTAGTCTCTACTTCTACTGCTGAGACAGAAGCTATACCACAGCAAAAGCAGCTCCATGGTTTTTACCCTGAAGCTTTATCTACATTTCAGCTCAAAATCCCTCCCTTGTTGAGACCAAACATCAGAAGAACCTTATATAGACTTAAGACTAAATAAAAACCTTAGTGCAAAATGTCTAACACAAAAAACTAACCGTTTTTATTGCAGTGCATAGTGCAGATGTCACTGCAGAGGTAGCACTTCATTAGAAGAAAGTCTGCCTGCCGGGATTGATTTTTCCTAAAAAAAAATAGTTTGCATGATGATAGAAATCTGCACCTAAATATGGAGCTAAAGCTAAGACACAATTAGGTTGCCTTAACATGACTGGCTGGCCTTAATCCAAAAGTTGCAAAATTTCCCTGTGAACACCTGCAAACGATATTATGTCCAACCTCACCAAGTAACCCCAGGTAGCATCTCATCACTAGTAGCTGCTTATTATTATTATCAGTCTCCTTTCTGTATTTTCTAATACAACATACACAAATTTAAAATAACTGGCCGGAATAGAATAAATACAATCTATCAGCATGGGCTTCATTTACAATATGTATCTTTTAAACATCAAATCAAACACACATAAATTCTCCGTCTCTGATTGCGACACACTGACTTACCTTCATGACTGTCACTTTCCCTCCATGTGTTAATTGTGTCATCATCATGAAACTGTTCACTTGATTTCATGTTATTTGCCTTGTCACATTTGTTGAGCTGTGTGAGAGTTTCTCTACCTGTTGTCTGTGTGTGCGTGCGTGCATGTGTTTGTCTTTGGTGTGAGGTGCACAAAGGTGGTGCTTGTGTAAATACAGACGTGGATTGTGTTTGCAGGTTCTGTACGTTCCTGACCCCGAGTGCGTCTCCAGTGTCGGAAGCTCCCCTTCCCTCAGTCCCATCAGCCCCTTGTCTCCCACCTCCTCAGAAGCTGATTTAGAGAAGGTGACGGTATGTAGACCACACCTATGACGCACAATCTCACATGCTGGGAACGTTTTCCTGTACGGGTAACTAGTCTTGTCACGTGTCACTCTGATCGCCTCCCAAAGTGAAGAGTTCACTCTTTCTGTGCTGCCAAACACAGTGAAACAGTGTTAGCCTCTGTGCCTCTGCTGCATATGTATGGTATTTTATCACTCTAAGCACTGAAGTTGACAGGTGTTACATATATTTGCATTAGCTTGTAATGCGAACTGCCTGATGAACTGGAAAGAGAGCCTAAAATTCTCTTATATTTGGCTCTTAAACAGTCCTCATCATCTCAAAAAGTATTTGTGGAGGGCTAGTAAGGGAATTATGTTGATGGGGGTTTTACAAAACTATTAACTGCAGGAGCTTTTTTCCCATTGTTCTGCAGTTTCTGCAAGGACGCGATGACATCAAAGTTTGAGCAATAGAGCTTTTGAATTGAAGCCCCCTAGAAAGCCAAATTTTAAATCTAGTGCCTGCACTTCCTGTGGTCACCACATATTGAGCTATATTGTAAAGGTCTTTTTTATTCTTACATCACACCAAATTTTATGTCAGAATTTTAATTAAAAGCATGACCAGTTTGCTTTTGCAGCTTTTTCATTGTATCTGAGAGTAAGTACACTGGAAGCGCTAGTTTTAGACCATAAGGTTCCATGTGTGCCCAGTGAGGAATATCATCTGTTGATAAATAAAACATAATGGACCTCAGCTGTGCTGCATAATGATACAACAGTAAGCTTGGACATTTCTGCCCCCTTACAATCACAAGGCAAGTATAACAGAGACAAACAAATTTCTGTGTTTTTTAATTAATATATGAATTTCACAGTTAGTTGGGGTTTTTTGGAGGTGACAGGAGAATGTTTTGGCTAAAGATAACATTAGGAGCACATTCATCTTTAAATATTAATTCTACCAGCTACTGAACAGGCTGAATCATTCATCCATCAACTGAGTCACTGATTTCTTCTATCACAGGTGCATAATTAGCCCTCACAACATGTTCCTGAAAGTATGTCAGCTGTAGTTTTATTACTAATGGGGAGTTTGAGATGATTTGAGTTTTTGAGATGGTGTGCGATCCTGCTGGAAGCAATTGTCAGAAGATGGGTACACTGTGGTCGTAAAGGGATGGAAAAAGTCTGAGACAATACAGCAACTGTTAAATGATGCTTAGTCGGACCTAAGGGGCCCAGGGTGTGTCAAGAAACTATCCCAAACTCCATTACACCTCCCTTACCAGCTGGACCGGTTGTTACAAGGTAGGAAGGCAGGTCTATGCTTTTGTTTTGTTTAAGCAAAGTTCTGACCCTACCATTCAAATGACTCATCAGACCAGGAAACATTTTTCCAACTGTGTTTTAATCCATAATTTTGTTTGTTCTCTCAGCTCTTTTGTACAGCTGTAACAAGTGTGTATTCCTGTTGCCTTCTTATCCTCGAAGTAGTCTGGCCATTATCTACGGTATCAACAAGACATTTTCACCAAGTGCGCTAGTCTAGATCAGCAGTCTCTGAAATACTCTGAAATACCAACACCCACATCACGTTCAGAGTCATTTGAATCACTTTTCTTACTCATTCTGATGCTCAGTTTGAACCTCAGCAGGTCGTCTTGACCATGTCTGCATGCCTAAATGCATTGAGTTGGTGCCATGTGATTGGCTGATTAGTATCAAAGTGTGTTTATATTCCTTTCAAGAACATCAGAATGGTGCGTGTGTGCCGTACGAATATGGTTCTATTTCTATTCATGTTTGACCTCGTGCAGCTTGTGGTCTTTTTTTAAGCATGAGGCAGAAATGTGAAATGGGCCAAGCATTTACACAGGGAGTGTATGTATGAAAGAGGCTATTAGAAAAATGGTCTCTGAGCTGGTAATTAGTATCCAAGCTGACAGCACTTTTGGTTTGCTTCTCTACTGTAATTGCGTCGCACGGGGATCAAGATACATGACATTAATGTGGCTAACTAAGCTAGTTACTAGAGCAAAAAATATCTCTGCAATACCCCTTTAATTCCAGCAGTAGGGATTATTTCTAACATAAAGCCATATCTGCATGCTGTCGTCTCTCTTGCTACTTCCTACTTCCTCCTCGTCTTCACTAGCTGAACATAAAGCATGTAGAAAAGCTGGAGGTGGGTTTGTGTCTGAAGTGACTTCAGGTCTGGTCCAGTCAGCCGTACACATGCTGGCCTCGCAGCTCTCAAGGCCAGCAGTGTGAGCCATCTCCCTCGGGTACTGTGTCTGCAGCATCTGAATGAGCCAATCGTTAAGCACCACTGAATGCTCAGCGGTCCCTTAAGAAATATTACTGTTTGCCGGTCTCCATGGAAACGTCGGTCTTGTTTTGCCGTTTTTGTAAGAGCGTGGATACTGCAGGTCTCTGTCACCAACGCGTTCACTGGCACTCCACTTGAGTTTTGATGCCCTCCCACCACAAACGCTCTCCCTTTGGTCTGCTCTTTCCTCCTGTTGTCCGTTAATTTCTCCATAGTTGCCAAAAGAACACCACCACCCCCCAACCAACCATTTACCACTTATCTATTTAGGTCATTGCCAGTGAGAACGGGAGCATATTCTGCGGCTCTCGATGGGGGAAGGATCAGAGACATGGGCTGTGACTGCAGAGAAATTAAGCCTTTAAAAGTGATGCCGTGTCTGATATTTAGAGTAACTAATGAACGGAGCAGCTCGCTCTCTCCCAGACAAGCGCTAGGCAGCAATTATTCCAGGCAGAGGAAGTGTGCTTGGAAGGCAGAAGGGAGGAAACGTTACCTCACTCAAAGTGTCAACTCAGTGCGTGTGTTTGTCTGTCTGTTAGCAAAAGTACGTGTCTGTATCTGTCAGCTCTGTATCTGCCTGTCTGGATCCTCCAATGCCTTCCACTTCCTGTGTGTGTGTGTGTGTGTGTGTGTGTGTGTGTGTGTGTGTGTGTGTGTGTGTGTGTGTGTGTGTGTGTGTGTGTGTGTGTGTGGGTGGGTGGGTTAGTTGGTAGTTATATAGAAGGATGTGGCATCCAGGTGCCGTTTGGAAGGAAGGACCTTAATAACCCCCCACCCCTCCCTCCGCTTCTAAATCCCCAGCATCTTTTAATTACGAGCCTATTTTGGTGCTCGGCACGCTTGTCTCAATGAGGATATTATCGAAATGAATGGTTGTGGGAGGTTTATAGTAATGGCAGTGCGAGCAGCAAATAGCTGGTATAACCCTGATGAAGATGAGTGCCCTGAAGAGAAACTACTTTCTGATTTTTCTCTTTGAGATCATGATATGAAAAGCAGTCAGATATGGCATGAGATGTTTAAAAAGCCAATTAGATGTTCAAAATAGCCTCAAAATATTAAGGCCCTGTTAAAGTTCTTTGCCTGCAGAGTGTTATGCATTCATATTGATGTTATGTATATTTTGGGAATGCTGAGTTTACATAAGCCCTCAAAATCACACGCAGCAATAAGCCAGAACATGTAGATGTTGGGAAAGGATCTACATGTATGTAGATCCTTTCCCAATAAGCTGTTGGTGCTTAACGTGATATCAAACTAGCTTCTGCGTGCTAAGGCTCAAACTCTATGAGGCTTTTGAGCTTCACCGGTGCTGTCTGACATCGTGGCTGTGACGTTATCATCTTTAAGGTTGTTAAAATTGCTAGGTGGAACCCCAACACGTTATTAGTTTAAGTTAGCTGGTGGTGTGCTGTTTAATGATGGTGCTCGTCTATGCTCTAAATTCCCCCACAGAGGTTGAGGTAAAAATACAGTACTCGGATATCTAGACTGCTTAGTGTTCCTAGTTTTGTCCTGTCTGATACTGAAGCGAATACTCTTCATTTTCCATTATAGGAAAGCAGAGGAGAAAAGAGTGGCTATTTATAACAGGTGTCACATCAAAAGTCTATAGAGTATCTGCAGCGAAATGTGAATCAGTCATACGCTTTAATGGACTTGTTTAACAACAGCGCCCATGCTTCAGTGAGCGAGGTAAAAGATTTTACCATGCAGTTAGATTGTTTAGTGTTTCTCTGACGGAGCTAAAGGCCAGATCAGTCAGCGCTGAAGAGTCTTCATGCTCTTGGTTTGCCTGCTGGCCTGCTGGTACTGGCAACAGAAAGTAACACATCTTGCAGGCATGGATCGTTGGCTGGCTGTCTGACTGGGTGTGTTCGTGTGCATGCATGTGTATGCAAGCTTGCATGTGTGCACGGTTAGCTGGCTGACTTTCTGACTGGCGGTCTTACTGTCGATGGATTATTTGGCAGCCAATGGTTCATTGGCATAGTTGCTCTCTGGTCATCTGTGTGGGCAGGCGTGCTTTCTTTATCCTTTCCAGACCTTCCTCGTGCTCATACTGACACACGCACACACTTATTCACCCTGGTGGTGGAGCTACTACTGTGACCTTCTCTGTGTCTTCCTCTTTTGGCAACAGTTTTACCTCCCGCCTTCCTTCCTTCCTCTCTTGTACTTGGACGTGATCTAAAATTAGTATTGAAGGAAGTGCAACCAGTTTAGGTTACCTATTTATCTTTTCAATCTCTGAAAACCCAGCACCTTCTACACCTGCTGTATTTTAGCACCAATCTTAAGATTAACTTTAAAAAAAAGGATCTTATGCTGGTAGATTCATTATATCAGCTCAGCAAGGACTGTAGTACTAGATAGTACAAACGACAGTACACATTGTACTTGAGGATTTCTGGTTTCAGGCAACTATTGTGTGCTCTCTCTTGCAGAACCCACCCATGCCCACACGGTGGAGCTGTGGAATGATTTTCTTTTGCTTGCACCATGTGTCACTGTCAAGGTCATAGCCGTGTGGCACCTGCAGGCTTCCTTCCTCTGCATGTGGATGAGTGTTCATCAATACAGTCTCTGTCTTTATTGTCTCACAGTGGCCTGTGTTGAGACCATTTCTATGAAAGCCAAAGCCTCTTGTTGTTGTTTTTTCTATTTGTGGGCGAAAAGAGAAATACTGGTTTGAGACTAAAAGGATATTGATTTGTGAACCCACCACACCTGTCATCTAACACAGCTTCATTCATCTCCTGTCCCCAGCATTGCTGTCACCTTCCTGCAGAGGAGATTTACCACCCTCCGTCCACCTCCCTGAAACCCTCAGATGAGCTCTTGGTGGCAACATCAGGCCTTCTTTAGCAACACTTTCTCCTTTTCATACCTCAGCCTTTTCTTTCCTCTATATCCAGTTCAACACTCCTCCCTGTTATACCTTTCCGCCGCCCTCAGATGTTACTCACAGTCTAAGACCACACAGCATGTCTTTCATCTTTGGATTTTCACCACAGCAGCCAGTCCACCATGCTGCACTTTTCTCTTTCTCTTTGCTTTGATGTCACATATCCAGAAAGAAAAAAAAATCCTGTTTTCAAGACTCAGACTGGAATCTGGTCACTTCGGGACACCAGCACACCAAATACAGTCCAATAAAGTCTGTTTGTCTTCTTAATAGGATTCCTCACTGAGGTTGTCTGAGTTCTCCCTTTTTCTCCCTTGCTGTCTGTTGTCTTGCCGTACTGTTCTGGTAAAAAGCCGAGGGTTAATATGGGCTGCAATAAGAAGGCAGGTGAGGTTAGTATGCCCCATCACCTCACCTGCTAAAAAATATTGGATGCCTTAGAGGCCAGTGAAAAATATATCCTGGTCGTATATTAGAGAATAAAAAGCAGAAAAGCAATATTCACTACAGTTATGTGAGGTAAAAGTGTACTGATCTGTCAGCTGCACTTCTTAGCAAGTTCAATCAGGGTGCTTCTACCTCAGTGTTTATTTGAAATGAGTAACCTGAAAATGCAACTTGAACTTGCCTAAAAGAAAAAAGTGATGGATGGTTTTAAAATATATATCCACATATTAAACTGTAACATCTGAACATTTACTAGGAACAGAATAGTAGTCTGTTTAAATGAAATGATACCCATATTTAGCCTGAAGTAGTGCTTGAAAGTGCTTGAAACAGCCATATATCTGTAAACAGTTGAAATAGTTGGCTATAAATATGAGGCAAATTGTTTAAAAGCTAAATTTCATTGATAAACGGCTAAAATTGTTTGCTAATTTTCTCAGCACAACATTTCATTTATGTTGAGATCTGAATTTTGACTGGACGATTTCAACACCTTAATACTTTCAGTATCTCTGTTTCCTGGTGTGCTTGGTATCCTGTTGCATGATCTAATTTTTGCGAATCGTTATTTGTCAGACAGATGGCCTCATATTTGACTCTAAAATGTGGTATACAGAGAAGTTAATGGTCATTTCACTGACTGCAAGGTGCCCAGGTCCTGTGGATGCAAAACGCCCAAGTCTTCACCCCTCCACCACCGTGCAGTTGGTGTGAGGTGTTTGTACTGATATGCTGTGTTTGGTTTATGCCAAATGTTGTGCTGTGCATTTGGACCAAGCACCAACAAAGCATCAACTTTGTCCTGAAATCTTGTGGATCGTTCAGATCTAACTTTGTAAGTCGTGCTGCCATGTTCTTTTTTTTAAAGAAAAGAAACGTTCTCGCAACCCTTCGTTACTTATTCAGTTATTTTCTAATTGTACTGTCATGAGTTTTAACATTTAACGCTAACTGAGGCTTGTAGAGTCTGACATGTAGCTCACATGTAGCTCCCTGCACGGTCTGACAATGAGGTGAATTTCACTGGGACCACTCCTGGAAAGATCGGCAGCTGTCTTGAATTTTTTTCCACTTGTGAAAATCTTTTTTTCTGTAGAATGATGAACTTTAAATTTCTTTGGAAATGGGCATTGCTCTCTTGCTCTCTTTCCTCCTTGGCATTGTGTTAACACATACCTAAATGCTCCTGACCAGCAAACTGCTAAAACATCTGCTTTTATAAAGGTGCACGCACTTCCTGATGATCAGTTAAGTGGATTTAATAAGCAGCAGCCGGATGGTATCTTCTTATTTCCTGTGTAAGTGACTGTGTATTTATTTTTTAATACACTGTTTTTCCCCAATAACTGCAAATAATGTTATATGAATAGTTATCGGGTTGAATTTCACTGTAAAGACAGTATCTTTGGTGGTTACAATTATGTCATGAACGAGTGCATTTTACAAATTAAGAGGTGCTATCACAAGTTTTGTTTATAAGGAAGCAGACAGCTGGAGGTGGGGTGTTGGAGCGAGAAGGCGGAACAAGCAGCCAGTAGCAGCATGCTGCAGGAAGGAATGAGCAGTGCAGGTAGTCATGGAGGAACCACAGGGAAGAAAGGAGAAGTTGGCAGTTTGGTTAGATGTGATCAAACACGATTGGATGTTTGGATCACATGATCGTTTCCCGATGTTTAATCACTGTACAGACTTGTAGGAAAGGAGAGAAAAAAAGTCCTGCTTACTTTTAAGGACACATCCTCACACCAGCAACAGCAAGCAACTACTTACTGTTTTATTGCATTTATGATATTTATATGTATTTATTTGCTTGCTTGTTGTTCACCTCAAATGAGTAAACATTTCTCAAATTAGCACAAAAGCTTAATTATCTGTCCTCATATTGCCTGGTGAGCAACTGGTCTCAGCTGATGGACAGCGAGCATGCCTTCTCATTCCTCAGTCTCATGTGGACTGTGTGGGATGTGCGATGGGTGTTAATTTTGTTACCGACACATAACACCCCTTTTTGAGACGTGCCAGAGTTAATGACGGGCTATGTGAGACTGTTTGTTTTACGCATTTCTGTGAAGGAGGACATGTTTTGACATCTGCATCTGCTCATTTTAGCCCAGGTGTGCACCACATGTACACTCAGGTGTGTTCTAGTCGGTCTATTTTAGTGGAAATGCCTCCTACTCTTTTCATATTTAACCTTGAAACAGGAAGGCCAGATTGAATGAGTCACTAGGAAGTGACTTGCCTGGAAAGTGGAGCGATGAAGTGCAGTTGTGTAGGTGTAGGTGGGTTGAGTTGAAGTGGATGACAAGCTGGTTAAATTCCCACACGTTTCCTTCATTTCAACAGCTGCGCTTCAGATCTTAAATTCCACAACAGAAGCTCCCGCAGATCGGAGAATCCGATTTATTTGCTGTTTTGATGTCGTTTTTTTATTTTCAGCTCCGACCTCTACTGTTTATGTCTCTTTTAAAATTTTTCAGTCCCTCTCATCCTCTCCTCTTTCAGAGATGCTTGTTTTGGCTGTAACAGATTGGCCGGCCCCCTCAGCCTTCCCCTGGCTGCCAGTGTCTGGGCTGCTTGTGTTGGTGTGGGTCAGTAGCTGCAGGCTGTTTGTCGACTGCACTGGGAGACGGAGAGGGAGAGGTGTGGGGGTGGATGTCAGGAGGACAGCAGACAGTTGTTCCAGGCCCGGGCTCTCTCTTCTTC
Organism: Pelmatolapia mariae; assembly: GCF_036321145.2. NCBI lineage: Eukaryota > Metazoa > Chordata > Actinopteri > Cichliformes > Cichlidae > Pelmatolapia > Pelmatolapia mariae. The sequence continues at coordinate 52,741,219 of NC_086236.1, forward strand.
TAAGCTCTTCACTTCGCTGCTACTGTAGCTCTTCATCGCTCTTCACTTTACCACCGGCTCTAAACGCCCTCCCCTCGTGGTCAAAATCCGCCCTTGATGATAACGCCCACACACTCCTCTTACGTCCAGCTCTTTTTTTTTTGTTCTTTGTCCTCACTCCAATCGCGCCCCTTCATTGCCTTCAGCTTTCTTTACCTCCTCGCCTTTTTATTTCTCTACAGCAGCTACTGTATCCACTGCTTCTGCTGCTGTTTTCTGCCCAGCTCAGACAGTCCTTCCTGCAGACAATAATATGCGGTTAATCAGACTAACAGTTGTCCCTGTGGACTCACGCCGGTTACTCTCTCCCCATGGCTCGGTCATTGCATGGCAACAGGCAGCTGGTAGACTCACCAATCCAACCTCACCTCGTGTTTCCGGCCGAACACACACGCCATCTGTGGTGGTTTGCATTCACCATGGTGTAAATAAAGAACACTAATAAAATTGCCTTAGAATGTATATGTCGTCGTACTACATAAAGGACCAATTTAGCTGAGACATAACTGAAATTCCTTCTTGGTTATGTGCCATCTGGCAGCCTCCAGAATAATGTGCGGTTATGAGGAAAATATATTTATTTAATTACGTCCGCACGTCTGCAAATGCTTCATTAATGTATTGCTCCGCGTGTCTGCTGGTTAGCATTAAAGCCCTGTCTTTACCTTTATACATTTTATGCCTTTTTATTACAGTCGGGGCTGGATGCAGGAGGCAGGTATATGTTGAAATACATGCTTGATGTCTTGTTTTTCGGAGACTTGGTAACTTCAGTTTACTTTCCACTCCACAGACAACCACTTTCTACTTCTCATGCACCGGTACACATGCTCAGCCAAACTCGTAGACTTGTTTAACACATGAACTGCCTCGGCTTAATTGCACGAGTAAAGAAGCTGCTGTGGAGAAGGTGATGGGTATTGGAATCATTTATGGATTACTAAACAAGACTACTGTGCACAGCCTGCACACAGCCCTGGACTAAACTTCTGTATTGGCTGACATTTAGCTTTTTACATTTTACTTTAATGAAATGAATGAATCAAAGGATGCTGAGATACATAGAATCACTCTGAATGGATGCAAAACTACTTATGAGAGATAAAGATGTGCAAAAGTACTGCACACAGGAATGAGAAAGATGACAGAGCGCTCAAAGATCACTGCAAACAGGCACAAAGAGACAGCCTAGAAATGCTAAATTGTCAAGAAGCTCAAAACACAGCTGCTCCTTTCTAGTAAAGGTGAAAGGCCTGCTGTCTGATAATCAGTTCATGACTGTACAATATTAAGAGCTGAATGCTGATTTTATTTCATGTGAAGGGTATTTTTAAGTTTTTGCCATCCATTTATAAATAAAATAAGAGCCTCTCTTTGCTCTCTTTAAAACTGCGCCCCACTGTGCAAAAGTAACCATCACTCTTAACTCAAGGGCATGTTAGTCTTTAATAAAATTACACTAACTAAACATCGGGTTGTGCGTAATTAAAGCTCTAGTCTCGTATTGATGTTTTTTAAATAATTACCCCGTGTGACATGAAGGCACACAGGAGGTGCATTCATTTGACTCATCGCTGGGTTTCTTTTAACCTGATTGTCCCGCTGTGCAGAAAATATCCGTTTATATATAGATAATACATTTAGGGACTCAAACACATTAGTTTGATGAAACGAAGCGCAGATTAGTTACACCATGTATTTCCAAGTGAAGCGAGCTATGCCTGTTCAGTGTATTATTTATGGTCTCCTTGGTTGAAACCTATTTAGAGATTTGGACAACATGATTACAGTCCTGATTAAAGAGACTGTATTCATGTATACCAGTCCAAGCTTTATATAAAAGATTGGCGAAGCCACCATGATGTCAACTACAAATATCTGGATTTTTAAGCCTCAACGTTGTCATTTTGGCCATCACCAGGTTTTGGGTTTTTTTATTAGGCTGGAGTCCAAGGTGACCGTATATGGACAAGAGAGTGGAGCGTTAAGTTATCGACTAACTTGTGCCACACAGGGGCATGCATATCTGCTATTTAGTGCTTAGTCTGTACCACACAGCAGATCATTTCACTAATAGTCTTCAAAAGGCAGCAAGGAGTCAAGAGGTCCAGTTAAGCGGATTAGCTGAGGTGAAGGCTAGCAGACAGCAGTCAGCTAGCACCTTGTATTGGCACATCTACCAATCTAAGAGGCCACACCCCTAATTTTAAGTCTTAGCACATTTTAAACAGATACATTCCAAAACATTTCAGCCACTGTACTCTGCTTATAAAGTGGAAAACAATCAATAGAGGACAACACTTTTTTTGCTAGGCTGTAGACATGCTATTATTGTGTAAACTTGGGTATTTGCACATAAGAGTCTATAGGGATTGACTCGCTTTTGTAGCCAGCGTCAAGTGGACACTCCAGGCTTTATTCTATCTTTCCTCTAGGACTCTGATGGCCCTCCCAAACCAGAAGCCATTCACCCTCCAGTGTTTTCAGCCCTGCGCCAGTCCAGAGTGGTGTCATCCACGTCCGAGGAGGAAGAAGCCCTCACAGAGAAGTTCCTCAAGATCAACTGCAAGTACATCACTGATGGCAAGGTGAGCTATGACTATAAAGAGCAGTGCATCTGTTTAAAAGTGTTCACAACTTCACAACTGCTGACAGCAAAAGCATAAGTAGGAAGCGAGAGGTCTGAAGTGGGTGTGCTGGTGAGGAGTTAAATTTGCAAGCTGCCAGATGCAGGAGGTCAGTACTTCAGAAAAAAATAGCTGAAAATGTCAAAAGTATCAGACGAGTTTAAAGAAAAATGATGTTCAGTGAAGCTGTTGTTAATCACCGCCATTGTATAGTTACTCAGTGCAAGGGTCAAGTGCTTTTTTTTAAGAGTTCAAGCCGACAATTGAGAATTATACAAGAACTAAGCAAAGAAAATATCAAATCCTTCACTTGAACATACCAGAATCAAATAAATGCGCAATTCTGTCTGTGAGTCATTGTGTCCATTTTAATATTCTTTTGCTCTTCTAGTTGCTTTTGCTGTGCCCTTCTTAATAACCTCAGCAACATCAGAGTCATTACACCAAAATGTGTTTGCATTTACTTACATTTTCCCTGGTTGTTTCCATTATGATTATTATTATTATTGTTATTATTTCCAACATAAAGAAAACAGATGAATTGTAATAAAAGCATATAAAAAAGTATAGAAAATACTGATGATGTGGGCACATGTGTGGGCAGATATGAATAACCCTGTGGAGCAGCACATTAGGCCAAGTGTCTCTCCTGCTCACTGTAGTTTAATTCAGCTGATAATGGCTAATGTTGCTCAGAAGGTCTATAAGCAGGGAGTTTGCGGCTCCTTGAAGGGCTGTAAACTGTGTTCTCTAAATTCAAGCTCTTAAAAGGTCTCCAGTATGGTTAAATAGTGTGTTTATGTCTTCTTTGTCTTCTGGGGCCGGGATTACGAAGCAAGTTCCACATACCCAGAATATCTTTTCATTATCTGTGCTCACTTACCCCTAACATCAGCAATCAGGCTAAGCAGCCACATGCAAGGTTGTTATCAAGAGAGAAAACTGCAACATTAGAAAAATATAAAGAGGTTAAACACACGACACAGGCTAAATGCTTAAGAGACATTTGAGTGGAAAAGTGCAATATATACAAAGGCTATTTAAAGCTAGGAAGAAAAACTGACAACACTGAAGATCTGACTATGATTACAACTGACTATTCTGTCAATTATTGTGTTTTTATACTGTGTAAGACAGCCTTTCGGTATTCACCTGCAGCTCTGGTGGTTTTAAAATGTGTAAAAAAAAAGTACAGTCAACATGATCAAGGTTTAGCTGTTCTCTTTTAGGTTTATATCACTGTATGAAGGCTTATAGGGCAAAAAAGCTTTAACATTGCTTACAATGTTCCTAATAATTTATATTTCATCAGGGAAAAGCACAAAACTTGTTGACAGTCTCTAGAAACTATAGAGGGGTCTTCCAGGTCAGGTGATGATTGGTCAGCAGGTGGTAGCTTTGTAAAAGGTGATTGGGTATGCAGCACCGTGGCTCATCTAGAAGTAATGTTACTAAAGCCCAAATCTTGCCTCATACTCCAGGCCCCTGCTCTAAATGTGATGGAGGCAAATTTAATTAGTGTTTGCAGTTCTTCTGACTAAATTGACCTGTGACATTAGTGTGAATAAAAACAACTGAACAGCAGGGAAGAAAAATTTCACCTTTAAGAACACCCACACCCCCTGGTCAGTAGGTATGAAATACACACAGCCTGTCACACACACACACACAGATCCATTGTATTGAACTGCAGCTGATTCACTCCCAGGTACCAAATGAAAGCACTGAAGTGGTCAGCGCTGGCAGTCAATAATTCTACTTGATTTAGGACATTTGTGGTCTAAAATGGATTCGGCCTCTGGTTGTTTGTAATGCAGAGTGCTTTTTGATTATCTTTCATGCTGGATAACATGCTAAGTGCTTCCTTTGATGTATTAAAAAAAGGGTGTGATGGATCTCCTCACCCACCCCTCTTTTTTCCCTTTATTTTCTGTGTTGCTTTCAGGGCGCAGTTAGTGGGGTGTTGCTGGTGACGCCCAACAACATCATGTTCGACCCTCACCGCATGGACCCCCTGGTACAGGCCCACGGGTGCGAGGAGTATGGCATCATGTGTCCCCTGGAGGAGGTGCAGTCTGCCGCCATCTGCAAGGAGATCACTGACCCCAAGATCAGAGAGACCGTCCCTGAGTAAGAGAAAACAAAGATGTACAGTATGCGCAGGCTGTGCTGTACTAGAAGCTGACTTGTGGACTACAGATGTCATTATTTAAAGCATATGCAGCCATAAATGCCTCTAACTCTGATTTCCTCCTACATAAATCCCTGTTCATTTACTCTGAGTTAATATCTTCCACGCGTCCGTCTCTTACTTTCACCCTGACAGAAATGCAGCAGCCTCGCTGTAATCAATGTTTTTTCCTCTGCTGCACCCATAGTCAGATTGCATCAGCAGCCAACCGACAGTTTAATTCCTTTCCCCTACACGCCAAAATAAAAAGGAAACGGCAATTACAGCGGGGTTAATGAAGTGTGCCTTTGCCCTCCTACATTGTGATTGCTCACCTCTCAATGCAGGGAGGAAGCCGCCACTTCAAACGATTCACTTGTGTTTCCTCCCACAGATTAATCTGTTTTGGGGGTTTTTCTTTACTTTGGTTGTTTAGTGTTGCTGAAGTTAAGTGATAAATATTTTGCAGCGTTATGAGCCCTGTTGAGCTATTCTCCCACCCTGAACACCACGCTTCCTCTGGTGGTAGCAGGGTCCGGGCAGAGCTGTATTTAGTTGGTTGATTGTTGCCCGTGGAGCAGTTATAATGCTGGCAAATGGCTGGTTTTTCTGCCAGACCCAGCTGTTTCTCAGCTGTGGCCTGTCGCCTCTGTCTCCTCTCCCTCTGCCCCTCTCTACTACACAGCTGAGCAACAAGTGCCTGCTGGATGGGTTTCTGCACACTGTGCTGGTTACGCTGAACACAAGTGTTTCTTGTTTGTGCTTGACCTCTCCAAAAAGGAGACATAGAACATTTTTTTTTATTTGTACCAATTTATTTATTCAGGATATGGCTAATGATTAACCAATGGTCTCTTTGGGAGTTTTCATGACACAAATATGGTGAACAAAATCAGTTTAATGATGGGAGATCGCATCATAATTTACTATCCAGTTGAGTTAAATCTCATTCATTAGTACATTACAACCTATAACTACAAGAGCAGTTATAGGAAACCTGTTGCTGAATTTACTAATATGGTGTGTGAATATTAGATTTCAGTGAGATTTTATTTGGGAAACACATCAAATTGTAGATTCACTTTAAGTAATCGTTGATCAAGAAGTGGCTAAAGGACTCAAACTTTAGAAACACTGACCAAAAAGGATGCAGCAGAAGTTGACATTCCTTACCCTGGGTCTCCAAAACCTTTTGGTTAACCCTTACACTTGAAATGCCACCCGTCTTTCAAACTTAATGGCCCCAGTCTGTCAAAGAGGATTTGTGTAAAGATTTGATCCCTATGTGGAATGCATGCTGAACTTTGTGATGTTCTGCTTAATGTTTCTAGTGACCTGGAGCCCCTGCCCGCAGAGAGACATCCGTCACAGCAGAAGGAACCAGACCAGCGCCTGAAGGAGCCCGGGACCAATGACAGCGGCAGCACAGCCCCACGCAGCACAGAGGGCTCCTTCTCCGAAGACGTCTTCACCGAGACAGAGCTGTCCCCCATTCGGGAGGAGGAGCAGGCATCCAGTGAGGATCTGCGCTTAGACAAATCGTCTGGCGCTTCCACAGAGTCTGTGCAAACCATCACCCAGGTGGAGGCTGCCAGCTCCCAGACCGCAGGCAGTGCCCGTGGCTCGGCCAGCCAGCCGGAAGAACCTACTGTGGCGAAAGCAGAGGACAATCCACCAGAAACTGCCACAGAGAACGATAACCAGTCCCCAATGGGATCCAAGCAACACAGCGTAGAGAAGCCACCAAGCACACCCACTACCACCAATAACACCACCACCAGCAGCACCACTAGCCAGGCCCAGGGTCCCAGCAGCAGCAACTCTTGCCCAGGGTCCCAAAGCTCAGCCACCACTGGTGCCACAGAAACCACCTCTGTCTCAGCCAGTCCACAGGTGGATGCCAACCAGGGTGCAGATGCCTCCCAAACAGACACTATGCAACAAGGCAAGGAGAAGGAGGATGCAGAGCAGACGCAAAAGGACGGCGTGCAGAACTCTGCAGAGGGTAAACACACATGCTGACTTACAGTTAGGAAACGAATCATTTCTACCTGAGGCTGCAGCTGCAAGACATTTCAGACCATGAATCTGGCCTCATGTTGTCTTTTAGCTGCACCTCTGCATCCACGTTTTTTTGAACACTATCAAAGTGAGTTTCTCTGCTCTATACCTGCCTCTGAATCGCTTCTCTCGTGTTAGTTCCTGATAACCTTTCCGTTTCTGCTCTGCCTCGCTGCTAGTAATTGGAATATAAAGACGAAGGGAAATGGCATCATCTCTGCTGGTATCAGCTTGGCGGAGCTTTCCAGGCTTTATGGGGCTTTATTCAGCTCTTTGATCTCTGGCTTTGGTGGTCCGGGCCACTCCTCCTTGGCGATAAGCTAAAGCCTATCAAACGGCACAATGCCACAAACACACCTGCCCCCTTCCCCCCCCTCAAAGGGGAAACACAGCGACGATTAAACCCCAACATCAAAACACCTTCTGAGATGGCATTCACAGAGGTGTTATTCATTTTCACCTCCTTCTCTAGTTTTTCTTTCACATTCATTTAGACAAACTCCACAAGGAGGAATCAATATGATTGTGTTCAGTGGCATGATAAAAGCATAATACAATAGCTTACTAATGTTCTCACAATGTCAAACATCAAAAATACCTTTTGGTAACTTATAAAAAGCATCTGTCGAAAAAAAACAAAAGCTTTAATGATACTTGCAATTTTATACATTTTCTTAAGTTTAGGTTTTCATTTTTTGTAAGTAGCTAGTGCCATAACTGAGCTAAAATTCCAGGGCCATTGTTCCCTACATTCAAGTCTCCCCACACCAAACAAAATATCTCTTTCTGTGGCCACAAATGCCAGAGAAATAATAAAGTGCAACACAAAACAGCCTTGAAGAAGTGAAATACGTAACATTCCTACCCACTTAGTTTTTCCAATGCTGCATGACCTTCCAGGCAGCCGCTGCTTTCCATTTGTTTCATTATGGTATCCTCGCCTTCAAAAGCAAACAAAATGTTGCTTTTATTTAACGTTATTGTCTAGAGTGCGGGCAGCTCAACAGGAGCCACTGTAATGCAACAACTCACGACTACACATCATTGTTTTTAAAGCGTCTGCGCTGGCTTATGGTTTCTCTTTCGAGTTCAATTTTGAGACAGCTTGCAAATGTAGTGCTCGACTTTCTGTAACTTTATAAAGGAAGCTGAGGGTTCACTGTGATGGATTACCTGGCTGTAGCAATATGTCAGTCGGGAACTACATTAAGCGCTCAAGAGTTCCTCGGAAAAAATCATCTGTGATTTGGAAAATGGATTGTAAAATGTAGACAATTATCAGTTGAAAAACTGCAGCAGCAGTCTCGTTATCCGACAGTGGCCTCGAGTCTGTCTCTCTCACTGACTCACATGTGTCCGCATAACCCACTCTGGCTGAACACGTACTTGTGATTCCGAGCAGATTTCTCTCCCATAGAGGAAGGCGGACGAGACAGTGGGAGAAAGATTTACCATTTTCTCCCTGGCAATTATTGTCGCACGGAGAGCTGAGCTGCAGAAGCAGTTCTAATTCCCGGGCGTCTCAGCAGGGCTGCCCTTTTATTCTGTGTGCATTAGCACAGCCCACACAAGTGACGGCAGCGGCTACCAAAACAAGCAGATTCAAATCAAATTAATGCATTTGAAAAATGTATCTTTTTTTTCTGTCATCATTTCCCAGTTACATGCTGTCCGATCGGGAGTACGTGCCATATGACTGGCGCGGTGATATTACATTGGCCCTTTTCATTGGGCTAGCAAGGCTGTGGCCTCATAATAGGCCAATGATAATGCACCATGGGCAGAAACCCAGTGCCACTATCAATTATAGTGTGCCACTCTATTTATTTCTGTCATCTGCTATGTTTCTGCCACAAAATCACTAATGCCAGCTGAAGTAGCCAGTAAATAAAAGACAGAAAACTAGGTCACATAAATAAGGCCATTAATAAGAAGAGTGTGCGACTTTGTTAGGCAGCTGTATTTTGTTGTAAGATGTCATTGGATACAGAATATTTAACTAAGCCTAACTGGCCTGACTCTAACTCTTGCTAACACATTTCTTTTCAGCTTGATCCATTTAAAACTCAAGTAAAGAATGAGCGCTAGGGTAGAATAAACAGTCATTTAGCCACGCTAAGATATTTATGCTGTGACCATGTGATCAATCCCTTGTCCAGGTACAGGGTCGACTGAGAGGCGGAAGCATCGTTCTCACAAGTTCTTGTGTCTGCGAGTGGGGAAGCCTATGAAGAAGACATTTGTTTCCAACGCCAGCGCCTCCATGCAGCAGTACGCCCAGCTGGGCAAGAAGCATGAGTACTGGTTCGCTGTGCCCCAGGAAAGGTCAGTATCTCTGCTACACCTCCTGCTACTGCTTAGCACAGTGTGTTTGAGTGCAAGTTTATGAGGTTTATAGTAATCAAAATAACAGGCTTTAAAACTGTACACCACTGTACAGCTAATACTGAAGTATTTGAGATAGAAACAATGTAAAGTGAGCCTGTATGATCCTTTTATATCCCTAACAAACCACAATAGCTCAGCCACCTAACCTCCACTGCCTTTAATATTTGAAACCAATCAAACATGCTTTCAGTGTCAGGTCCAACTCCCACTGTGGCTTGTGCCCGTTTCCCTTTGCCGCCTGTGCTAGACAGCAAGATGATTTATTATTTATTCACTCTGCAGGGAAACGCAGGGGCACACCACGCGACTGATTGTCTTATTTCTTTCCAAAAGCCCATGATTTGTGTTCTCAGAATACCCACGAATGTGTTCATGAACTTTTCCTGACCCGAAATCTGTAATGTTTCACGTCAGCTGAAAATAGCCTCGGCTTGTTGATGAGTTTTTCCAAGATCAGTGTGGATGTACAGTTCCTGCCAAGTCAGCAGTAGTCGTAATTACATTAGAGCGGTTCGCACTGAAAGGCGACATATCACAAGAAACTGTGTGCTTCCAGTCCAATTCCTTGTAATGTGTTTATTTGGCATGTTAATCCCAATTGAACTAATAGTTTAATTTAATAAGTCAATTTTCTTTAAAATGTAAAAAAAAAAAGGTCATTTTTTGACAGACTGGACTGCAGAGTCGCTGGTTTGTGGATACTTTAGGACTCCTTTTAAAAGTAAGGAGACAGAAATGCTGCACAGAACTACTTCTGCTCTTAGTATTTTTCTATAGTTTTACTGCAGCAACATGGCACTCATCCAGGCTGCTAATCACATTTGAGTCAGATAAACAGGCCTGTCTCTTTTATTTAGTCATGGTACCATAATCATGACCTCATCATGCAATGTGTTGAGTGTCTTGAGTGCAGAAACTTCCCTGCCATCATTGTTCGTTCTGAACTTGTAAAATCTTGCCCGTTAAAGCCCTGTTTTGTTTTGTTTTTTTAATGCTTAGCTACACTATTCCCCACCTGATAGCAACAAGTTTGCTGTGATGCTCGTTACTTTCATGATTAATCGCCCAGGGATATGGCAGATTCAAAGCTAGTATTAAAATACATGCCACTTACTAATTTTTGAAACCAGGCTAAGGTGTAGGTGTGTTCTTCATTAACAACAATAGCTGCCAACTGTGCTTTTCATTATACGCTGCTAGTCTCTTTGTAGTTTGACCCAGATGGGCTGCGACCTGGATGATGTGTCTTTAAGTGTCCTTGCATAGCTGTTGGTAGAAAAGGAGGGTACTGAATGAACCATACACAACTATAGCACTGAATAGAGCCCAACAGCGTGTCTCTGTCACGGCTCTTTCTCTATACCAACCCGAGCAGTGCACAACACAGACTGTGTCCTGTTTTTGTTTGCAACTTCTTCATGTGTTATTTCATATTTTCAGTTGTTTGCATGGTTGACATCAAGTGGTTTCCTCTTCTGTCTCCAACATGAGAGGGGAGGGGGCACAATGGTTGCCACATTGTTGAGAGACTGACCACTGATGTCTCTACTTAAAGCTGCTCTGTCTATGTAGAGCAGACGAGTGTCACTGCATGTAAAGTGAAAGATGAAAAACTTTGCAACTTCTGCAGGTTCTCTTATCTTTTTGATTTGTTTTGCTTTCCTTTATTTTGGCAAGTGTAACTTTAGTCTTTTGGTTCAATCATATGGTTTACATTGATCTCTTAAAAAAGCACCCCACCCACTCCGATAAATCTGCTCCATACTACCTGCCCTACATGGTAGAATGGCAAAGACACCAACTAACCGGATTCTTAGCAGCTAAGAATCCAGTCATCCTCTCCAAGAGACGGTGGGCACTTTAAAAAAAAAAAGAAAAAAGAAAAAAAAGAACTTCAAATAAGTTCTAGTGTAGCACGGTTCCCATAATATGAAAGTAAGTAGCTGTTAGCAAACACATTTGCCATATAGGATAATAATACGTGAATGTTGTGTTGACTGTCTCTTGCAGGTCAGACCACCTGTATGTATTCTTCATGCAGTGGAGCCCAGACATGTACGGTGAGGGGGTCGGAGGGATGGGACAGGAGCCCGGGTTTAGGGTTGTCAAGAAGAATGAGGTGAAGGAAACAAATGAGCACGAGCCCATCACCGACCTCAATGTCAAGGAGTGGGAGGTAAGGTCAATACAGCTAAAACAGTTTCTTCACTTTACTAAAAGTGCACATGTTGTGTTGTCATGAGCCAAGCGGACATGGATTAAGTGAGTTCTCCACTGTGCTTTAATCCATATCCTGTGAAGCAAACGATCGTATGTGTTAAAATTGCTCTTTATTGTTATATATGTTAAATTAAATGTTAAATAACATTAATTTGCTTTCATTATGCAATGCATAGTGTAAACATAATGTGCGCTACCATTTGAGATGTGTACTTGTTGAGCCTCAGTTCTGTATTCTGCTTCTATATTTTGCACCTCTGTGTACCACTGCACATTTCTTGGTTTAAGCGTAAATTTTTTTGTGTCTGTTTTCTATCACGTGTAAATTCTTCAAGACGTGTGAACACTTGCTTTGCTTGGAATTGCGCTTTTCTGAACTTCCAACCAAAGTGTTTTGCATGTTTGTGTAATTGTTGATTCTTCTCAGTCGCTGTATTGTAGTTTCACCACATGTTGTGTGACTGTCACTCCTGTTCGTCAGCCTTTCACAATGTCTTTTGCTGAATGGCAAAAACACCATTATGAGTTGCTCGTGCTGTTTGAGTTGTTAAAAGTCCCCCCCCAATCAAAAAAAAAAAAGTGGCACAGATGTTAGTCCTTCCTTCTTTGCAAAACTTACTATTCATAGTGTCTTTAGTCTAGATTTACAGAAGTGATAGTAGAAAGTGCAGAGGAGAGGGCTGTTAGCCTCTGCAGGGTGAATGAGATTCGGTCAAATGAGACTTCAGACAGCCCTGTGGATAATGAAAGGATGAATTCATTGTGTGAAGAATTTGATACATGGGGGTACATTTAACTTTGAATGTAAATAAATGATGTAGGAAACAAAGTGGACTGATTTGTTTCTCCCTGGGCTTCTGGCAAACAGAGGCTACACGATCCATTACAGAATCAGTAAATAGGAACCTGAGCCATGAGTTTAAAGCAATGTCTTTTTCACAGAGCGTTGTTATGGATATTCAACTAGTAGTTTTGTGTTTGTTTTTAATGCAAGACTGACAAAACAGACTTTTAAAGCAGCTTTACATTTAATTGTATTTGTTTTAGTTAAATATATATTTTTAAACTTTATAATATATGTAATACACTTTAATGTTTTCTTTTTGTTATCACTCAGAAATCTTTAAAATATACAAGTGTATACCTCCTGAAATATTGCTGTACTGTATCTTTAAATTTTGTCAGTTAGGGGATGGGATCATCGTTTTTTATCCAATAGGAAACCGGGTCTCCTCCCAACCCGTGTTGTTATTGGACGTTAGCAGTGTCACACAACTCACACGGAGTAGAGACCCCTTTGGGAAAAAAAAGTGTTTCTATTTTAGTCAAGCGGGCTGTCGGGCTCAATACCAACTCGGGGCTACACTGGGAGAACTTAAAGGATCACTAATGTGACTTTCCAGCTTTAACCTCGCCCAGTTCGACAGGAAATGTTTTCTAGGAGGGTGAAGGAGCAAGAGAAACAGCTGACCCCTAAGTACACCTGTGTATGTCGCTTACTTCATGTTTTCTGTTTACACCAGTGTATATCCCTGCTTTCTGTTATTGTTGTTATTATTATTAGCATGCCGCTAAGTCGCTAGCAAGGCTAACTAGCCTGCTAGCCCTTTAGCTTGACCCGGTGCAGTTTAGTGACTGGTGTTTAACAAAGTGGCTACTATGTGACCACTGTTTGGCAGTCAGGACAGAGCTCATATCCGTTGTCTGTCTCTTTGGCCAGCGAGGATGTGCGCTGCTCTGTACGGGGTGTGAAAGTTTCCAGACCCAGGAGAAATATAGAGGATGCAGCTCTGTAGTCATACCCCTGTTTATTTAAAGTTACGCTATTTGACTTTTTTCCCTCAGTTTCATAAACCGTACTTCTGCCTTTCATTTAGCCCCTTGTTTTATCACACTGGTAAAATTCAATCACTGACCTGTCTTTTTTTAAATTATTGTTTCCTCTGACATTGATCGCTCCAGGTCATCATTTCAGTCACCGTCTGAGTCTGTCGCAGCCCCTCCAAGCTAACGTGCTACTAGCTTGCCCGTTTTCAGGCTCAGTCTTACCAAAGTGCCCTTAGCTGCAGGTGAAGGTTAGCAGAGATGCATCTTTTATTAGGGCTGTCCTTTACCACTCCTGCTGCATTATTGAGACGTGTATAAAGGTAGCCTCTTACTAAAAAGTTATTTACACTTGTAGCAGCGAGGTGACTAGAAGATTATCTAAGCTGTGTGAAAAATTAATGAAAAGAGGCTCTCACAGTGTTCATGATTGTAAGAGAGATCTCTGGGAGTGTTTAGATGACTGTTTGTTTGTGATCTCACACATGAGTCTCTTCCCTCTGCTGAGACACAGTGGACTATTGGAGGCTGCAGCTGTCTGTGGGGTGGAACTTTGTTGGAATGAAGCCATGCTTAGTAGGTCACTGTGTTGTGTTGGTCTGTCTGAGTTGTAGTTTGGTGGATTGTGATTTCCAGCAAACCGTGTTGCAGCAGTCAGACCACAGCTGTTTCTGTTGTTATCGCTGTATGTTCACACATCCAAAATCTAATGTAACTTCTAAGGAGCCCTCTCACTCCTGCTCTGTCTCCGTCTCTCTCTTGCTCGTGCTTTGCTTTCCAGTGTAGCGATGTTTGGTTCAAGTTAATATTTAATATAACCAAATCAATCTAATAGGAAAGTTTTATTGATTACGTTACACAAACATGCAAAACGACTGAGTGCTCTGAAAGACTCCAACCCCTTCTCTTTTACCCAAAGTAAACATTTTGTTAAGTTTGTTTATTCAAAGCTCAAACACGAACCTTCTTGGAATAGAGGAGTGTACATTGAGCGCACACTGACTTCCAAAACTCAACTTTTTTTCTCCCCATGGTCGGCATTAGAAGTGGCAGAGTTTTATGTTCCACCTGTTCCTGTTTTTGTACTACCAGGTAGTGTCTTTGACGGAGTACCACCGTCGGATCGATGCGCTAAACAGCGAAGATCTGCGCTCGCTCTGCAAACGACTCCAGGTGCCCTGACCAAACCCCGTCTGCCCCCTCTTTCTCCACTCTGCCCAAATCTGCTGCACCAACACGGTCTACTTTAGACTCCCCGCTGAAGCTTTACTTGCTGCTGCTGCTGCTGCTGCTGCTGCTGTTCCTGTTCCTGTTCCTGATGCCCCTGTTTCTTTAAATAAACATAAGTGTAGTACTTTCAGCTCACAGATTCTCTTCAAAGCTTGTTAGATGCCAAACATTGGCAATAACTTGTTGAGCAGTCAACTGAAAATAGTTTTTATCATTCCATTACAGACAGGTTGTTCGTAGCGATGAGGTTTTCACGTCACAGCAGCCTTATCTTCATGCGTCAGGCTTCTTTTTAGACTCAGTGAACATTTTTAGTCTTCATTCCACTAGATCAGTCTGGTAGATCAGTGTCGCTAGCTCTATATGGATATGTAGATTGTATACAGGAAACACACAGATAGGGTTTTATTGTAGAACTTTTTTCTAAAATACAAATTGCCTGTACTACTCAAATGAGCTGACTGTAAAGAGCGCGGCCTGCCTTAGGACTGATCAAGAGACATCGAAGGACTGCAGAACAAAGAGATGGCGTATTGGAAAGAGGGTTGAAGTAAGACTCCCCTGACAGGATGAATGATGTTCTCTGAGGACAATGCAGGCAGGCCTCATTTGAATGAGGACCGAAACATGATAGCATCCCAGTCATCAGTGGCGAAGTGCTCCACAATCAGCCTCTGTTATTGAGAAAGATAAATAACCCAAACAGTCGGCTGGTCAGAGAAAATGTCAAACATAGGAGTGCAAATTATTCATTGGGTCGATTTCCTATTCACTTAGCATTCTCTTCTCCCAGACAGTGTCTCTGCAATGCTTCTCCCACTTGTGCCAAACTGATCCTAGTCATCTGGCATCAGAGAGTGGCAGGAAGATATTCAGCTGTCATCATCACATTGTTGGATTATCAGTGTGTTGCTAGCAAACACTGCATTTGTAATTTTGGCAGGACAACGGCTACATTGAAAAGCCCCCAAATGGAGGAAAAATGTACATTTTGTTAGTGAGATTGAGCTATGGTTAAAAAGCTATTTTTCCCCATCTTTCCTCTATCGCCCAGCCTGTTTAGCTGAACTTTTTATGCTTTGTGGAGTTGGTTATCTAGTTCTACGTTGTTGTCTTTTTTTAATACTTTCCTGTCCAATTTTTTGTAGCCTCAGCAGATCACAGATTACAGTCTGTTGGAAGTTAGTAGACAGCCTGACTAGTAAAGCCGGTCATGTCATTGCCCTTTTATGAAAAGTAGCAACTGGAAGACTGTAGCTATTTTGAACGCATCCAGTATCAGAGCTCTTTGGAAGTGCAGCTCGTCTTGCCAGTGCATCTCTAACAAGTATTTGTGCTTGTAGATTACCACCAAGGAAGAGGTGAACTCTAAACATGGCACGGTCAAAACTGAGCTGGAGCCCGACACGTTCAAACCCAACCTCAGAGAACCCAGCGAACTCCTGGAGGCCGACCAGATAGAGAAAGTAAGTGCTGCTGCAGAAAATCCCATCTCATGCAACTTGACGATATGCTAAACTTAATGTTTTTCCAACAACAATCCAAAACTAAGAGCACATGCCTGTTCCTCTTTTGTTATCCGGGTAGCCTGTTCCTTTGTTATAATGAACATTGACGCTGTATTTTATTCCATGTTAGTGTTACGTGCGCAATTGTTACTGTAAATACACAGGCGTGTCAACTGATGAAAAAAGTCCCAGAAAGTAGTGCTGGGCGATATGACGATATATATCGTGTGGACGATAGAAAAGTGTCTATCGTGCCATTTGTCTTTTATCGTTTCTATCGTTTCTAACCCTAATTTTATAAATTATTACATAAAATATATCATTAACCCTTTACAACCGGTCGGAGCAGGCACACTCCGTTTTGCCTAACTATTTTTAAATCCCTGTAGAACGGGAACCACGTAAGGTAGCGCAATAATTGTTTTTGCATATGAAACCGTAGGAGTTGTACTTACATCTTATTCCATTAGCTTGCCCTAGGTCACGGTTTCCTTCCACATATAGCTTTGCAAAAATTGCATAAAAAGCACTTCCAGCGACAAAAACATAATATTCCAGACTTGCAGCAACAAAAACAAAATATTCCAGAAACAGGCTTTGCCGATCTGATCAGCTGTTCATAACACTTCCTATGTTGGAATATAAGTCAGCGCGAACTATCGCATGTCCGCCATTACCTGTCCGAAACCGGAAGTGACGTCATTTTCGCGGAAAATTTAGTTTTTTACCTTCAAAGCCTATGTTGGTGTTTTTAAAAGTCATGTTTGACTTTATGCTTTTCTGTATCGTTTCTGGGATGCTTAGAAGTCAGATTACACTGTTGGAAATAGTTTATTTTGATGCACATGCTGTTTTTTTGCAAATTTGCATTATAATATTTATTTTCATTTTTCCTGTAGTATATTAAAATTAGTGTATCTCAAACATAAAACTATGAAGACACTCAAAATAAATTTCTCGTGGTTGGAAACTATTTTGTGCAACTTTTTTGTATTTACAGTTTTGAGGGATAAGCCTCTTAAATTTCTCTAACTAGAAATATATGTAAAAAACAAAACAAAAACGATTTTCAATTTTTTTGTAGTTTATTGCACTTTTTTGCAATTTATGTAGTTACTATGGACTTAATGCATACATATTATTAAAATTTGGGCTATAACGGTTGTATTGATGTATAGCAACTTGAAATGCTCCCACAAATGGCACTACAGCATGTAAAATGTAAACATAAGCTCTGGCGGACTTGGTTCTATGGTAGGTCTTAAAGGGTTAAATAGCCTGTGGCAAATATATTAGTGTTGTCTTCTCACTATACATACTCTGAACTTTATGCAAGAGAAAATAAAGTACAAAAAAATGATATTTTTCGCAAAGAAACTCTCGCTTGTGGTTTTGCGACATGGTACTGCTTTAAGTGCACCCGGATTTGCGACATGCTTTACGGTAACTCAAAACAAAGACTGCACCCTCTCCACTCGCTGTTTACAGACTGCATACTTTCCAGATGACCACAGGTCAGGTGGTATATCGTGATATATATCGTTATCGTGATATAAAAGAATTCATATCGTGATAAATATTTTTTCCATATCGCCCAGCACTACTGTCTAGTGTATTTTGAAAATGAAAGTGAATATAATATTTATTTTATTTTAGTTTAGTTTAGTTTAGTTTAGTTTATGTTATTTTATTTTTAAAAATAGATTCCCTGTTTTCATTATAACCCAGTAGGCTTGGCAGTAAGCTTTTTTGTTTTTGTTTTTACAGATACAAAATGGAAACCACAGAATATTTAGAAATTTCTTATGATTTGATAATGATTAGCATTAAATGTTTTTTTTTTCTTTTTTCTTTTCTTTTAATCTTAGTCTTTAAATCTCTGTGAGAAGCCTGTGTGTTGTGTCAGGCTGGAAATCTGACATGTAAAAAACTGAGGATTCGTTTTACTTTCAAAATGTCGTAGCACCCAAACAAATTAAGTCATCAGTTCATAGAGCTACCTTGCAGTCTTGATTTCCAACTGTGTGTTTGGGAAAAGGATTCATTCACTGTTTGAATAAGTTTAGTAGCATTTGTTAGGTGGGTAGGTGGATACACTGAGCAGAAGCAACAGCACAGACAAACAAATTGCCTGATTTTTGTCAAGTGCTTGTTTTCAGTGACCAACATTTGTATGATATCCCTGTTACAATGTTTATGATGTCATCACAGAGAGTACTGCTGTCCATTCAAAGCTTTGTCAGTTAGTGGAAAACTAAACACTAACATGAAAGCTTTAAAATATACCTTTGGGTGTCAGCTACTGCTGCTTTGACTTATTTTGTAGATTAGCTTTCCTTCCACCCTGGACATTAGTAACAAACGGTTGCAATTGTTGTTTTTCTAAATATCATATAGAGATGAGAATCTAAAAAATAATTGTTGGATCCACAGTAGATGATGTTTTCTTAACTCTAGCTAAAATGCTAAAGCTAAAAATTAGGTAACCAGTAAAAATGAGCAGGTGACCAGCTGGTGACTGGCTTTAATATATATTGTCAGTACAGGTCCAGACTCCTAGTGCAGGTGATAACAATTTTAACATAAAAGTTATTGTGAGGATTTAGCAGTGAAATCTCATTAGTTTTGACTGGTTATAACCTGGCCATTCCTCAGGTTAATGTTACATTCCTTCCATGAAAAACGCTGATTTAATAAACTTTATCAGTATCATAGTATTGATTAAGCTGTAAAGTACGTGTGTAAAGTTTCATGGTGGTCTAACTTACAAATTGTGATCTCAGGACAACAGCCACTTAAACAAATCAGGATGCGACAGAGTTGTCGGTGTGTAAGTCACCTCATGCCTCCTTACATTAGGCGCTGAAACATGAACTGGATAGTTTGCTCATTTAAAGCAGGAATCAACATGTTCTCTTTTATTTACTATGTTCCGGATGATTTCAGATAGATTTGGTTTGTTAATCCTGGCAACGCAAAGAGTTAGAAATAAGCGGTGATAAAGATGAAAGAGAAATGCATGAAACAGACATCCAAGTCACCAACCTTTCATGTTGTTGTTAGGTGTACTGTGTGCCTTGCAGGCACTGCAAATTAACACACACCCAGAGCTCCAAATTAGTCCCACTTGGCTTATTAACCAATAGAGTGCCAATATGCAAGCTTTCTTTAATCACCCTGCGGACAGAGCTCGGGGCTCAGGCCTGGCTCAAAGCAGTGCAGAGGTGAGCTGAGTCAGGCCTCGCCTAATCGTGGCTTCATTCCCAGCCTGCTGATTATATGACTGCTGCAGCTCCACC
Source organism: Pelmatolapia mariae (assembly GCF_036321145.2). Taxonomy (NCBI): domain Eukaryota; kingdom Metazoa; phylum Chordata; class Actinopteri; order Cichliformes; family Cichlidae; genus Pelmatolapia; species Pelmatolapia mariae. Next base: position 52,760,585 of record NC_086236.1, read on the forward strand.
ACCGGAGCAAGTGCTGATCCAACAAGAAAAATGCCAAAAGGGACTGATGAATTGTTTGAGCGTGAACAGAACATTTAAAGGTCCTTGTTCTGTATAGCAGTAAAAAGTTGTCACTTTAATTCCATGTTTTAGTCAGTGTCTGTTTTATCTGTCCATTAAAATGAGACATAAGTTGTACCGCTCCTCCGGCGCCTTGTCGGCATTATCTCCCCATACACCACAGCCGCCGTTAATCCTCGAGTCAGTCAGCAGCAGGGCAGCGTGCTCTCTCAGGGACTGCTGGGCCTCTCTTTCTCTTGAGACTTCTCTCACTGTTTTGAGCCCTGTTACTCCTCCTTAAACGCCAGAGAGTGTTAAAAGGTCACCGCAGATGTAATTGAGCGTTGGTGGCTGTGTTTCATTTTCTTTCTTTCATTTTTTTTCCCTTCCTTTTTTCAACTCTGTATTTTTAAATTTATTTTCCCCGCACACAGCTTGCCAGGAATCTCCCTCCGCGGACCATCGGGTACCCGTGGACGCTGGTCTTTGGCACTGCAAAGCACGGCATGAGCATTAAGACGCTGTACAGATCCATGCAGGCCCAGGACACCCCGGTGCTCCTGGTCATTAAAGACAGCGACGGCCAGGTACGCGCCCAAATTTAAGAAGCTCACCACAGTGGCACATTGTTATGGTACTGATCACCTTTTTTTTTTTGTTGTTGTTTTTTTTTAATAACCTCAGGTGTTTGGTGCGCTGGCATCCGAGCCCTTTAAGGTCAGCGATGGCTTTTATGGCACCGGAGAGACCTTCCTCTTCACCTTCAATCCAGAGTTTGAGGTATAACATTTTGTCACTGTTAGATTTTGTAATTTTTTTCCACTTCTGAATGAATATTTTTCTCCAATAATGGAGGAGTGAGGAGAACTAATGTTTGCATTTGCTCATAGCGACACACCCTGCAGTTCTCCCCACCTCTACAGAGCTTTCAGCAGCTTGTTTTAGCTCACTGGCCACCAGCTTTACTGCTTTGGTTCTCTGTAACTTCACTCCCAGTTTTAGCAGGCAGCTGTTTCTGGTGCAAAAGCCCTGTTAAAACCCAGTGTACACTCCCTGTTCAGCACCAGTCAGTCAGCAGACTGGCACAGTTAGCAAGTAGTTGGTGAACAGAAAGAAGCATTTAGCAGCTAAGGAGCCAAATATTTCCCTCATGAGTTGGCAAAGACCTAGAAGGAGAATAGTTGTGTTATATATGGGAAGTGGCTGTAAAAACCACTCCGAAGGACCGCTCAGGCATGTTTGCCTGCTGTGTATATAGGAGACTTAGCACGGTGGGTATTTAACCTTTATATGCTTTTGTGTTGTATTTAAAGCTTTGAGAGACAAATTGTTTCATACATCAGCAGCAGACACAGAATTAAATATGATGTATGTGATTTATGGTATATGCTAATGATGCCCGTGAACATCAAACATGCACACTGTCAATGACTATATCCTCTTTTATATGTGACATCTGCCGTATTCATTTAAAATGTTTCAGAGATGCTTTCTTTGCAGCGGTCTTAAAGTGTTTTTTAGTTTGCATTTTCTCTTTCTCTCTTATATCATCACTGAATATGTCATGCAGTATCTTCTAATATGTGCTCTGTTGTATCATGGGCAGGTGTACAAGTGGACCGGTGACAACATGTTCTTTATCAAAGGGGATATGGACTCCTTAGCTTTTGGTGGAGGAAGGTGAGCCAGAAATCTACAGACCACTGGTGCAACATATTTGTCATAATTAAATATGACAGCATGTCAAATTTAAATTCAGATTGACATAAAGTAGACACAAGCCTGCTGTGATGTCCAGAAGTGTGGACTGCATTAGAAGATTGGTGTTATTAAGATATTTGCACTTTTGCAGAGCTCATAAGATCACATGCAGATATAAAACGTTCTTTTGTTTTGATTAAAATAATTGATGTCATGGTGACGATCAGTAATATAAGTTGTATTTGTATATGTATGTGCTTGGTGAAAAATGGATTGCCATTTGTTAGCTATCACACTGAGTAGTTGGTACTTTGCCCAGTACACTTACACCTGCAAGTTAAAAGCATAAATTGAGATAAAACGCAGGCTTTTTACTGCTGATCCTGAAATAGCTTGAAGTTGTCTAATGTATTTTCTTCTTTCTTCTGCAGTGGGGAGTTTGGCCTGTGGCTGGACGGAGACCTTTACCACGGCAGGAGCCACTCCTGTAAAACATTTGGGAACCCTATGCTCTCAAAAAAAGAGGATTTTTATGTACAGGACATAGAGATTTGGGCTTTTGAATAACCAAACAGTGCAACACGGGGGGGGGGAAACAAGTCCTGGAATGGGGCAAAAAAAAAAGTGAGGAGGAGTCCTCCTATAGAACAATGGCAACGTCCCAAACCTAACTGCGCATCACCAGGACTCCCCAGGCTGGAAGCCAGCTATTGGATGCTTGTTGTGCGTTACTACTGCAGTTATTACAGAGCTTTTTCTTTTCTTTTCTTTCTTTTTCTTTTTTTGTTTTTTCTTTGTGAAAAATGACCTTTGTGTGTATCTTGTTACAGCCTTGTGCAGCATCTTTGCAGAGTAGGGGGAAGTGAATAAAGTGTCGGTAATATGAGGCTGTATGTGAGGAATGATGGGAGGGAATCGGGGCGGGGATGATTGAAGAGGACCGTCGGAGCTCCTCTCCATTCAGAGGTGGTGAAGATGATGGTGGCTAAGGTTTGGGACTGCTGCAAGAAGAGAGAGGTGCCCCAGATTGTTCATTAGACCTTTACGGAACCTCAAGGAGTCCCCCACCCCCCTGCACCCTATCAGACCCCCGAAAATCTCCTTGGTTCGGTAGTTCAGTTTTGACGGAGGGAGACAAAGTTAGGAGAGACGCAACCTGAACACATTCCATTCCTCTTGGCGATGGCGGACTGTCAACAGTACAAGTGGTGATTTGTGGTAAACACGCGCATACAAAACACATCAGCAGCAGGATACGATGACACTCGACTCAGAGAAGGGAGAATATTTGCTGTGTGTGTGTAGTTTTTTGGGGCGGGGTAGTCTTTTCACAGTACAGTACAGTTTTTGGTTGTCCTCTGAGGCTAAACTTATAGAGTATCGTGTATTGTAGTCCTCCTGTTGTTCACTGTCATAGCACACCATCTGAAAGCACATAGCTATAATCAGATCACCCATCGTCGTAATGTTCTGTTCAGTGGGTGTACGTGTGAGTCCAGCTAACACCGGCTCCTCTCGCGGGATGCTGGCTGTACTGTTTGTAGACAGTAACGTGTTGCAATAGATTTGTGGAATATGCAAAATAACTGTCCTGTGACCTCAAATAACCCGCAGGTCGTGGCAATTTCGTCGCCGCCTGTCGCTCTTTCAAGAGAGAAGACTTGTAAAGCTTTTACGTCTTGATACACACTTGCTTTTTCTGGGTATCGTTTGAAGAGCCTGAGACGTGATTAACTGTTTTACATGCATATATGACAATTATATATTGGTATATATGATTATATATGTTTATATAATCATATATATATTTTGCTGTTGAGTGTGACAGTGATTATATTTGTGCTGATATTTCAGCTGTTACTATATAATGTATATTACCCTGTAAATTAATGTTAAAATAGTAGATTTGTTCCTAATATATATATATATATATAGATAGATATCTATAAATACATACTGCTATAAATATATATATATATATAAAATAAAGTGTGGATTGATGGGTTGCTTCTAGCACTTTAATCTGGTGTAAAAGCGTTAAGGCCAGGTTCTTAGGTTTTCTTAGCAGTAGTTGTACAGTACCTTTTTTTTTATTATTATTATTATTAAATAGATCATTAAGATGTTAACTGTTAATAGAAAGCTTGCTGCTACCTACATCAACAGGGGTAAGCCCTTTTACTGTGTCTAAAAGGAAAAATGACACAATGGAAGAAGGAAGAAGGGTTGAATGTGGTTAAATGTGTAAGCAGGCTTCGGTTTTGCTCCTCACGTTTGGCCGCCAGGTGAGTCCCAGTAGGTACAGGTAGGTATGCAGACAGATGATGGCGGGTGAAGGAACATGTGTACATTACATGACCCTCCCCTTGCCGTGACGCTTTCTCCCCCCCCCCCCCTTTCTGGTCTTCCACGCCAGTATTCGTGTCCTCGTGGAAAGTCACAAAGAATAATATGGATAATTCTTCCAATTCTTTCACCAGACTATGATGTACCAGTGATGTATAAATACCAATAAAGCTGAAGTAATTGTTCTAACCTTGTTTTCTGTTTTAATTTTTTGTCTTTCGTGTGGTTAAGGCTGCACTGATTGATAAGGATAAGGTTGCAGGTGTTTGCTGTCTGGAGTGTGCCACTGTGGTAATTACACTTCTGCAGTTTCAGATTATTAGTTGCTACGTGTTGAATGCAAAATCATAAACTTTGTTTTGTCATGATCGTGTTTCAGTGTTACCTGGTGCAGCTACTCGGGGGAGAAATACAATTTTAAAGCTAAATTGTGCAACTAGACTGACCAATTCAGTCAATCCAATATTCATTTCTGTGTTTTTGAGTTTTTAATTTTACATATCAAGTATTTTTAAATCACAGGGGACTCCCCTCTGATCTGGTTTAATAAATAAAACTTGGTTTGGTCTCCCTACAGTTGTATATTTATACATAGTTTATATATAAAATAAAATGTGACACTATTTTAATTTTGAAAACCTCATCATATTCTAATGGATATTAAATGCTGTGCTGCTACACATGACGATGGATCCTGCAGCTGTGAGTGAGCCCCACCTACTGATCACAGTTAATAGTGTCCATTTGTGTCCTTGGTATAGTCACTCTTTTTGTTCTTAGACATCTTAGTATTAAAAAAAATGACGGACAAACAAATTAAGTTGCAGTAAAAATGATACACTGACAAAATTGTGTCCTGATTTATTTCAACAAAACAGGCAAACACACAGGTAAACAGCAGTGCTGAATCTTCTCGAGTTCCTTGTCCATCAGCTCAGAGGAAACAAATACCTGAGCTTCATGCTTCATACTTGTTCCTGATGTTTCAGGTCCCACACAATCCAAATGTCCCCCAAGGCATTCATTCGTGCTGTGTCAGGTCTTTATGGACATCCAACACGAGTAAAACAGTTTGGGGATCATTTTCGGGTTCTGAAATTATAATCTTCTGGCAAATAGCTGCACAGTCAGTAAAGAAACATAAATGTCTTACAAAATGTCCCGCATTACAACAATAAGGTTAAAGCAACAGTCTTGTTTAAAGGGGAAACAGTAGAAGACAAAGTTTGACAGTCTGTGGACTTTTTCCTCCGCGAAAACAGGCACAACACTAGATTCACTTAAAGTGCAATTTACAGGCAATTTCCACAACATCCTCTGTAGGACACTGTCATCATCAGTGCAGTAGATCTCAAGTGAAGCAGAATGATTCTCACGTTAAATACTGTCCAAATTACCCAAACACCGCATCATCAAAAAAAGAGGCAATGTATTTTCATCAAATTCAGGTTTGGCAGGAATAACTGTCACTAATGTAGTCCCCGGTCCTCTGGGAGACAGGGTAGACTGTGGGTGAGCACAAAACGAAGCTACCGCAGAGCTGAAAAAGGCATTATGTAGAACCATCTTCAGTAAGGCAGAAGAATATTGTAGAAAATCATCAAGAGAACAATTCTGGCTAAAAGTGCCATTTTCAGCAGGAAGTCAACTTTTTTTCTTCCAATTGAGCCCATTAAGTGTTCCCGCAGTTTATCGCTAGTACACCAGGTACTTGAGTTCAGAGTAGATGAGAGGAAACATAACTGTGCAGGCTCGGTACAGGATGGCTGCGCTCTTAAATAAGGCTCGGGGTTTGGTGCTCCAGGATTCAGACTTGAAGTTGAAGTAGATTGCATACAGCGCCACGGCAAAGAAGTGTCCAATAAGGGTCAGGGGTTTGGGCGACAACCTGTCCAAAAAAAGAAAAAAGTCAGACTTACAACCCCCTAAATCTTATATCTAAAAGTGCTTTTAGATTTTGAAAATTATCAAAGACAAACAAAATTGAAGCAGTGAGGAAAAAGCCAGCATGGCTCTCTGAACACAGATTCCTCTAAAGCTCACTAATAAATGTGTAGTATATGTAAACACTTGCTGAGTGTTACATGAGAAACTCTTTTTGTGATCAGACATCAACTACCTCCCAGCAGCAGTTGAAAGAGATGCAGTGTGAGCTTTGGAGGATCTGACAGCAGAAACAAGCTTTTATGCTAGGCTAAGCTAGCAGTGTACCTGTTTTAATGTCACATGTCACAAGTCTCACTATTCCTATACTGAATAGGGATAGTGAAGGCAACCAGGTGAACTTCCGCAAATGTCAAACTCTTCTGCTCAGTTTGGTTTGCTGTGGAGGAAAGCGTTTAGCACTTACACTGAGAGGAGTCCAATAGGCCCAGCAACGCACTCTCCACCGAGCTTAAAGTACTGGAAGCAGGCCTTTCTCAGCTCATGAAGAGAATCTGAATAACAGAAAAACATGGATGAGAATCCAAAGTAAAATTAATGCAGATTTTGAATTTAGTACTAAAAGCCAACATTTATTATCTTCCATCAGTGCTTTTCATGTGCCATTAGACGGAGGCAGGCAGACACTCACTGTCAGTGGCTGCAAACAACTCATACAGCGCCTGAGCCAACACATTCACCACAAAAGAATGTGATGACTTGCGTTCCCAGTGGAATTTTTTCTTTGCCTGTTGAGAAGAGGAGGAAAAAAAACAGTGTGATATTGCACACATTGGGCTGCAGCTTCTTACCAACAGCAGAGGAAATAAAAGAACAGAAAATCTGACAGCATAAATATAGCTGCGGCTTGCAGTCACACAAAATGTGACTTAGAAAAAACAAAATCAATGAATGTGCTTTCTGTTAATTTTACACTATACACTACACAGTTTTGTTTTGTTTTAAATAATCCTTTGAATTTGGGGAAAGGTGTTTTAATTACAGCAAGCAAATGTGTGCTCACCTGCAGCACGGCCCTGTCGTCATATAGATCGGTAATGCTCTTCAGCAGACTCCTCCAGATGCGAACGTCATTAAGAGCAACACTCATCCCTCCTCCCGTCAGAGGGTGCCTCATGTTGTAAGCGTCACCCAGGAGGAGCACGCCTGCGAACAACAGACAGCTGTTTGTCTCGAATCTTATCTCCAGATGGTCTTTTTCATTTTCGGCACTTTAGCAAACGTCTCAGCTGGAAGCGAAGCGCATCTTTAAGAGTTATACTTGTCTCTCTTTGACGCATTCCGAAAAAATGGTTTCTCTAAGTTAAGCCTTTCTTACCCCGGATTCTACTTGTTTCCTAAAAGGTCAATAAAATCCCTATTTACCTCAAATACAAATGAACTGTTAATTAGTCCAAAGAGCTCTTTTCTTTTGTTTCTTTCACCTTACACGGAAACATACATAATCACAAAATCACAAACAGACCTCGGGCCACCTCCAGCAGAAATCAGTCAGTCAATAAGACTTCAGTACCTGGCTTGTTGACAGGGGAGGGCGGTAGGAAGCTGGCAGGCATGGACCTGAGTCGATCGTTCTGTAGCGCCATCATGAAAGGCTCCTTTAGATGCTCTGAAGGAAGGAGAGAAAGGGAGAATGCAGGAGGTCGATCAGTGAGCCAGCTCTGTGGATGAAAGCCCAAAGGTGCACGCTGCGCACATGCACAGGGGGAAAAAAAGAAAAAGCTTTTTTTTGGTTTCTGAATGTACATTTATCAATTCATCAGTGAGCCTGACTCCAGCATTCCAGCTGGACCTGTGTCAAGGTTACTGGGGTGGCTGCTTTAATACTGTGGCTTTGATATTTCAGCTGAATAGCAGAGCACACCATGAATGTCAGTTCTGTCGACTGCAGCTTCCTGGGAGGTGCGCACCTTCTCCTCACCAGCAGCACTCTGAATGGTTTCCTGCTTCTGGCACCACGGTCTGACTGTTCTGATCTTCACATAACCTTCATTTGTCACTCAGCAGAGTGATTTTTTTTCTCTTCTCTCTCTGCTTATCAGGGATTATCACACAAAGACACAACCCTTCAAGAATAAATAAATTCTTTATCATTCACCTGGCAGCTGTGGGTAGATTTTCTCAGCCATGTACTCTGGCAGGTTACGAGGCATCTCCCCCCTGATATCCACGAGAACTCTGGTTTGAGAGGAGGAGATCTGGTAGATGAGCACTGGGCTGGGATTGGCCAGGACCAGCTCAGCGTGGTTTGCCTTAAACTGCGGACAGTCCTGCAGAGAAAAGCGGTGGATTCATTACTATTATTGTTTATCATATATTATTATTATACTACATATTAATGCTAACTAACTAGGTATTTCTCTTTACTATACAGTCTTTAAAAATATAACATATTTTGTGGTGAACTTGAAAGAAAGGCAGGTATGAAATGTAAAAGTTTTGAAGTAATAAGGCTTTGTATTGATTTTCAACCAATAAATCATTGGGCTGACCTTGAAGACCTTGGGAGGATGTATGCCAGATTTTAATGGATTGCCAACATGACCCCACCCTACACCCCTAAAAGTTTTGGTTATGAGTTTTACAGTTCTGGGACGTTGTTTTCAGTTTTCTGTGGGAGCTCTAATGGAAAGGCAGTCACAACAGTTTCTTACAGCTGGTTGCAGACTGCTTTTCATCTTCTTCTAGTTTCGTGCACCTTTGTGTGATTTGTAATTCTTGTTTTAAAATTGAAAAATATACTGTTGGAAAAAAAAGAATCCCTGGTAGGATTCATCAGTAACAGAACACAGTTCAGCGCGTCACTCTTTCAGCAGTAGGACCGTCGTGCCTGAGCTCCACGTACCCTCATCAGGCATCCAACAAAGTGAGAGGAGATGCGAGCCTTCCCGGACACCAAGCTCTTTCTGAATTTGGAGAAGCAGCCGTCGGCCACCACAGTCAAAGCCGCGTGGACCTCCTGCGGGACACACAGTCGTCACACACCCTCTGATGTAAATACGGTATTTCTTTCAGCGAGGCGAGAGGGAAACACGAGGCGGTGTCTAACAGTTCTGCTGGTACCACTGAGCTCCCTCTTCTCACCTTGATGTCTCCAGTTTCTTTATCCTTGTACTGGACTCCAGTTACGCAGCCGTCCTCTTCCTGCAAACTGGTCACGGTGCCTTCTATGAATGTGACACTAGGGGGCGCAATTAGACAGTTAGAAACGTCTGGACTATCTGCCCACAGAGCAGAGAGATCATAGAAAAGTAAAGACTGACTCCTTAAGCGCAATATGTGTCTCTGATTTAGGTGAATGTTAAATCTCTCTAACTGAAAGTCTGTCATTGTGTATAAAGACATACAGTGAGTAAACCAAGATTCTTATTATTACTCAGAGCAATCACGTAGGACAGAAGAGCAGGTTCTATATCCTTCTGTTCATATCAGCCACTTGGCACCTAAAATCTTTCTTATTCGTGACTCTGCTTACTTTGGCTCGGCCATGGCGGCTCTCCTCAGGCCCATGATGAATCGGCCGTGATGAAAAGCTCGGCCACAGTGGATGTTTTTCTCCTGCTCTGGGTAGGGGATCTCCACCTCGGCGCCACTGTCTATGTCGTGGATCACGTAGCCGTGCACCAGATGAGCATCCAGACCCTCCACTGAACCTGAAGCCGAACACAGCAACAGATAACTATTACACTATTTATTTTGTCCACAGATGACTCGGCGCAAAGGTTAAAAGTGGCTACAGTGGGTCAAATAACACAGGATCAGGTTGAAATGACTGGTGCGCACTGAAAGTCCAAAGTTACTGACAGGATACATTTGATGTCCTTAAAGAGTGACATCGAGATCTAGAAGTATTGCTCCAAGTATAATTTCACAAAGCTTTGAGGGAGCTGCTGGAATATATTTATTAATAAAAGTTCATATCATGTTTACATACTCTACACTAGTGGAAGGAGTTTAGAACAGAGAGGGGAAAGCAGCAGCTTTTTCTAAATATCTGCTGCAGCTTTAAGTTTCTAACAGTATCATTTACAGCAAGATGGAGCCCCAAACACAACGTTAGACGGACCCCCAGCAAAAAGTAACCAGCCAACATCATGCTGAATGCTGAAAAAACGACTAAATGGAGATCAAATGGGAAATATGAAAAGTTTTTTTTCCTTTATCTTCTTCTGTCTTTTAACAGTTTTATTATTCTCTAAAAGGTGGGAGGATCGAGCCAAATATCGCTAGTATCAGCGCTAGTATTGGTGTTGGAACCATGTTATGCTTTGTTTTTCTTTTTTTTAACCTCCTAGGACCTGGCGTCCACATATGTGGACATCACATTTTGGGTTATTTAGACCAAAATACTCAATTTTGGTCTACAAGGGCCTGATATCCACTTACAAGGACATTATACTACTGTTCTGTCGAAATTTTAAACAAATATCCTCATATGTGGCTCTCATTTTTCTTAGAAACAAAAATTAAGTTAAAAAAAATCTGGTAATTCTTTGTTTTTACATTTGTCAGGTCCCAATCAGCCCAAATATCAAAGAGAAATTAAAATGCATGCCGTGGAAGAGTTCGGGTCTTAGGAGGTTAAGAAATGAAACATTTTATGATAACGTGAAACTTTATCTTCACTTAACTTTACCTTAAATTTACTGCTTAATTCTGATAGGTGTATGGAAATACGCGATATCACCTTTCACTGAGGCCCGCTCAGGGAACACAGCAAAGCAAAAATATATGACGGGCATGATAAATATTTTAAAGCCACAAAGAAAGAAATAATAATCGGCTTTTGACCTCATTGCTTTTGAAAAATAGTTTCCGAGGCGCAAAAGCTTAGACTGTCATACAGGTGAGTGCTTGTGAAGTAACCGACCTTCCAGTCCGAGCTCTCTCAGTGCTTTATATCCTCCAGGCTGCAGCAGCTCCCCCACTATCCTGTCCGGCTCCTTCAGGTCCCTCTCCACCACCGTAACACTCCTGCCATCCCGGGCCAGGACGGCCGCCATCGCCGAGCCCAAAACCCCTGCCCCAACTATCACCACATCCGGGTCCCGATCCCCAGGTGAGCCAGATGCTGAGGCACCGAGTGAGGCAGAGGAGCCCGTTTCCACCCTGTTCCTTATTCTCCGGCCCTAAGAACAATCACACTTTCAATGTAGGTGTAAAACAGTCTTATAAGCTCTGACCGGACACACTTCAAAACTTCCAGGCTTTCCGGAGAGCGAGAGAGAGCGAGAGCGAGAGAGAGAGAGAGAGAGAGAGAGAGAGAAAGAGAGTTCAATACAGCTGCTCAAAAATAAAATAAAATAAAATAAAATAAAATTTAAAAAAAAAGGAGGGGGACACTTAAATTGAACACCAGCTCTTGGTGAACAGGCTGAAAATCTTCACACTGTGTAATCTGTTGAGAACAAAATGACACGACAGTGGGCTGGATTCAAACTCAGGCCAAAAGTCTCCCAACAGCGGCTGTCTCCTGGTACCTCATCCACACTCTTGAGGCTTTTCTGGGGGACTCAGCGAACCTTTTTGTAAAGGCACGTATGAATTTGCCATCCTGAAGGTTCTGGGCTACCTGTGCAACCCCACTATCATTCCGCCAGCAGTGACAAGGACACTAGCAACAAACAAGTCTGGAGAGGAAGAAGAGAAGTGGTTTGGGCCACCACCTGTAAACTCTTCTATTTTGGATGGGGTGGGGGGTGGATTATTCCCTCTCCGGCACCTGCTGATCTTCTTCATGAGTACCAAAGCAAGTTTAACCGACTTTGTGTTAAATCTCTGTGATTATTTTTTTACTCTCTCTATAAAAAAAATAAGTTGACCTGAATAGAAAATGAATCTAGTTTTCTGACTGTTATCACCCCGTGTGTCCCTTTGTTCCCATAATTAAACTTGGAGGAGTCCAGCTGAGGTGTCTTACCTTTTTGCAGCTGTTCTCTGTTTTCTCGCTCCTCGGCGTTGCAGTTTGGGGGATTAAGTGGTTGATAACAGGTAACAAAGACAGGCTGCTCAGGAAGAAATTAAGCACCCGAGAGATTCGGAGCTTCTGGCCGTGAAAATAGGCGATATACGAGAGCAGCAGGCCGGCTGTAAAGAATAAGGCTGCAACCATCGCAAGGTCTCTCTGAGCAAAACTCAACACCATGTTGGACTTCTTATAAAGGTACGTAAAGCTTGCTATTCCCAGGAAAGTCCACATCTTTTTTTGATTTACAAAAAAGTAAATTAAGGCTAAAGTGCAAAAGTAGGAGGAAGAAAAAAATGTTTTAGGCTGACAAAAAGGTTCAAATAATAATTGTTGTATTGTATATTTTTTAGGTTCCTCTGGAGTAAATTAGTGAGCCCGGAACCAGCAGGTATCTTTGTAAGTCATGGTCACCGGTTCACGGACAGCCGGAGTGATGCTGCTGAATATTTTATGACAATGACAAACACGGACCACTTTCGATTGGCTGCTTTCACATTCCGCCGCTCCCATTGCTTAGCCTTCCAATCAGGACAGACGTGATGGTGAGCAGAGCTCACGCTAGGAGCTGATTGGTTGATCACGCCAACACCGGGCCTCTTCTGGCCTGCTGATTGGACGGCGGTCCAGTAGGATGGTAGTATGATTTGATGTCAGTGGAAAAGGTGCGCTTTCTTTCTTTTCTACAGTTCAGAGGCTGAGTGGGAGCAAAGAGTGTTCATGTGGGAGAGGAGTCCTGCTCCGCGTCACTCATAACCGCTGCCCACGCGCTCTGACTCGAGCAGATAAGAAAAGCCGCCATTACGGAGTAAATCACAAATATAACTAGCCTGGACTAAAACACACTATAGTGAGACTTTTAACGTCGACCGTCTTCACGTCAAAGCGGTACTTCACGGTCCAGGTTTAAACCCTGAATCACACGCCCTATTATCCGGGAAAAGGGGCAGAGTGAGAGCTCTTACTGAAGACAGCGCTGTCAAAAAGTTTACGTAATACACATCCAATCAATCAAATCGACAATATCACACAGCTGGAGAAGCTGAGTCGTGTTTGTTTGGGTAGGATTAAAAAGCTACTTCAGTCTGTAAGAGTTCAAATTATATAGAAAAAAATATATGAAGAGTTACAAAGTGTGATGTTCTAATACATTTAAACAACACAGTCAGAGTTAAAATGCCTTCATCTCACATGTAAACACCTAAGTCAACCTGCATATGTTAGATTAGATCTTTCTTTATTAAAGTCTGTTTTCATGCAGAAATGCGCAGTATTTTATAACTCCAGCCTCTAAATCATTTGCTGCATTTCTCCCTAGAAGTTTTTTTTTAAACACTGCTAATTAAAAATGTCCTTGTAACTGTCTGAAGGTGTTACTTGGGACTAATAATAGTGTCTATTTCACTCCTTTTTTCTTAAATATTTCAAATTAATCAAGAAACTAACTACTAGATCAGTCCATAAACTACACCAACACATAACAGGTAAGAGGTATTTATGCTGTTAGCTTCAGCTCTGGCAGGCCTTTGTTTTTATAGACTTATGAATATTTTTATTGTGTGATTTTAGTACAAACCGGATTCCAAAAAAGTTGGGACACTAAACAAATTGTGAATAAAAACTGAATGCAATGATGTGGAGATGGCAAATGTCAACATTTTATTCAGAATAGAACATAAATCACGGAACAAAAGTTGAAACTGAGAAAATTTATCATCTGAAGGGAAAAATATGGTGATTCAAAATGTCATGGTGTCAACAAATCCCAAAAAAGTTGGGACAAGGCCATTTTCACCACTGTGTGGCATCTCCCCTTCTTCTTACAACACTCAACAGACGTCTGGGGACTGAGGAGACCAGTTTCTCAAGTTTAGCAATAGGAATGCTCTCCCATTCGTGTCTAATACAGGCCCCTAACTGTTCAATCGTCTTGGGCCTTCTTTGTCGCACCTTCCTCTTTATGATGCGCCAAATGTTCTCTATAGGTGAAAGATCTGGACTGCAGACTGGCCATTTCAGTACCTGGATCCTTCTCCTACGCAGCCATGATGTTGTGATTGATGCAGAATGTGGTCTGGCATTATCTTGTTGAAAAATGCAGGGTCTTCCCTGAAAGAGATGACATCTGGATGGGAGCATATGTTGTTCTAGAACCTGAATATATTTTTCTGCATTGATGGTGCCTTTCCAGACATGCAAGCTGCCCATGCCACACGCACTCATGCAACCCCATACCATCAGAGACGCAGGCTTCTGAACTGAGCGTTGATAACAACTTGGGTTGTCCTTGTCCTCTTTGGTCCGGATGACATGGCGTCCCACATTTCCAAAAAGAACTTGGAATCGTGACTCGTCTGACCACAGAACAGTCTTCCATTTTGCCACACTCCATTTTACATGATTCCTGGCCCAGTGGAAACGCCTGAGCTTGTGGATCTTGCTTAGAAATGGCTTCTTCTTTGCACTGTAGAGTTTCAGCTGGCAACAGCGGATGGCACGGTGGATTGTGTTCACTGACAATGGTTTCTGGAAGTATTCCTGAGCCCATTCTGTGATTTCCTTTACAGTAGCATTCCTGTTTGTGGTGCAGTGTCGTTTAAGGGCCCGGAGATCACGGGCATCCAGTATGGGTTTACGCCTTTGACCCTTACGCACAGAGATTGTTCCAGATTCTCTGAATCTTCGGATGATGTTATGCACAGTTGATGGTGATAACTGCAAAGTCTTTGCAATTTTTCGCTGGGTAACACCTTTCTGATATTGCTCCACTATCTTTCTGCGCAACATTGTGGGAATTGGTGATCCTCTACCCATCTTGGCTTCTGAGAGACACTGCCACTCTGAGAAGCTCTTTTTATACCCAATCATGTTGCCAATTAACCTAATTAGTGTTAATTGGTCTTCCAGCTCTTCGTTATGCTCAAATTTACTTTTTCCAGCCTCTTATTGCTACTTGTCCCAACTTTTATGGGATTTGTTGACACCGTGAAATTTTGAATCAACATATTTTTCCTTTAAAATGATACATTTTCTCAGATTAAACTTTTGATCTGTCATCTACGTTCTATTCTGAATGGAATATTGACATTTGCCATCTCCACATCATTGCATTCAGTTTTTATTCACAATTTGTTTAGTGTCCCAACTTTTTTGGAATCCGGTTTGTATTTTTATGTGATTAAAGGCTCTGAATATTACTTCCACTAGTGTTGAATCTAGAAAATGACTAAATTGTTAGTCAATGATTAATATATCTGAGCAATGTAAATTCACCAGATACACACAGCGCTATAGAAACCATGAAATAACAGTGTATGACAATAATAACGCATGCCAACAACTCCTCAAACACATATTGACAACATTTTTATTGAATTTAAGTGTCACTTTAAAAGTTTGTGTGACTACAAATGCATGACAGGACTAAATAAAGTACAGTGTTGAAAATGAGTGGGCTTTCCTACAAGTAAGTCATCACCTGACGGCCAATGCTGCATACGCAGAGAGGTGTTTTGATTATAAGTAGTGGTTAAAGACGGACTCATACTTTTCTTGCTTCCCTGATGTTACTTCTGGCTCACCGTTCTGCTTGATGAAATCCTGAAATAACAAAAAGACACATCATGTAGAGTTGGTACAAATATAAACTCCAATTTAAATATAAGCTCAAGCTGAGTCTTACCTCCATCTCCTCTAAGGTGGCAGTACCATTCTCCACCTTCTGTCCGAGGCCGTGACTAAAGCTTGAGTACCGCTCCTGTTTAACATTACACATAACTTGCATTTTCCTATTAATACTTTTAACGTATACTTTACACTCAAGTAGCTGCACACATACCTGCATCATACTAGCAATAACCCCATCCTCAATGATGCGAACGGCGTTCCTGAGTCCTCTTGCAAAGGCGTCCATGACTCCGATGTGACTAATGAACAGGTCCTCGAGGTCAGTGGACTCTCTGCGCGCCTTTGCAACAAAGTTCAATCCTCCTGGATGCAGGCCACCTTGTTCAACGATCACCTGGACAAACAGAGGAACGAGGAAGTTCGATTATCTCTCATCTAATGTTATTAACAGTGAAACCATTGATCTAAAAATTCATCCTTTTTCATCCAATTCATCCAAGCCAAGCTTTGTTTTAATCTAATCTAGCATCATTCTAACAGATGCTAGATTAGTGATTGATTCATCTAAACTAGCCATAGTAACTCGTAAAGTGCAGTTTTAGAATTTTTATTGTTTTGAGCTCACATAGATTTAGACATAAAGAGTAAATGTAATATTGTGGGGACCCAGCAATGCATAGCTAATGTTAAGTATTGGCTTGTTGTCCAGTGCTAATGTATTATATGAAAAAAGGTTCACTGCCAGTAATGCACATACCAAGCTTCAACACAGACTGCACTAGGTAATCTCTGGTACTGGAAGCTTTCTGGTCATTTTCTAATAATACACTATTGTAAGTGACCAGAGTTCTGTTGACCAATCACCTTTGAGTAGGCTTAAAGGTCAATATGGATCACAATCATCAGATATTCACTTGTAGCCAGGCTACACTGGAAGAGATAAAAAAACAAAAACAAAACACTGGCTACTGCTCCAAGTAGCCAAATCACAACCAACCTAATAAGCTCTCAAATTACTGTCATCTTCTGTCCAGTCTGCAACATTTACTTAGAATTTCATTCTATCAGAGGCAGGCAGACCAATTTTTTTGATGAGCATTACTGTATGCCATCTCCCAAGCACAAATCAGATTATAAAGCTAGCAACTACCTAGCTAACAATAAACATGCCACAGCACTTAGCTGCTAAAGACTTTTTCTACACTTTCCTAATGAGGAAGGAAGAAAAGTGCCTGCCTGACAGAAATTTCCAGTCAGCAGCTAGCTAGTGAACAGAGGACTCAGCTAATAGTAATACATATTTTTACTGGAACCCAACCAACCTACACTACCTCTAAAGGAAGAGTGATCGCTGGATTTATATTTGTTGTATATTGTTGTGCATGCAAGGCATCAAGAAAGTGTAACCACCTATTTAATCATTCCAACTGCTGCAGTTTACCAAATCTTGTAAATGTCACCTAAAATATAGCAAACTTAACTTATATTGACTAACATCACTTTAAATAAACCGTTATATATTTAGTTAGCTTACTTTCATGACCAAGGTGGTGTTCCTGATGTCCAGGGGGCACTGATCTGTGTCCCACCCCAGGTAAGGATAGCCTGTGTTGGAGTCAATCGATCCCAGCATCCCAAAACTGTGCACCAGCAAGCAAGAATGATTAAAAAAACAAAACAAACAAAAAGCATGAACATGCTACAAAGTTAGACTTCTGTTACTTCACAAAAGAGTGACTCACGCAGATGCCATGACGATATCGTGTCCTCCTAGAGTGGTGTGGTTGGGCTCAATTTTTAACTTGAAGTCACTGTCCAAACCAAAATGCTTTAGGAATCCTATAAGACTCATAGCATCTACAGAAAACAACAGACATAAGATGCAACACTGAAGAAGCGTATTGGCTTAGGTTACTTTATGATGAGCTTTGGAAGCCTCACCGTAATCATACTGGTGTTTGCCGGGCTCCTTTTGTTGGGGCACAATCAGAAACTGACAACTCAACCCAATCTTCTCTTTGTAGTCTGCAGACAAACATGCAGACATGAAACAGAACAGACACAGCTGACAAACTCAAAACTCAAAGCCTGTCTGCTGTTCACGTGCACACTTACTGACAGCCATTTTGAAGAAGATGGCCATGTGATTGAGTTCAACAGCAACATCAGTGTTATGGATGGAGTGGAAACCTCTTCCTCCCCAAAAAACTAAAAAGCCAAAAATGTGCCGATTAAAGCGCCACTTACACAGAAGAGTCATAACATTACAAGATCGTAACCATCAAATCCATCATACCAAAGTTTTCTGCACCCAGCTTCTTGGCAATTTCCAGACTTTTTTTCACCTGAGCACCAGCATAGGCCAGGACATGGCAGTCAGGGTTAGTGGCTGCACCATTCATGTACCTGTAGTATGATGTTTATAGACAGAAATCTGCATAACTGACTGAACCATTCATAACTTTCTGTGCTCCTGAAACTCAGGTTTACCAAAAAAAGAAAAAAGTGAGGTTTAAAGTATGACTGCAGTGTTAACCTTAAGTGAGTAAAGAGGTTACAGGTGATCCACAGCAACTTCACTCCAGTCTGGTTCTGTAGCTTGAGAGCCAGGTCTGTTATTTCATCCAGATTGCGGTTGGACTCCTCCAGCGTGGAGCCCTCAGGGGCAATGTCTCTGTCGGAGGCACAGGGCTAAGCACTCAATTTCAGAGCACCAGAATAATACAGTATACAGATACTATTACCACTGAGTGAAAATACCCTCTTATCTCCCAGACTGTACAATTATACATAAAATTGTCGCAGAAAACATGTAGAAATAAAAGCATATGAGGTGATTATACTGTAGATAATGAGGGAATGTGGATAAAAATGTTTGTAATCCTCATATAGTTAATGCAATACTTTTGTTAAAACCCTTCAATTAAAACTGAAAGTCTGCACTTTAGTCACATCTGGACCTTTTGATTTTAAAATCATGATGGTAGCGTGCAGAAGCAGGTCTACAAAAATACTGGTGGCTGCCAGTGCTACCCCTCAGCCTCCTCGTAGATGCACCTACAGTATAAATTAGATAATGTTAGGTCATTTTGAGAAAACCTGACCTCTGACCTTGAATTCAAGGCCACCGAGACTGAAACTCTTCTGATTGTTAGTAAATGCACCTTTGGAATGAATGTGAAAATCCTATGTCACCTCATTCTCAAGTTATCGCATTCCCAAACTCAGATGTCCACGCCATGTAAGAGCTGAGTTTGTGTCTGTCTATAATTATGACATGGATGAAGTTCCAACCATATTTTGAGCCTAATCAAAGCATCCTGGTAGTTCTAAGTATATCTGAAGAAAACTACAGCCCAGACTGCACTGGCTATTTTCATGAACTCAATGTATAACTATATGCACCCCATAAACATGGTACATTATGTTCTTCTACATTCCACCAGAACTTTGTCAGGTCAGGGTGAAATCAAGATAACTTCAGCTTTCTTACCTGTCATGGAAAGTGTAATATTTTACCTATGAAAACAAACAGACGTCAGTGAGGAATTATACTGTGATCTGATCAGCTCTGAGATATTAAAAGCCTCACTCCAAGCTTGGTGAAAAACTCAAAGGCTGCACAGAGTCGCTTCTTGGCTGATTTCATAGGAGACCCTTTATTCCAGAGCCGGTGGGGGGTTGGAACTCCAAAAGGACCAGCACCTACCAAACAGAAAACAAGGCAATATTACAAAGGAGATGTGCTGATCTGAGAAAAGTAAAACTGTGCATGAGTCAAAGCCTGCAGGGCACATTTGTAACCATCGACCCTCAGACTGTTTAATGACAAGCACGAATGTTGGCTCAATTGCAACATTACCTGGTCCACAGAAAGAGTGCCAGTAGCAGACTGAAAACCTCAACCAGTCCTCCATCGTCCTCCCCATCAGCACCTGCACACAGGAACATCAAGCTCCACACAGCCTCACACAACTCTAACTGTGCAGTCAAAACCATGACACAAACAGAGTTAGGTCAGCATGTGATTGTATTAACCTCCTGAGTGGCCCCGGAGCAAAAATGTACAGCTGACATTATGATTTTTTCCGATATCAAACTAAGACGACTAAAAACATCTGCAAAGATAAAGCAGTTTAGGTTGTACTGTGTAGTTAATTGGATTTTGAAACAGTGTGTTCTGGAGCATGCCATTATTAACGTTCCACTTTAATAACAAACAAGAAATAATTACATCAAATTCCAATTATTTGCCCACTTTGGTATTCTACCCCTGAGTCTGCTTGACATATCTCATATCTGTGTGTTTGTGTGTGTCTCACCTACCTCTTCTGCATTGTAGTGTTTAAAACACATGACATCATCGGGTCCAGCGCCAGGTTTATACTGGATCTTGGGAATTCCTGTGCAACATGTTATGTAATATTTGTTTTAAAACAAATTAGCATATTATCCTGGGACCAGTCTGTCTATGCCAAAGACCACAATTCGTTCTAAGGAGTGACAGCACTTTTAATATCAACTTTGGAAAGACTAGCCTGAGGATAAAAAGGCTCACAGATTTAGTTACTGCCATCAAATCACATGTGAAACACATTTTACAGAGTTGTTTCTACGTGATTCCATTCCATTTTATCTTTTATCTTCTTATCATATTTCAGTTACCTTTCTTATTGCCTGCATCTAACCTTTCATTGATTTATTTACATTTTTAATTGTTATGCTTTTTTTCTTTTTTAATTATCTGTGTGCAGGCATTGTCTATTTGTTTAAATTGTTCCCTGTGAGTATTCTTTTTGTCTGTTTGCCAAAGTACTTTGTCATCTCTGTTCTTGTAGTTCATTATTATTATTATTCATCTTGGGAAGATGGGAAGAAATACATTTTAAAACAAGCTATTTAACTCAGAGTGAAGATCATATAAGAGTGGTAAAAGAGCACAGACTGCAGCAGGACACTAAGCTTTAAGGTCTATGAACCCTTTTGGCTTCCCTCCCTCACACACACTTTACCGTTTCCAAAATTTCTGTTTACCTGCAAAGAACTTCTCCTGCGCTGCCATTTTTCGATCCGCACTACGAGCCCTGCCAGCAGGCGCTAATTTCTTTCGTCTTCCTCCCTCGTTGGTTCCACTACGCGACCTCTGAACATGTACAGGTTTTCAAGATTCAGCAAAAGTTCGTCCAATACCAAAATTACCTTAACTATTATCAGTGCATATTAATTGAAAATAGTGATATATAATTACATCCGGATGTGGCGACCCGTATCGTCTTTGAATTTGAATCTACATGTTTTGCTTGTTCACAGTCACACTGCAAAATGGGCGCACTGTTCATTTGGACCTCAATTTATTTTCCATTCACTGGTCAAGGTTTGATCTAGCTTTAACGAGTCAAAAAACTTCATAATGGTCACAAAGTGATGCAGCTATTGGATATAGAGTGCATTTTAAGTGGCACTTGTACATCTGTACAAAATAAGACATTTTGAGACTGCATGCTGACAAATGTCAGGGTTACTTGAACAATTAATTACCTTTATAATTATAACACATTTTAGTCACATAGACTTATAATGTCATCTATGAACTTTTACCTATATAAAGTATACAGTACTATAGTGGAAAAGGGGCATAATATTTACCTTAATACACTGCAACGGCTGCACAGCAGCCAGTGGTTTCCCATCTTTTTGACACTGGTCACATTCCAGAATCTTTAAGGTAAAATATTTATAAAGTATGAGTTTTTATTCTTATGTAATAAAATTACTTAATGGCGTTTTCTCTAAAAATCAATCAATCTAGCAACAGTACTTGATATGCATGTCTTAAAATCTCTGCCAGGTCTACATGTTATTAATGTATGTATGTATGTATATTATGTAATATAATTACTTAAACATATTTATTTCTATTTTGCTAATGTACAGTTTGTCTTTTAGTTGCTAATAAAAAACTTTGCTTATTTTAAACACTATTTAACTACAATACAAACAGTTAATACATACCCAATTTTTAATGTCAACTGTCATACTAAACCAGTAAAATCCGGAACACACTGCTGCTAGCGTTTTCTGTATGCCAGTGTGTCCTCCAATTGGGCATGAATGAAACTCATGAAAGATCCTCCTGGCATCGTCCTTGGTTTTAACTACTCTTCTGGTTCCAAAAAAGAGTTCTCCATCTACAGAAAAAAAATATTTACAAATGTATTTAAGCAAATATATGATTTGTTAATATTAACAATAAATTACTGACCATTCAGTTTGAATTTTGAGGCATATCTTCTGAGGTTTTGCCTCTGAGCCTTGTCATATTCTGAAGGGTAGGACCCAGCAGAAATGAACGAGTGTATCTCTTCCCATTTCTTCTCCATATCTACAAATGTAAACAGACATTTTCTTTTGAGCTTCAATATGTGAAGCAAACAATGCATACAATTTAACCTATTAAATAACCACACTACCTAAGTAGACTAAACAGAATATAACAGTCTTATCACTCAGCAAGAATGCACTGCAAACTCGCTAACTTTCTAGATAACATCAAATGTGTACAAGCTTAAATCATGACTTGAAACTCGACTTAACAGAAGCTGCAAATTCGATAATTTTGTGGAAAACACAGACAGCATATTCACTTTACAATTAACAAACATTCACAATCGCTTTAAAGAAAATCAAGTATCCACGTCAATAAAGTATCAATACTTACCTATTTTCCAAATATCAAAACGGAGTAGCATGAAATTACAGGCGGACACTATCTCTGAAAATTCCGGTTTTGTGTTGTGCGCATGCGCAGCTCATGCGCAGAAACAATGGATAGGATGGTTTGTCAGGTAGGATGGATTATCAGAACACAACCGCATCATCTCTCCAGATGAAGGTTTGCACATTTTAAGTGGCAGTTGTACATTTTATAACCTGTAAAGAGAATTAATGAAACGAATTCATTCATTTATCTTTCTACTATGTCCCCCCCGTCCCTTTTTTTTACATTAACAACTACAGAAACCATTTCGTTGATGGCTACAACGAAATGGTGCTTTACCGCCACCAACTGGCAGGGAGTGGGAATAACAAACAAGAAGCGTTTATATTCTCTTAAATTGGAAACTTTACAACATCTGCATTTCCCGGAGGGGTAGAATTGCAAGGTATCCATCGTCCATCTTTTTAGCACTGCTACTTGAAGCCCACTATAGCGCAAATGCTTACACATTCATAGGCCAATAGTAACATAATAATAGACAATAAAAATATAATCCAAGTAACACAGTGCTTCCAAACGTTTTTTTTTTTTGTTTGTTTCCTTACACGTTCATTGCTCACACATAAAGGATGAGTGGGTGTGTAGCCATCAGTTCAGCAAGTGTTGAATGTGCAGAGAAAACATAAATATCATAGAGAACTAACAGGAGAGTGAGAAGATCCTATGAAACCAGCAATCATCGGTGGACTGAACATATGACATGACAGGTCGCCCTCACTGCTGCTGAAAGTGGCACACTTTTGCCCAATGACATGCCAGTTAATGGCAGCAGCAGGAAGAATGCCAGAGTACACAGAAAAAAAACTTGTCAGACTGAAAGGCAGTTTCTTCAAAAAACATAACAAAACAACAACAAAACCCCCAAAACAATCTGCATCAGAGACAAAAACCGGAGGCTCATAGACTGACTAAGAAAACAACCAGGTTTCAGAAATAAGTTTAATGTTCATTTCCGTCAGAGGATGTGGACTCAGTTACTTGATTAAAGTGCTATTCAATCAAATATTAGATTTTATCACCATGGTAGCTTTACTCATCCCTATTTCCTACAGAAATAAAGACAGTCAGGTAGATATTTATAGGCATTCATCACCTGGTTCTAGGTTTTTGTTGTTGTTTTTTTGTGTGCAGGGCATGCACATTTTTATCTTTTTTCTCATTGACTGAATACATATAGACCTAGTTGATGAGAACTTCCTTTACATCAAATGCAACCGACCAGAAAGAAACATTTAAAAAACACAAAAACAATACATTTATATATTATCTGACAGTAACACATACAGGACCTTCTGGGTGTGAATGTGTGTGTGAATGGGTGAATGACTGAATGTAGTGTAAAGCGCTTTGGGGTCCATAGGGACTAAGTAAAGTGCTATAAAAATACAGGCCATTTACCATTTACTTTCAAAAGCAATCTAATTAGTTGGATGACCTATTGTTTTCAATACAATACATTGGTTTTAGGGTGGAATCTATAGTTATCAAACCTGGAGCTTTCTTGTGTAGACCAGAATTTTCCAAAGTAAGTTAAACGACTATATGTATCAAAGCATATAAGAGGAGAAACATGCACTACTTTGTTTCAGTCTCTTTTTCAGTCTCTTAATCACATAAAGTCAGTCTATGTTACTTTAAGCAATTAAAGTAACAGTATTTAGTACAG
This sequence comes from Pelmatolapia mariae, assembly GCF_036321145.2. NCBI lineage: Eukaryota > Metazoa > Chordata > Actinopteri > Cichliformes > Cichlidae > Pelmatolapia > Pelmatolapia mariae. The sequence goes on from NC_086236.1 coordinate 52,784,651, forward strand.
ACTTATTTAATTGCCCATATTTAACTGTATATAGGCTGCTGCTATCCATTGACCTGCAACATCATTCTTCCTCTGTGGAACTGTGCTGTACTATAAACACACAGTGATGCTGAATTCAACCAAAATAGGAAACTAATAAAGTACATCAGCTCCTTGGCTGCCAACAAGTGATGTACCACCTGACTTGTGGCTAAAATGAGCTAAAAAGCTACATTTCATCTAAAAAGCTAAAATAAGCTAATATTGTGTAGTGATTAGCTTATGTTCTTATTGTTGTTTAGAGAACAAAGGTGGAAAAGCAAACACTTTTTAAGTCACATAACTAACCTCGCATTATCAGAGCAAGTTTTACATTTGCTTGCCAATGTTTCAGGTAAAATGTGTTTTAAATCTGCACCACAGATATGTATCATGAAATTACCTCTTTGTCTTCTTTCAGGGACTGCTACAAAAGTTTTATACATTAATGACAAGCAGCGCTGCTGAAGCATGCAACACCTTTGCATGCCTGCACTGTAACATCTAGAACTGGACATTTAAACCTGTTTTTGTTGTAACCTATACTGTCGTCAGTAGACAAGTTTGTATAGACAAGTTTGCAGTAGTTTTATTCCTACTATTACTGCAGTTATTTTAGTGGTGCTCTGATGAAATTTAGGGATGCTTTAGCACTTGCCAATATTATGATTGACAATCCCCAAACTTATAATAGCAGATGAATGTGTTTACTTGCAGGTTGAGGAAACTACATCATCCTGCAGAAGGTAGCCTCATTGAATTCATTAGGATTATTGATGCTGATCAGTCGACATCTCTTCAGGTGAGGAGGAAGATGCTGAGGTTGAGGATGGAAAAGTCCAGACTGAAGCTGAACCTGAGGGTATCCTTCCACTCCTTGATGACAATTTTGAGTAAGATCACGTAATGGAAAGAGATGCGGACAGTGAAGTCATAAATAATGATGTCTGGCTCAGTGAGGACTCTGGATATTACTCACTAAATGAGGATGAGAGATCTGATTTTGGTCTTCTCTCATACAGCAGTTAGCATGAGACATTTTTTGGCAGGGTTATGAGATTGCTGTGACCATCTTGTCGATGCTCCACATGTACTTGTTCTACTTGCAACATGTAACATGTAAAGGATAATGGGCAACATGTTCTACACCAAGAACCTTCAGTCACTCAGAGGTTAGAAGAGGCTGCTCCCTCAACCTCAGGCATCAGCACCACCACAAAGAGGAACAGGGAAGAGAGCTGTCCTGAGCAGGTAAATAGGTGTGAAAAAATAGAGAGAGATGATGAACAACCCGAGAAGTCTCTAACCATTGACTTCAGGGCTCAGCTCTTCAGCCAGGAGAAATGTGGACAGGAACTACTAGCAGTCAGCATTCTCCACATGAGGCATCAGCTTCCATAGGAATGGAAATGGAAAGTCATAGAGAGCTCCTTTAACTTTACGCTCCACTTTTAGTCCTCATAGAAGACTCTGCAAGATGTCTTTTGGGTGCTCATTGTGGGTCAATGACAGGAACTCCTGTTGGTACCTGACAACGCCGTTTACTGCAGGATACAGAAGCTATGACACCTTTGACTGTGGAGGTATAGTTTCAAATTTGGTAGCCTTAGCTTCTGGCAGGGCTAGTATAAATTTGGTAGCCTTATGTATGGCAGAGCTAATAAAGCACTTGTTAGCGACTTGCACCTGGGGTTTTCTGTACATATCTGAGAGTTGGATTGTTTAAAACTGATGCAGAAAATGTTACTGACTGTAAGGCAAAAGTGAAGTATATTAGAAGAAGAAAAGTCTCACATAAATCTTATCACTTATTAAAAATAGGATGGATTGCTTTTCCACCTGAGCCTGATGGATTTTCATTTGTTTTATTTTTTGCAGAGAGATGCTTGACGGTAGCAGCAGACAGAAATACAAGTGCTTTTTTGTATAGTTTATTAACTTACTCTTCTATTTAAGGAGTGGGCAGCCACCAATCTAACGCTCGTGTAAGCAGTGTGTGTAGGGACAGTACCTTGCTCAGGTACTTCAGGGTAGCCGTTTGGTAGATTTGAACCCCCGACCTTCCGATCATGGGACAAACGCTCTACCTACTGAGCTATTGCCTCCCCTAGTGGTGTTTTTTTTTGCTCCTTTAGATGATCACACAAAGAAAGGAGCAGTGCAGAAGAATGAGCCTCAATTTACAGCAGTTGTGACAGATGACCGGATGGGAAGAATGGATGCTCAAGCAACAAACTGGATAACGGTGGCTGTCTTGTAGGAAGCTAGGCAATCTGCTCTCAAACCCTACAAGGTATCAAAAGTGACATAAAATGTGGATGAGCTCATTATGTTTTCATATAATGTGAAAAAAAGTATAATTGAGGCACTTAAAGCACTCTGTGTTTATTTATAGCTTGCATGTGCACAAATAAGTACTGGAATAACAAGCAGCTACCAGTGCTTTTCCTGTTTAATTAATTTTCAAAATTAATTAAGAGAAATGAACTCTGCAACACAATACCATGAAGTTTTGTGCAGCATAACAGTTTATGAAGTAGTAATGTCGTTGCAAGTGTGTCAGTGCATCGGTATAATCTGTCCTTATATTCACAAGAATGTTGTGTCTTGTGTGAAAAATTACACTACCTAGTGGACACTAGAGGAATAAAAAATAATCGGCAGAGAACCAATGCAATGGTCACATGTGTCTGTGTGCTGCAGTCAGCAATAAAGTTATGCTGCCACCACGGTCTGCTTCTTATAAACACCAGAAACACTACATCTGTTTTCCCTTACTGTGTGCTCAACTTGTCAATCAGACAAAAAATGGAAAACAAAAAAGGATCTCTGCTTTGTACAAAGCCATCCATTTATCAAGTCTGCAGAGTGTCCTAAAACTTGTTTTTATACTTGCAAGAAAATCTGTCTACTAAAGAGAAAAATCAGGTTTTCATGTTAAACAATAAATTGTATTCTCAGGGTCCACTGTTTGCCTCTGACTGACTAACATATTTCCTTTATTTACGCGGTCTAATCTTTTTAAATGATTATTTGCCTTCTTTCTGCTCGGTTTCTCTGACACCACATCAAATGGATCCAACTCTGTCTTGACATCATTAGACTTTTGTCTATCCTCCATAGCACTTCTTTCTCAGCCTTTGCTTTAATCTTGTGAAAAAAATGTCCTTCCCCTTGCTATTGTTTCCCCATCAGTTTATGCCTAATAATCAAAAACATCAAGTGACTCCTCTCTGTGGGTTCGCCTCCGACCACAGACCCCCCAATCATATGATTTCTGTGTAATGCTTAACAGCAAACTGTCTTTCTACATCTCGTGTTGGTCTTGTGACGTGGAAATGTTCTGCCTGAAATGCCCACTTAGCTTCTCAGACTGAACTGAGTGCAGTTTCTTGTTCACACACAGGGTGTCACTGAAATCCCATTGAAGATAAACTGTTTAGCCTCTGCTACATTTACCTCGGTCTTTGGGTCGCTTTATACGCCGCTAAACTCACTTTATTACTCCCTGTGCTGTTTTCTAATTCTAGTTGGGTCTTTGTAGCAAATTCTCCTATCTAAGGTTAGAGTGGGGTGACCTGTAATCTTCACGCTCACCTTCATTTTGAGTGCCATGGATGTTGGAGTGGTTTTGTCCACTCCAACATTTGTGAATCCTTCTTCCAAGTCAGTCGCTGTTTCTCCTAGCTTTGCTTTGGTGGGGAACTTAATTGACAACTTTGATCCATTTCCTCTTGATTTTACATTTATATGAAATATATACTGTGTTTCTAACTGCATGAGTCATGTGGTCTTTTAACCCCTGACTTAGACTGGTCAGGCTCACTGCATGACATTGCTTTTGGTGTGTGACACTACAATTGTACAAAGTTGAAATCACAGATATTCTTACTTATGTTCAATCAAAAGTCCACTTTGTGATATGAATTCTGACCCCACCATCTGAATGTCTCAGGAGAAATTGAGACTCATGAGACCAGGCAATGTTTTTTTCAATCTTCTATTGTCCAATTTTAGTGAGCCGCTGTAGCCCATCGAGGTTCAATGTGTTGTCTATTCAGAGATGCTCTCTTCAGCATACCTTGGGTGTAAGAAGTAGTTATTTGTGTTACTGTTAAGAGAATAGTAGTTTGGCTAAACCCTGGAAATGGTTTCTCAGGAAAATCTCAGCAGATGCTCAGTTCGAATTCAGCAAGTTGTCTTGATAATGGCTACATGACTACATGGATTAAGTTGCTGCCATGTGATTGGTTGATCAGGCATCTGCATTTGTTGTTGCAACCAAAGGAAGCAGAAGAGCATCTCTAGATGCACAGCATGTGTAGCAGCTGAAGAGCAGAGCCACATAATGTTATTTACAAGATATCAACGATGTAAAAAGATCAGATAATGGGTCAAAGTTCATATGGTACACACTTATACCATTAAACTGACAAGCGAATAACTTAAACCATCTTACAGTGCAGTGTTCTGCTAGGAAACCTTGGGTCGTTGTTGTTTGGGCTAGAAATGATAAACGTCAAAGTCACTGTCCAATGCATGTTCAGTTCATCGTGTTTATTTTCCATTTACAATGGCGCTTTTATAAAATATTTGATGCCGAAACATCAAAACAAATGTAGAAATGACACCATATACACATTCCCCATGAATACATATTAACACACTTTAGAAAAGTACACACTGTCCTCTTTAGAGCCTTTGGTCTGGAACATACGCCAGGTGGAAACAACAAGCATCTGCAGAAGAAGAGTTCTCTCTGTGCACCATTGAAGCCCTATCGTGTTTCGTATGAGCAAAGATTATACAGTGCACACATGGTTCCAGTTGCCTTCTCCTAACACCTTAGAATGTTTTGCATCACTGAGGCGTTTATAACCGTGCGGGATCCTGACGGTTGTCCATTTCCATAACGCTAAAATTATTTGCATAAGACAGAATGAAAGGCAAAGCAAATCGAACCAAGCACCAGGCACTGTAGAGCGAGGCACTTGAGCGCCCAACACTTCTGGTTTGGCTTCATGACATTTGGCACATGAGGGTGGCTTTGCACTTTAAACTGCATGTATGTGTTTGTGTTGCTGTGTTGGTGAGAAAAAGAGAGCCCTGTCGAGGGAGATTCACACCTATTGCTGTCTCCTAATTATCTTGTTGTGCCTCTGAAAACTGGCTAGGCAAGTGACTTACATTCATTCTCCTCATATTTACACACCCACCATATAAAGTACGCACTCTCGTGATTCAAGAGTGATTTTTGAGTAGCCCTCTCACTGAGGCATAATGTAAAAGTCCAGAAAACCCGCTCACTTAGAGGGCTTCCAAAAAAAAAAAAAAGGTAATCCATTAGTTCATGAGTGTTTTTTATCCCCATCATGCAGCGCTTAAACTTTCCTTGGCAATCATGAGGTTAGCAGAGTGATCCTGTGCGGGCAGATGAAAGCAGGGAGCTGCTATGATGTGGAGGTGTCTGACTGGCTGAGGTCCTTCTTGCTCTTGTTCTTCTTCTTCTTCTTGTCCCCTTTGCAGGGCTTGCAAACACAGCACAGGATGCAGGGCGAGGCCAGCAGGAGGAGAGGTGACGTCACCAGCACAATGATACTGACTCCCACCAGGATCCCCACCACCTGAGCAGAGACACAGCAATAAATACTGTAATTACTCTTCTTATTAGCACTGGGTCAAATGACTGTGTCAAAGGACTTGGTCATATTGGCATCAGATTCATCATCTGACTCTCCCTACAGAAGTTGTTCAGTTCCCTGTTTTGGTTTTATAGTTTGTAACTTTACTGTCTTCATTTTCTGTTTAGATTCAGTTCTGGTGCAAACCTTCTTTACATCACCTACCCAGCAATAAACATTCAGAAAACATTAACAGGCAGCTGGTAAACACAACTGAACTTTTAGGAACTACGGAGACTTAAAAAAAAATGAAATTAATGAAAGTGAATTTACATTTACCAGCAAGACAGAACCAGGACTTCAACTGTCAAGAAAAGCGGCTGAAGAACTCAGTCGCTTTTCGAATACTAGGGCTTGCTGTGTGGTTTATGAGTGTATTTTGCTAACCAAGCTTGCTAACTTTGCCCGATAACTTAACACTCGTACCTCTTTTCACATTAAGTTCACTTTTGACCCCATAAAACCAACCTGGTGGCAGCTAAAATGCAACACTGAAGTTTCAAAGTGTGAAGCCTAAAAGAAATGAATGATGTTGTTTTAACAAAGTTCCTCTTTTATATACAGTCTCTAGTTTTAAATTACTGTAACTGTTAAAACCCGACAGACTTTATTCATGTTAAATCATTTATTCAGTAAACTTGATACACATACCATTATATGAATAATCCCTGTATGTGTAAACAAATAAGGCACACATATATATGTACGTATCTTCGTGGACTTCCTGGTTTTCTGTTTCCGTTTGACAACACTCCCATGCACATGCTGAGGCCCTTGGAGACATGTTTTGGAGTGAAAAGGCATGACCTCCACTTAATCAGATACAGCACATTTGAGATGAACAGGAATGCCAAACTGTGACTCAATCTTTATCAGTCAACCTCAGCAGCTTACCTCAATAATTCTTTGGATGACTGTATGCTGCCGTAGCAGGGCAGACAGTAATAGCTGTGGTAGTGGATGTGACATGTTAAATAACCACAGATACATGTCATATACCGATGTCAACATTGTTTTGGATATGTAGTTACACTAAGGGTCGGCAAAAAACATCGCAGGTTAAATCTAACAGACTCAAGTACTTAAATGCAGCGATGGAAAAATAATTTAAGGTGAACATACTTAGAGGACCTGTTAGGCAAGGGTGTAACCAGCTCTATAATGAGTTGTTTTGCACGAAACAACTTCGCTGCTGTACTTCGGCTCTTCACATACTTAGCAACCTGTACACACCGAGACGCAATCTGGAGATCCCAAGCAAACTTATCATGTGATAATGGCATTAGAGGAGGAGAAAGCAGAAGGAAAGTAGGTCTGGTGGGCAGTTGTAATCTTTTTGTTGCATAGTTGGTGTCGTTATGGGCCAGGAATTTGAGATTAGCTTAGGGATTTGCTGAGTTTAAAGGACTTCTTCAGTGAACTGTTGGAAAACAAGAAGTCATAAACAGCAAGCTATGTGAGGCTTTAATGTTCTTAAAGTGATATATAGTAATAAACCAAGCAGCTGATAAACTGAAAGACAGTAATTATATCCCATGTCTCATGGTCATTGAGAGCTGGGTTGAAGTCCAAAATCCAAGTTATGTGCTGGTATGATTTGACACAAATCCAGTCCATGTATACAACAACCAGGTGGTTCTGTGGTCTAATCCATTCAGACAATAACAACATCACAAAATGCCACGCACTGCTGCCTTACAACTGGGCTCACCTGCGTTCTGTTCCACATAACCGAGGCCCTGGAGTGTCCCAGCTTGTTTCTGCATGGCCCCTTATCATAATGTCTCAGAAAGATATCACCCTGCATTTAAACACAACATACACATGCATGCAAAGACATGAACAGGTGACTATGCAGTAAAGGAAATATTCCATTTGAATTTGGAAAAAAAGTAAGAAAAAAAGAAAAATACATCACAGCTATTGTTTAGTTAACAGGGGAGACTTACATCCAGATTCTGCAGACAGTACCAGCAGAAGGTGTGTTTGCAGCTTTTACACAGCATCTGTGCACAGCCTTGGTTTCTCTCGATGTAGATACCACACATAGGACACTGCTTGATGGGCATGTCGGAGTCACTGTCTGAGCGTGCCCTGTGAATTGGAACAAAGGCACACATGAGGAATGCCGTTAATGCCGCGAGGGCCTCCAGGCAGTGTGTGCAATCTTTATTTAGAGGCAAAGGTGAAGGGTTGTTATTCAATGTAAAGTGGGAAGCAGAGTCTTGAAGTTATGGTTAAGAGTTTACAAATACATATTTCTCAAGGCTGTTTCTTTAAACGCGCTAAAGGTAACATCTCTCTCATTCTAGATGTCATGCAGCCATCAAAAAACCCTGTTTTTGATTAATACGAGATAGCAGAAGCTATCGCAGCTCATGTGATGTCAGAAAATAATACTGCAAAAAAACCAAACAACAAATCTGCTCAAAAAACACAGTCAGCAGGAGACAGAGAGCAGTTCCTTGTTTTAAAAGAGGAAATTGAGCATTGTTTTGGGAAATAAAACTATGAGATATAAGATAAAATGCAAATGCAAACACTACTGAAAGCCTCTGCATGCTGAAAAAAAAACAGATATTATGCTGCCACCTTCGACTCAAAAGTGGATTTTAACTCATCTTTCTCATCCCCAGCGCAGGGATCATCACTTCACTGCTGTACAGTGAGGTAATTGGATCGGTGCCCATCCTCCTCCTCCTCTCTGGCACAGAGACAATGGAATTCCGATATAAGTCAGTGACTCCCCAGTGACATCAGTCAGTCTGGCAGAGTCACAGCTCAGCGCAGCGCAGTAATGTCCCTGCTCAACTGGGACGCTTCTGAGGCACACTAAGTTATTAATCCTGAAATAATGTTTTTATAGAGCAAAGGGTTTCTACAGAGAGATGAGGAGCTACCCATCACCTATGTGATTCATTCAGTGTGCTGTGAACATCCTACACCGGTGAATGTTAGGTCTTTTAAGTCAAAGGAAAGTCTGGGATTTTCCTCATGATGTAAAACACCACAATTGAAAATAAATGTAATCCACGCAATGTCAGAGAAAAATATTCATCTGCCTCTGTCATTTCATCACATGCATGGCAACTGATTTGTGCAATCATTCATTGCTCACCAGTTTGGTTACAGCAAGTCTATCTCAGTGTCCTGACCTAATACCCTCCTCCAGCTTTTAGCCCAGTATCATTTCCAAAGTGCAGCTCTGTGGCTGCAGGCGGTGGGCAGCGGACCAAGAGGCTGGCTTTACTGACCTGCTTTGATGAGAAGGCGTCATCATGGCCTGCCGCTCGGGGCAAGCGTGGCCATCCTGCCAGGGCCCTCTGCAGCCGGAGCAGAAGACGGTGTGACAGGTCGGGCAGGGCACAGCGGCGGGGTGGCCTTCGGTGCTCTGCTCCACATTACACACAGCCTGACATTCAAGCACCGGGCACCAGGCTTTACTGGGGTCAAGCTTCACTCCTGTGGAGAGGAAAAGAATGGATGAGGCACATAGTCAAGATTTTATAATTTAACTCTTTCTGTCAGTATCACTATCATTAAAGCCACATGCCAGGAAGTAGAGTTAAAAAAAGATAATCTAAAAGCTCCAATGGTTAGAACATTTTTGGAGTGGCTCAGATCAAAGATCACAGCTAGAGGACGATCGTTATTATTCACTGTAAACTTTTTTAAAGGAGCAGAAGCACTAATTAAATAAAACAAACTGTGACAAACTCACACAGAAAAAACGTATTATTTAAAAATACCTGTGGTGGCCAATGGTACCAGCCTCCTAGAATATACACCTGTGGTATCAATTTCAAAATAAAATACAACATCCCATCAGTCTTTTAAGGCTGAGGGGTAAAAAGCCAACGAGAGTGAGTCATCATGAATAAACAGATTTTTCCACTGTTATCAAATTCTTTTGGGCAGTCTTATTTACCTTTTCCCACCATTATCAAGTATTATTTATTGTGACGATCAGCTACTTTTACCTTTATTAGATGTTTTCGCCACATTATGAAGCAGTTATTAAATAATCGTTGCTATTGTCACGTATGTTTTTGGCCTAATTATCGAGTAATTTTTATCATTACAAAATATTTTTTCCATCATCATCAAGCAACATCAAACAAACGTTTTCACCTTTAACATATAATTCTATCTAACAAAGGCATGCATTTGATTGGTTATTTCTGAAGATCAACAGTTTTCCTACAGGCTTTTGAGGAGTTGTGAAGAATGAGATTTTCCCTTTGTGAAGAAAATGAGCGTGACATGTCGCAGACAAAACAAAAAGCAATCATTGTGAGCTAACTCAAGCCCTTTACACTCCCAGCACATGCTTTCACTATGAATCATAACAAAAGGAACTGTAGTAAGACCGACTGCACTTTGCACTTTTTTGTTCTTCCAATAACACGAGTTTTATGATTTATGGACGGAGTAAACAATAACTGTTATTGGATTTGCAGTGTATTATTGCTGTGCAAATAGAAAATGTCAATATAGCTGCACAGCAAGCTACCCCTTAGTTTGCAGCTTATAAATGTCAACAGCGTTTCCCACAGAGGTGCTGTTTGCCTTCACAAACATTTACCTAAACCAGTAGTACACAATTTATCTCCACTGAGAATCTCTTTTCTTCAGATTAACAGATTATTAACATGGGTGTCTTACAGTATTTCTTATAGTAGTAATCCCTTTATTGTTTTATAGCTAGAATTTAAGTAACCTCTAGGCTAAAACTGTACCAGAATTAAACAGGACACAAAAAAATGGCTGCAGGCCTCACAATATGCCAGGCATGTTAAGATAAATACTGGCTGGGACTGTTTGTGTGACCTGTAACAACACACTGCCTGTCATCAGACAATAGCATGTAAACACAACAGTGCTTACCTCTCTCAAACTTGAGACGCAGATACAGCTCCACCTGACCTGCTGCTGCCAAAGCAGCTATCTGCAATCACACAGAGGTACTTCAGTTGTTTTACTGACTCAGATTTTATGATGCAGATTTCAGAGATGTGGAAAAAACAGCACTTTGGATACTAGACTTCCTGAAGCTTGTGATAACATTTTCGAAACCAAAATCTTTCATGGTGCTCTAGATAAAAATGAGGTTGTTTAGCATCATGGTTGACAATCTGACACTTCAAGTCATCTGCAATTTGCAGCATAATTTCTAAAACTCATCAGCTGTTAAAAATTACACACTATGCAGTATTTTCCAGAAAAACACTACTAAAGGATGGACTTCTTAGCACAAGAGTCTTAATAAAGTTGTATTCTGATTAGCAGAAGATTAAGTAAGTGGCACTTTCATGTGGTTTTGAGTCAGCATTTTCAGCCTCCCCACTGAAAGGTTTACTATGTATTGTTTTAATGTTTCCATCTGACGTCATTTCATTTAGCTATTTACACCTAAAACCAAAACTAGTTTCTTCAGAACTGTGATTAAGGGCGGATGTGCAGTATTTACACAATTTACACACTTTAAAAAGACAAGAGTGAAAGTCCAGCTTCCTATTTCTTGAGAAGTATGGCAATGGCCTTTATGTCTGAAACCAAACCGGTTGAACCACCAACCTGGGACATTCGAGGAATGTGCAACAACAAAAACGCAGATCATTGATCATGTTTGCATTTTATCTCCTCTCATCATTTTTTCTGCTCTCCCTCAGGAACTATGTGCATTGTTAAACAGGCCGTACCTCTGAGTCCAGCAGCACTCCAGTTTTTCGGCACGCCATGTCGGGGCAGGTGATTGGTGCCCCCCCACCCTCCATTATGGCTAGCTGAACATACTGCTGCAAACACTGGAGAGGGAAGAAGGACAATAGGGCATTAGACTGGACGTTTAATCAGACAGGGAGAACTGTCATATGCTCGCCAGCAGCATTTTATCTGAAACAAGCGCAGGAGCTCAGAGAGCCACAATGTTACTCAGGACGAAATGAAAAGGAAGCTGTTGGGTTAAACCGGGCAGCTGAAATGTCACAGAAAGAGAGCTTCCTCACGAGTGCTCACAAAGTCAAAAGTCATATGTTGCCCAAGCCATGACATTGGGTAAGGAAGGAGAAACTGTGGAAGCACTGTTCAAAAAAGCAGTGCTGTTTTCAAAAATTAAAGTTAAAAAATTCTTTAAAGATAAAGAAGAAAAACTTTTGCATGAGCACAAACCTGTGCTTCCTGTGTGAATACAGCCCTCACACAGCATGAAGCACCGGTCACACAAACAGAGCTGGAACAACACCAGCAACACGGTGTGCTCTTTAAGCAGACAGAAGGAGATGGTTCACATTTTTATACTAAAGATAAGTATGTGTTTCGGTATCAATTTCCCTCGCTGTGTCGTACCCTGCGCATGTACGTGAGGTTTATCTGTGCGACCTTGTGCGTGCCGCTCTGACAAATGCAGCGAGCTTGGAAAGAGATTAACACCTGCCACTATCTGGCTCCGTTTTGATATGCAGGCAGGCACGCTTGAGACCAGAACAGTGCAGCAGCGGACCTTTGCACTCCTGTTATAAATAATACAGCTGTTATCTAAAGATAGCGCTTCTCATCATCTCACATGAAGGAGTGAAACTGAAACTCGGGATAAGTTTGTGAGTTTAAAAACAAAAAACAAAGAACGAAGCGATAAAGCACATGAGAAAAAAAATTCCACGGACAATTCAAAGACGGTAAATGTGAAAGACAGACAGCCCTGTGTTGAAATCAGCATCATTTTACTGAAATGGAAGTGTGATAGATTTGCCTATAAAAGGATCTATTATAAGGTCATAAAGGAGGAAGTGGTGTTGTAATAATAAAAAAAAAAAGAAAAAAATATCTCATTCCAAGTAATTTAAACGCCGGACATTTGCCTAAATTGCCCAAATTGTAAAAAGCTGGTTTTGGATCACTGTCCTGAAATTTTCAGCACCTGCAGGAAATGATTAAATGCATGAGAAATGAAATAAATATATTTTTATAGCTTGACACATGCACTCTGAGTCACTGACTCAATTGAAGACCTGGACACGATGAGCAGCACCTCCTGAAAAAACCTGAATGCATCATCTGTACCTACCGCTGTGCAGTAGATGCACTTGCAGCTCTGCAGTTCTGTGGTGGCTGTCGATGGCTGCTCGCTGAGGCACAATTTGCAGAACACCTGCAGGTTGGCGGCAGCCTCGGGCGTCTCCGGCGCTGATTCCCGGGCTTCCCGGCTCATGGTGGGACTCCCGCTGGCCATGACGAGGCGAGGGTGGCCGGCAGGAAGAGAAGACACGAGGATGGACGAATCAAGCCTCTCTTAGCCTTTCTGCTGGGAACGGAGAGCAGCCATGGCCTCCATGTTCCTAAAAAGCAGAAACAGCAGTAATCTTTTTGTCTATTCAGTATGGGTGTAACACTTTGCTTTCCCTTCCCTGTCAGACAACACTGCACCCTCTTTCTAAAAACCGCCATCCCTTCTGATAACTGATGTAGCAACTCTGATGATTTCAACTATGCCTGCAGCAATGCCCTGTGATTGTTTTGTTAACTGAGTGACGATTACTCACAGCTTAAAGCTGTGTGATGTACGAAGCAAATTTGAGTTATGTGTTATTGCTACAGTAATATGAAAACAGCCTCATTATCCTTTGTTGTGTCTCCATATATTCATGCCATTTTCAAGTCCAGAGTCCAAGGCGTGTGTTTACTAAGCCCGCAAATATTGAGCAGCGCTTCATTTATTCTGACAGGAAGAACTGGCTGCTGACTGTCACGTCCACTTCATAGAAACACGGCAAAGTCTTGTGTAATTATAGGTTGGAATTTTGTGAACATAATCCCTCAAGAGACGAAATTACATCAGGGGAAAGGTGGTTTTGAACACTCTGGACTGTAGTTAAGTTTAAAAAGTATTAAAAGCAATTAGCCGAGACAGAATGGTGATGCTTCACATCGTCTTTGCTGCAGTATTTAGTTGAAGCTGAACCTCTGAATCGGGCTTTGTGGGAGCAGCATGGTGACCTTGTTTTTGCGTTTATGGTGACAGCCTCTGTAGCGCCCACTGCCACAAATGAGAGAGAGCTTTCTCTGAGCTAACAAAGAGAGAAAGACAAAAAAAACAAAAAACCAATACAAAACAAAACAAAACTAGGAAATATGTATTTTATTATCTGAAATGCCTTTCAGTGTGTGTATTATCACATCATTATTATTAGTCTAAATGACATGTGAGATTCCCAGTGATTTCAGTCTGGACCAAATTAGTGAACTGGCTAACCAGCCAATACCAACATATTACCATCTACAAAGCCACAATGCAAACCTTCTTTGCTTATGAAAAAAAATAAATAAATTATGGACTACTTATTTTAGGACAGCAAGACAAAGGTGAGTAAAACTCTAGTCTGAACTTCAAGGAAACTCAAGTCACCCTCCAAAAAAATCCCTTTTGGTTCACTCCTGTTTCAAAAAGCATGAGAAATAATAACCCCATAATCTGGGATTTGAGATTAATCGTGTGGACAACAGTGGTTGGACAGAGAACAGGGTCACACAGGAAACTGTGGCGTTAAAAAACACACTGTGCAGCCTGAGCGGCTGCTGAAATCACACATGATCTTGTACATGATGTTCTCTGCTTCAGCAGCCTATTAATGTTGGCTGGAAACTTTGGAGCCGTTCAATCAATATAGCAAACTCCACCACTGGTGTCCTCCTTTGTAGTGTGTTATTGATCGTTCCCTGGTAACACACATGATAGCTGGGCATGCTGAGCTCTGTGTACGTTGCTATTTTTGCACAGTCATAGTCTGCTCTCCTGCACTACTTTCAGGCAGACGTGCTGAGCCGGCTGCAGTCATCGTCCCACAATGCCGTCAGCCTGTCCTGTCCTGCCTGAGCATAACCACCCCTGTGGTTTCGCATGGGAAATTACAGCTTTCGTGCCTGCTAGCCTTGCTTCATGGAAACTCCAGCATTATTAACAAAGTGAAGCCTTCATCCCGAAGCAACTTCAAAGTTTAGAACTTAAGATTACCTGGGTAACTTTCAGTCAACATATCACACAGGCGGAAGGCTTCATATCTTAGAAAATTTGATAAATCACATTTGTGATTGTCGTCTGCCTTTCAGATCATGGATAAAAAGTAATTGTGATGTTTTTAGTGCTGCACACACAGCGAGTGTAAGGTGGAACAAATGATTACTTTGCACCTAAATTTAAATAAGTATCAATGCAAACTCCTAACAACCGGAATCTTTAATCCAAAGCCTTCACTTTCAGAACTGTCCTTCAAAAAAACACACAAGAAAAACTTTCTAATTGTAATCCAAGGCCCTAAAAAGCTCACATTCAACCTCGAACCTCCACTGTTGCAGCACTTCCTTAATTAGAATGCTTTTGTGTGCAATTGCTTTCTTTTTCCGTGTGGAAGCTGGCCATTCAGCGATTAAAACCCCTCATGGATCAAGGTCTAAATGGCATTCCAGACATTGAGGGCAGGGTGAAGTGGGGTGAGGTGGTGGGGATCAAAGCATCATTGTTGACCGGGGAGGCAGAAACGGAAAAACCAGATCTGCCTGGTAAAAAGCTGCTGCTGCTTTCACACAGACTGTCACTGTGCTGTGGAAGGAGACAGCAAAGAGTGTGCACTGGGGTAGCAGAATTTATATGGCATCATTTGTACGTTTCCAATCACAACATGTGTGTGTGTGTGTCTTTTTGGTTTGTGTTTGTGTGTGTGTGTGTGTGTGTGGGGGGGGGGGGGGGTGCATAGAATAAAATGGCACATAAAGTTGAAACACAGCAGAAGGAAATGACAGTGTGGGAAAATGTAAGCCTTGATGGTAATGCACACCAGTTAATCACAAGTGTGCTCAGTACAGATATGATTTAAAGGCTGCCTTTGTGCATGCATATTCCCAGACTGCTGATATCTGGTCTTTCTGCACTGCGATCAACCACAAACACACACGTGAAATCTGAGACATCTGCAGCTGTGTCAAGGTTGTACACCAGCACAGGTCACAGAGCGCTTTTTTCATACGCTTTTTTGAACAGCTTTGAGTCTGGACAGTACAGGTACAAATGGTGCGGAACCTACCTTCCCTGTGGACCACTGGGTGTAGAAGCAGTCTGAGTCCAGATCCACAGCCGCAGTGCTCTTGTTACTGTGGCACAGACACATGTGTTATAACACAGTCTGCTGCCGTAATAACCTGCTGTCAACGCCTAATGCCACCGCGGCCCCCTCGATACCGCCTTCTCCTAGTGCGTTGCGGGATTAAAGAAAATCTAAATCATGTTTAACCCTCCTGCTCTCTCCTGTCCTGCTCTCCGCTTGTGTCTGAGTTTCGGTTCTCCTGCCTCTCGTCCCCATCCAGGAAGCAGCGCTCCTTGCTCTCCACTTATCTGGACTCTCGACTGCGCCTGCTGGCTGCTTCAATAAACTCATGCTGCTTTCAAGTACTGTCGGAAATGTTCCCGCAGGAACAAAAAGAAGGCTTGACATAAACGATATTCCTGCAGCATAAATTTTTGAAGGCACGGTTGTTGTCTGTAGTAGAATTAACTATGCCAAGTTCATGTTATTAATTCAAGCTCAGGCTATCAGAATTTACAATCTTAAAATGTGGGCATTACTTAAGTAAAGGGGCTATTTGCATTTTGGGACATTTTTCGGAACTACTTGTGCACGAGCTAGCTGAGCCATACAACTAGCTTGTGACTTTACGAAGCAAATTCTAGCTAAAAAAGAAAGACAAAGGAAAACAAATGCAGTTTTAATGATTACTCTTATAATAAATATTCAGCATATCTACAAACCCTTACCTCTTCTAGCCCCCCAGACAGAAAAGCACTTTGTTCACAGTGCAGCAATTTCCTCTAGGGTTCTCGGTTCACCTAGCAACCGCAGCCTCATAAAACAAATCAGAATGACCTCTGTTGCCTTGGTGTTGTGGTGCAAACAGTGGTACAAAAATGAAAAACAGATTATGGTGCCCAATACATACAAAATCCACCTGTATGCAGATGCACAACAATATGTTTAATATGTTGTTTCTGTACGGAAATTGATTGGGTCATACGCCAACGAGACAATAACACCAAGCATACTTCAAAGCTTAGCAGAGACTATTTTTCCAAGAAAACGGAATCTGGAGTACTGGAACTGATAGATTCGGGACATCAAAGTCTGGACTTAAATCCTACTGAACAGATTTGGAATTTAGTGGTCTCAAAGATGGATCGCAAAAAAGTTTCATCCAAAAGAAGGAAGCAAAAAGTACATAAAATAATGGCAGCAAGAATGCGAGCTGCTGTCAAGGCCAAAGGAGGCCATACAAAATATTATATTCTTCGGTTATTATGTGTGAATAAGGACTGTAGTTATTTCAGTTTGTTATTTGCTTAATAAGTAACAATATCATTTTTAGTTATAAACTCATTTTTTGGGGGGAAATTTCTAAAATGTTTGCATTTTCTTCTCTTTATGACATTATTATTAGGCCTGTTAGTTTGTTAAGATTGTTACTCCAACAGCTCGGGGATTGTTACTCCAGCTGCTCAGTGCCCTGAGGTACTGGTCCCGATAGATTGCAGCCTCCTGATGGACTGCAGCACCCTGCAGTAAACTTCCTTGCCCGTCTGTGTCCTGGATGTGTACAGGTGTGCAGAAATGGAGAAAGATGTAAGAAAGATATCATCTTACTTGTAATGCAATAACCAATTTTAGAGTTTTGAGGTCAAGTTTATGATGAGGCATGTTTAACTGGTGCAGACACAAAAGGGGTTTGTGGTCATTGTTAGGTTACATGACGGGTAGCAGGCATCGATTTATATTTAAGGCAATGATGATTAGATTACCTTTTATAGTAGCTTTATACTCTCTAGGGGTTAGAAATCAGACATATGCCTTGTGAAACATCTGCTCTAACCTGCCCAGCTTCGACAGGTAAATAATAATCGGACATAGGGGGCTAGAATAAGCTTTAATACAGTACAAGAAAACATTTGATTCGTGATTTTACACTAATTTCTGGGTCTTTGTTGCTGTGTGCCATACTAGCTTACAGTAGATGCTCACAGTTTGCCTCGCTACATTCAACAATAGGACTGGCCTGAAACTGAAACAGTATGCGTGTGCGGGGATGCCCCATTACCTCATGAGAATGACTGGTTATTGTTTATCTTGTTAACACTCTTTATCTGCTTTATATACATCTATACCTATACTCATTTCATGTAATGCCATAATTTAGAAGAACAAATTGAGCCTATGTGACTTTATTGGGCGTATTTAAAAAGATTTCACTCACACATTGAAAAGATTTCTTTGTTAGGCTACCCTGCTAGCAGCCTCAGCAGACTAACCACAAACCAAAACCTACTTGCACGAAGTTGCATCACTTCATGCTATCGGCCTCGATGCTACAGTGCAAAATATAAGTAATTTAGATTTGATCGTGTCTTTTTTGTTAATAAATCATTAGGTCATGTTTTGGATTTCAAGGGGAAAATAAAAAGTCAGAGGTTTAGTGAAAGTCGCATCTGCGTGAAAATAAAGAAGGAAATCTTTAACTTAGTGTTTAGAGCATCTCTAATGTTACTGTCTCATCACAATCATATAAAACACTAAAGTGTAACAGAATAATGTCCACAACAATACAAACATTACAGAGAAACCCCTCTGAACCTGAAATTAACTGCATGGAAACCCCGAGTGAAAGTACGCATGCGCAGGGGCTTTTCCCAAACTGTGGTTTATCAGTCGGCGTGAGTACGAGCGCGTCTCACACGGACAGTATCACAGGCCGGCGAAAGATGGATAGCACTGACCCTCTGCCACTGTCTCCTTTTATTAACAACAGCTTTGCAAAGGCGAAAGAAGGAAGCTTGTTAAATCAGGTGAGATTATTTAGAGCTTTCTGCTTCAATAACGGGCGGGATGTCATGTCTGAAATCTGAGTATGCCTCTCTTCTGTTAGTTATCATGTCCTATTGTAGAATACCATGTATTTCATTTCACTATTTGTAATGTGGGGTAAATACTTTTAAAGTAGTTTTGCTTCAGTTTAAAACTTATTTGACATGTAGCACGGTTTCCGTGTTTTGTTTGTGAAAAAGAAAGAAAATTCTCATCGACTTGCTGTAGGGAAGAAGTCACGTGACCTAGATATAATACACAGGTGGTCTGTCTGGGTAGGATGTCGTTTGGAGACGACAAAACCGCCCACTCAGTTGCCTCTGCAGAAAAACATGTTTTCATTTTAAAAGACGTGCTGTCATCCATACTCAGTAGCGGTTTTTGATACGGGCGGCATCGTGGTGGGGGGCGGCATCACGGGCATCAAAAACGGGCAGCAAAAAATAAATGCTCGTTCTCATGCTGCCCCGACATCAGCCAGCGCATATTGGGAATGGCATAGGTACCGATCGGTTTTCTAACGCCCATTTGCTGGGAGTAAGGGCGCCCTCCGTTTGCGAGGTGCGCCTGCTACTTGCGGCACAGGGAGGAGAGGGCAGGGCGGCGGGGGATTCTCTGGCTGGCTGGAGCAGCATCTAATAACCAACTCGCAAAATAAAACAAAATAAAAACAAACCAACAAACACGAAAACACCAGACATTATAATACAGACTTATAATTTGCACCGATGTTTTTTCGAAATTCTATACGCGAAAAGTGAGCGCGAGAGCCCTCGGTGCGCCTGCTTGCTGCTGAAGTCAAAGTAAACTTTATTGTCATCTCCGCTACATACAGTCCAGTATATAGAGAGACGAGACGACGAGGCTCCAGTTACAGCAGTGCAAGTAAACAATCAATAAATATAAGAAGAGTAAGAAAATAAATATACACTTTAGGACTGGGGTAAAGGGATCAATAACAATTTAAAATTTATAATTTACAGTTTGAGGATTTAAAGTCTCACACACAACCCGTCGACAGGGGAGGGGGGCCGGCTGCTTTCAAATAGAGCACATTTCATTCATAATGTTGTAAATCCAAGCCCATTATGTATTCATGATTTGAATCCTGGGTTGTGCGAAATCCCAGAAATACACCTTAGACAAACTGAATCTGAACTAAGGTGTAGGTCTATTAGGTTATGTTGTGGTGATCCTCGGGTTGAGGGATTTGTGTTCATACTGGAGTGCAAAATTAAAACCAATGGAAGATGGACAAGAAAAGTTCAAAGCCATCAGGTCCTCAGTTTAGAAAAAAGAGAAAAGAAGAGGAGGAGAAACGAGCAAAAGATACAGGTAAGCAGATGTGTCATTGAATAATGGCAGGTCATCCTGAAACAATCAGAATCAGAATACTTTATTAATCCCTAAGGAAATTGTGCGGGTTACAGTTGCTCCAAGAAGAAATGGTAAAAATAGTAACAGTAACAGACTAAACTCCAAACAATACATTATGTTACAGATTTTAATATTAATTAGTCATTGTCAATTGTTGGTTTGTCCTGTTCTCATTGTATGAGGAATTATGATGGCTGTTTGGTAGCCGTTTGCATACAATGCACACTCTCTCTCTCTTCATATGTGTGTGTGTGTGTGTGTTTCTCTGGTGAAATTCAGTATGGTTCCTACAACAGTTTTATGTTAATGTACAATCCTTAATATGTTTTATGTGTGTGTGTGTGTGTGTGTGTGTGTGTGTGTGGGGGGGGGTTGCCAGAGGGAGTGCGCCAAACAGGCTAGGACCGCCACTGTCCATACTCATATTTTTTTCATGTATTTTTTTGTGCCCCCTCCCTCCAGGTGACGCCATCTAAAACCTCCACCGTGGCCACCGTGATCCAAGTGGTGCAAAGAGCGGTGCAGAAGAGCTGCATAAGGGCCTGTCAGCTGCTCTGCCTGCCTTTTGACCTTGTGATGTGTGAAAAAGTCACATGTTGCTCAGGTAAAAAAACAAAACCGAACAAAAATGACCTTATTGGAGGTAGATTTTACATTTATTCTTTACATAACTATAATTGCATGAATACATCTGTTTATTTGTGTTTTGTCATTATAATAATGATGAACTTTCAGTAGTAAAAAAGTAACGTTCCCTCTCTTATTGCCTTTACAGCTAAAACTCATCAGCCCAAGGAGAATAAAAACATTCAAGGTAACATTTAACTTTATATGTTCAATAAAACGTTGGCTTCCTTAAATCTTTTTTGGTAAAATCTTTTGCTTCCCCTTTTTCCCCATCTTTATGTTTTCCATTACTTATTTTTCACGAGCCTTTTACTGGAGGCGTACTGCATTGCGGTTCATTACACATATTGATTGTATGCGTGATGGATGATTTTTAAGTCCAACCAGCTTTTGCCGTACATTCAGGAACTTAAAACTGTGACAGGGCTATTACATCACCATGGATCAACAACTTCCCATTCTCATTTTCTCTTCCCTTTTCTCCTGCTTTCCCCCTCACACAGCAATGGCCCTTCAGAGTCCGCCGTCAACAATACTGATCGTCAACATCAGCAACTCCACGTTGATTGACTGCGTCATTGGAAACGGCACACGTCCAGTGGCCGAGTGTCAGCCTCTCATGCAGGAAACTGAGCGCCACATGAAAGGTGTGTAACAGCAAAGCCTGGCCTGCTGAACATCTCTTTAAAATACGTTATGCCGACTGCACTCATGTGAAGTGCAAACTTTTAATTTGATTTGTGTATTACAGGTCAGATGAGGTTTAGCTGCTACGGCGGGAAACAGGAGTCAGCACAGGATGCTGCTTTGCCGCCACTTCCTCCATCAGAAGAGCATCCTAGTATCAGCATCCACAGCTCCCACGTCAGCTACACCATCATTGGAGACAACAACAGCATGCATGTTGATATGAGCCAGCCGTCTAACTAAAACGGAAGATTCCCAAGTGTGCCACATGTACACACGCATGCACAGACTCAAGAAACATTGTAGCCACGATTATAACTTCAGCTTAGTATCAGGGCAAACATTTTCAGTCTGGAGGTGAGAGATAACAATGTCTCTGCTAATCAAAAACTATGCCAGAATAGCAGTTCATTTTCATAAAACACAAAAAAAGAGCTTTTTATGTGGGCATTTTGACCATCATGACTGTTGATTTTTCGCTCTGGTCTCTTTTAGTTGACATGAGGGAAAGCTGTTTGTTTGTTATGTAAAAACATGACGGTGACGATGATTCAAGTGCCATAGAAGTTCCAGTGCGTACAAGCAAACGTCACAACTCCAAAGTGTTTCTTGTAGAAACACTTCTCTGTGGCCGGGGTGGTTCCCGTTTTGCAATGCCGGGTCTTCTGCTCCTCTATTAGACATTTAGGGCTAAAAGTTGGGGAGCAGGTGGAAATTTTATTGTGTTGAATTCCTAATGACTCATTAGGAAGTATTTATATTCAGAGGTGTGATAACAAAGCTGCTGAAGGATTCACTGTGTCAGCTTTGATTTTTTTTTATGGACAATGATCAAGTCTGTCACGTCATGATACGGGCTTGGGTTAAAATGTATGGCCTATGGTCATTAACAGTACACTACTCAGTAGTATTTATTACCAGAGGTAATTTTGATTTCTTGTGTCTCTATGTTTGATATTGCTTAATATAAAATAACTGTGACTTTGATATGTACATAAAACTGAGTAAGAGGACTATGAATGAATGAGTTTTAACTGTTGTAACTGTAACTGCTATTATATTTATAATAAAGACTTCACATACTGCATTAGTGTTTGTTTTTATTCAGATCATCATGTCAAAGACATTCGGCAGCACTAGCAAAAAGTCATTTCTTCTTTTTCTTTCTTTCCTTCTTGTTCCCTTTCTTGCCTTTCTCAGCTTTTTTAAAACCACAGAGTCCTCGGCGTACGATGCAGCCTCTCCACCAGGCCTGCAGCTGCACAGAAACAGGGATTCAGTTCAGTTGTATTTATACAGCGGCAAATCAAAACAACAGTCACATACAGCAAAAACCAACAGTCATATGACCCACTATGAGCAAGCACTTTGGCAACAGTGGAAAGGGAAAACTCCCTTTTAACAGGAAGAAACCTCCAGCAGAACCAGACTCAGAGAGGGGCAGCCATCTGCTGTGGTTGGGAATGAATATGCCGCAGTCCATGTTCATTCTGCCTGCTGAATACCCTCGTATTCCTTAGCGTTGTTCTTGAATACGAGAACAACCGAACTTAAAGAGCATGAACTGTGGTAGTGAGGCCTGTGCGCCAGTTGGATACTGTTACCTTGGTGGCAGCTCTGATCCGTGCCTGCTGTTGGTGCAGTTTCTCTTGCTCCTCCCTGTCCTCCATCACCATCTGCTCCATCTCCTTGAACTGAAATCAGGAAGTAATTGACATTCATTTAATAACGAACTAATCAGCATCTGCATCTGTTCAGCACCGTGAGCCGCTCACCTTCATCTTCATGTCCTCCAGCCTGTCTAAGTTTAGGTTCTTTTTGAAGCACACGTTGTGGAGCTGCTTGCTCTTCTCCTGCACCATCTGCTCTGTGTGCTGCTGCAGCTCATGCAGCAGCTGCTGCAGCTCCTGATCAGCAACAGTGCAAAGTTAGGTTCACCATATTATCAGCAATCAAATTAATGAGATAAACAGTCTTCTGGAGAATGACAAAAACAAAAAGATCAGCTACTTCTGATAAAGATGAGCCCAAACCGCAGAAACTATGAATCAATACAAGCGACAAACCAGGAAAGAACTTTTTAGTTTCAGAGAAACTGAAAGGATTTGAGAATCTCATTCCTCTCTTACACACACACACACACACACACACACACACACACACACACACACACACACACACACACACACACACACACACACATAAAACTGAGCACAGTGTTGGTTTAGTTAAATCTCCTGATGGCTTATGAATCCAATCACATGGCAAATTCATGTTATTCAAGCTGCTTTAGCCTCGACACAGTTCATGCACATCTAAAAGCTCTCTGTGATAGTATTTCTGACTTTATCTATAACAAATGTCATATTTGTTGTCATCGATTCCTACCCTGTTCTGTGCTAGCGACTTCCTTGTGCTCTCCATGGATACAGATAAAATACCAGGGAAAAAATTACAGCAGATGGAAATCTTCTTTGGAATATCGAGCGATCTCAAGTGAACTTCTCCGAAGCTAATTTAATTAATTTCAATTTAGTTTTATTTATGTAGCACCAAATCCCAACACAGTTGCCTGAAGGTGCTTTATATAGTATGGTAAAGACCCCACAATAATACAGAGAAAACCCCAACAACTACATGACCCCCCATGAGCACGCACTTGGCAAAAGTGGGAAGGAAAAACTCCTTTTTGAAGTACAGCTAAACTAATCACAGCCTCTAAGCCACACAGCTGCACAGCGCTGCATATAGTATTACTTCACCAACCTCATGCTGCCTCAGCAGGAATTTCTGAGACTCCTCGTGAACTCTCACCTCCTCCTTCAACTGTTTCTTCAGCAGCTGAGACAGGATGAGCCAATAAAGGTGATTATTTAGTCATTAAACATTTGACTTCTAAATCTAAAATGTAGAGCCGAGCGTGTCTTATATTTGGACCTACCTCCAGCTGCCCTTCCAGCAGTGCTTCAGCCTGACTGGTCTCATTCTGGATCTTCCTGAGCTGCAGCCCAGTGTCGTTCTCCTTAGTGTTCTCTTTGCTTCTCATCTTTAACAAATGATCTTTCTTGTTTGCTTCATGGCGTATGACCTGCAGATACAGGTCCGGATGGAGACCAAGTAGTGGGAGTACTGAACTCTTATTTTTTCGACCCTTACAGCTATTCATGAAGACAATTGTTCCCTATGAGTCAGTTTCTTACCTGCAGTTTGAGAGTTTTCTGTTGGAGCTCCTCTTGTTGTTTCAGAAGAGTCTGTCTTCTCTTGTCCACTTGTTTCATTTCCTCCCTGAAAGGAGAGTGACTTACATTATAGATGCTGATTATTTCTCCATGTGTTTTTTCTCCTTGTCCTCTATTTGGAACACCCCCTTCTTTTTACCACCAAGGTTAGGATTACTGGCAAATCATTCAAAGAAGAACCTTTTCATGTTCGTATCCCTTCTCCTCTGCTCAATTTCCTCCACAGCCTGCAGCAGAGAGCTAAAACACTGTTTCTCCTCCAGCTCCAAATGTAGCTTGGACATCAGCTGTGAGATGTATTCACTGCAGTGAGATCAATTATTGAGAATAAAACTTTATACTCAATAATAGCTTTGTTTATTTGTTTGTTTTCAGTGTGTTCTGTGATTCTTACCAATCCCTTGTCAACTTCCTGAGATTGGCTTTCTCCTGCACCACACACCCACCCAGCCACACACACACACACACACACACACACACACACACACACACACACACACACACACACACACACACACACACACAGTCTTTCAGTCATGTAATAACGCCCAAAATACAGTTTTTCACAACACTGCTAGATCAAAGCAGCAGGCAGCTGTTGACAGATGTTCAAGTGGTAATACTGTGAAGTCACCTGTGCAGGTCTTTCCCCGCGTATCCGCATTGTGAGAATATGTCCCAGTATTTCCAGCTGATGTGAACAGTCCTCCAGTACTGCTGCCAGTCTCAGACTCTGAATCCTGGATAAACACATCCTGTAGAAAATGAAGGCAGTGATGAACAGATAGATTCGGAGTTACACTCTTAAAGATGGGTTATTTTTAGCATGGCGCTGTCTAAGAGCTTGCTTGCGGAAATAAACCACAAGCTCTTTGAACCTCGGAGACATTGGCACTGGCGTCTGAAGGCTAAACGTTAGGCTCGGCGCTAGCTAACATTTCCGCTTCACAACAAAGAACATGCCAGGGGTACCAGGTAAAAACTGTGGCTTACTTCTCTCTTTCTCGCTTTGTGAATACCAGTAACCATTTCTAACACGAAACCACGAAACGCCGGAGATAAAGTTGAGGCTTTATGTTACTATGGTAACAAGGCCACTTTTTTCCCCCCTTCTAACTTTATTGACAGAGTAAAACATTTACAGACCTGTTTAACACTCCTTTTGTTTACATTTATTTATTAATATAGAAATAAATGTAACTTCAAATGATGTATTCATCAATAAATAAAATCTAAAGGAACAACTTGTTTCCCCCCCGGTCAATCTATCTAGAGAAGATCTGTTTTATGATGTGGTGTTTTATAGTTAAAAAGAAACTGAATTCTTTTCATTAGTAACCCTCATGGGTATCAAATTATGATCCAGGACTGAATAAAGACTTCCTACCATCTCTAGTAGACACTTGGAGATTGAAAAAACAAAACATTATGTTTTTGGATACTTTAAAATAAAAGATGAATAAATAAATGATGAGGATAAATAAATGATGAGGCTGTGGTCAGCTATTGCATTACAGTTTATTGTTTATACTTGTCATTTGTTGCACTCTCTGCAGGGAGTTACAGCTTGAAGGTAATACAGACTGAAAGTACAAGCTACACTGTAGTACATGCATGATGCTGTCTGTCACACTGAGAGGTATCTTTTGAAGACTTCGCAGCCCTCCTGTTCTCCACAGATGGACAATTTCCCTCTCAGCTCTACAGCAGTCTCATTGTCAGCACTGTCATCTTTGAGGCAACACACCTGAACGTTAGAACAAACCCTTTGAAACGATGTATGTACAGTAACAGTAGACGACTGTTCAACAGATGAGAGCGATAACAAAAGGCATCTTTTAAGGCAAAATATGAAAAGACGTGGAATGCGATCGAGTGTAAAATAAACATCCAGGCTGTGAGGAAGTTATATCTCTCTGCCAGTGAGACTGTGAATGACAAAAAAGAAATCATAAAGGCATTGTATTAACATTAACTCTGAGTGACTGAAAGCTGGGCAGCGTGCTGTTATTTCATGTATAATGATTTATCTTTGCAAACATACAGAAACAAATCATTAACTTGATTCATGGGAAAGCAAGAGTGTTGCATCAGTTTAAGGTATGTTTTGAAAAGATGCTGTAATGCACATATTTCAGGTAAAATACTTAAAGGCAAATCTGAACCATCTGGGTCATAGTAATGTCTGAAATTATTATTAGTTTTGTTACAGTCCTAAAATTGTGTTTTTCCTCAATCAGCCTCTGAGTAGGAGTGAGGGGATCGCAGGTGAACTTAACATTTGTTAGCTGTTTTGATTCCCTTTAATCAAAGATACTTTGCTTGTGCTTTTGCTTCTGCCTAGAAACAGGTGATGTCATTCATATGCTTCCATTTCCAAGTCGGGATTTAATGATAGTTGGAGACTTTTACTTATAGAAGCTTGTCAGGGTGCAAGGATAACTCCACAACTGATCAAAACTGGTTCATCACAAAAGTAAACTGGGATAGATTGTTGTGAGATTATAATTTTAGACTAATTGGAGAATTAATTAATGTTATAACTTGTCTTTTGAAAAAGTTCAAATCAGCATTATTTATACCACACAAATTAACAAAAAAAAAGCACCTTAGAGACATCTGTGCATACCAAGTGGTGTGCAGTTTAAAAGATTTTAAAAGGCATTTACCAGTTAATGGTAGGGACTAGAAATCTCAATAACATAGCCTCAGCTGTGTTTTGACCTTTTTTCCCCCTAAAGCACCTTTGATAAGATATTTCTGAGAAAGGCAAAACTAAATAACTGGAGCACCACACTGCTGTCACTTATCCCTGATCTAAACCACCCACACAGATCTGATTAAGTACATTTATAATATTTATTAGCATTAAACACTGATAAATGTTTTTCTTTGTTTTTCAGAGGGCATTTTGGGCTTATTTTAATCTCTATATTTTTGTTAAAATCCTTGTTTATCATATACTGGGCCTTGATGGAGCCAGATCAACTTTATTCTGATTGGCTGCCCCTCACAAACACAATGTTTGCATGAGCTTTTGACTCAGAGAGATTATTTAGACATAGGCTGGTATCAGTATTTGAAGCGTGGCAATGTTTAATATATTACAACAATATATAGATGGCAAAAGAAAAAGCATGACAGGAGTGTTTCAAAGAACTTTGATCATTGTCTAATTACACATGAATATTTCATTTTAACAGAGACTGGAGTGCTTGAGGTGGTCTTCCTCCATTAGCAAGACCACTGCATAAATCAATAACTACATCAGGTGACATATATATTTAAGTAGGTATTATTTGGCACTATAGTCAAAATAAAAGCAGGTGATATTTCTCTTTGTGTAGCAACCTTTGGAGGAAAATAAAACGGGTCATTTAGCTTGAATTCCTCAAGGAAGCATGGTTTCAAGAGCGCTGTCAATAGCAGAGAGGAGTGAGAGTCTCCCTGAGCATCATCAGCAAAAGTCTGAACTGAAAACAGAGGGTGACATTTTATCGAGTAATTATTTACTGTACATACATGTAAAAAACTAAATTATAGCCCATACAAAATGTACAGTTTTATCTTCTTTTTGATGACCGTCACTCTTAGTTTACAATACGATCGCTTTTCTGTTTTGTGCTTTTTATGTGAACGCGAGTTTAGGTGGAACAGACCGTGGCACCATCATGGAGGAAGGAAGTCAGTCCCCTTTGTCTCTGTTGAGTCAAATGCCTGTGTCCACACATTAAAGGATTTTCTGATATATTAATGATATTATTAAAAAAAACACAAAAAAGACTGGCAGATCTACAGTATTGTCTAGAGAAGCTGATCACGATCGGGACACAGCAGCCAGAAACCTCACTATCCACCACCAAGGTTCTTATAGCCATTCAGGCAGCTTTCTCCGACTCACGTCCACTAATACAGTAAGATCATATCCAGTGTTGTGCCATTGGAGCTGGAAGCAGCCAGAAGGAGAGATACAGAGTTTCAGATTTCACTGATTGTTCGTTCAGAGGGATGGTACTCCTCCCTTCCTTTAGGGGAGGACAAGTAGAAGGACTGTGTCTTGCGTTTTAAGCGAGCCCTCTTGGTGGCCAGCGACAGACTGTGTTTGCTGGAGGCGATTATGTCAGAGATGAACTTCTTGCAGTCCACACAGACCTCCATGGTAGCCCAGTCCTCCGTCAGCTCTGGGGGAAGCTCCAGTTCTTCATGAGACTTTAAAGAGCCGTGCTTCGAAAACCTACAGAGACAGAAACAGCAGAGGAGCTCGGCTTGAACGGGAGCAAAACACGACATTGTTTTGATATTTTAACAATGTGAATTAGCTTTGGTTTCAAATGATCTAAAATTTGCATTCATAGCTAACCTAATCCATGGGTTATCAATTAAATGTGTTTAAAAAACAAAAAACACATGAAACAACTCATCCTGAAAAGACTTAATGAAAAGTTCAGTCATGCATGATAATACAGGTAAATTAAATCCAAACTTCATCATTTTCTTGCTGCTTTTGTGATAAGGACGCTGAATGATTTGGTAAATTTTGACAATCAGCCAAGCAGTTTCTGATGTGGTAGTTGCAATTTTATCCACTAGATGTCAGCAACACCCAACAAATCTTCTGACTGAAGAGGACACGCTGTACCAAGCAGTAGTAGCTACAATGAATAAGGCCTTTACGTTGCATGGTGTGTTAATTATTGAGATTTAAATTTATAATCTGAATACGTACTTCCTGGCCACATTATTTTATAGAAGAGAAGGTCTAACTTTAGGCCTACACGGTCTTGACAGGAGACACAGGCTTGTGCAGAGTATGCTTTGCAAAAGTGAAACTGAAAGCAGAGTCTGAGTGCAAGTATTTTGAGCAGGTTATTTTATTATGCATTTATATCTTTGATTAAGCTTTGATTAAGTTTTTAAGTTTTAAGAGTTAAGCAGTCTCGTTTATATTTTGAGTAACATCATTTGAGTGTGACATTTAGTCTAGAAATTACACATACAGTTTCAGTTGTTTACGTGCTGGCCTTCTGTCTAGTGGAAAGGTTACAAGGTCTAGCTGGGGAGCTGAGAGGTGAAACAAAGTGCAAGCAGAGGCTGACACATACACACACACACATCGTAGATAGACTCAGTTATATAGGTAAAAGTTAATCTTATGTTTTGCTTGCAACTGCAAAATTGTGCGTGCATATGTGATAGTTTGTGCAGAACGTGTGCCTGATGTTCCAGACAGATAAGCGAGCGTCCGGGGACAACAGGAAGGCACCTGGATGGAGATGAGACGATGTTCTTTTTAAACTATGTTAAAAGTCATTGTGGTTTTGGTTTCTGCCTGGCAACAGAAAGGGGGGCTGTACTGTTTCACCCCTATAAATATTGTGTTCTGATTATTGTAAGAGAGTTCAACACTGAATCTGTACAGTGTTGGCTCCACGCTGCGTGTATTCATTAAAATGTCGTCTAATTGCACCCGGCCGGATCAGGGGTCATTATTTTGGTCTACCTCCTCAATTTCTGAACCCTTAACATTATGTTCTCAGTATTGCAGTTTGTGATGACGAACACGAGATGTAAGATCTTCTCCTTTTGATTGTTGCACTGCTATTTCTAGTTTCAATAGTGTTGTTCATAGCTCTTACTTAGACATAGTCTTCTGGATGCTGTGGCGCTGTGGGTTACTGGAGGACTTGTCAGTTTTAGCAGCTGGTGCTGTTGTCGCTGCCCCAGGAGCTTTTCTGGGACCTTTAGATGCTCCTTTCGCAGGTTCTTTCAAAGCTGGGGATGCAGCAGCCCCTCCTGGTTTAGATGGACCTGGGGCTCCAGCCACTGACAGTCCTTGTCCTACAGAAGCCATGGCACTTATTCTCTCCCTGGGGAGAGTGTTGGTGGAGCCAATGGAGTAGATGGGCAAGCTGGAATAAGGTTTGGATGGCAGCCGCATCTGTCAGAGATGGAAGGCATGTATGAAAGAGATAAAACTTCCTCACAATGCGTATGGAAACACAGTAATAATGCAAAACAAGAGAGAAGAGTGTCGTCAGTTTGAATTTGGTTGATTGGGAAGTAATTAGCTAAAGATCAGTGACCACCATTTGCCACATTAGGAAGTATGTTACTCTATTTATTTATTTATTTTAAAGAGGTCCACTTTATTGTCACCAGCACAAAGATAAAGGAAGATGTGATACCGCAGAAGAGGACTGATTTATCCCACGTGCCTTACCTTTTTGCAGCACTGTGCGCACACAGGCCTGCAAAGAGACGATTGACAGAAATTACAGGAGAAGGAATAAACGAAAGCAGCCATAGATCCTTAAATAATTATAAACAGAAGAGTATTAATGAAAAAGATGAAGATAATCATCTGAAATTGTTTACTTTTTGCAGAACTGGCAGGTGTAGGACCAGGTGAAGAAGGAAAACCTTTTGGCTCGACAACAGAAGCAAAGCTGCAACAGAAATATAGAGATCGCAGTAAATATAAAGAAGGTATTTGGAACCAAAAAACATTTTTCTCAGGATAAAAGTTATACTGTTTCCCTAACCCTAACCCACTTATGGTGTTATAATTTAACTGTGCTCATTTAGAAAGAGTAAGTAATCCCTGTTTATTAAAGAGAGATTACTTCTTTATAATAGAATTAACCTAGGCAATAAAAAAATGCATTACCTTCCCCTTCTTCATGGCATTGTAGATGTCTTTGTACTGCTGGAACTTCTCCAGCTCTGCCTTCACCAGCACCTGTCTGATGTGCATCACCTCCTCCACCGTCAGAGACAGACACTCCACAGGAAAACAGAACTCCTCCTGCAGCAACAACAAGAATTATACGCACAGCAGTGAGTGGACCCAGCAGACTCAAAACACAGGACTCAGTGTTTTTCATTCAGCACACACATGCACAACTCTCCTGCACCTTTAAGAGCACTGAGAGTGGGTCCGGGCTACAATTGGGTCATAAAAATATCCTCATTGTTCAGTGAAAGAAAAGGCAGCTCAGAGGAGAATCGTGATGTGGAAAAAACAGTGAACACTTTATTCCTGCAGCAGTGCCGAGAAATAGTGTTCACAAAGCGTGCAATGATTGTCTTCAAGAACTGGCTAAAAAAATAGAATTTCTTTTTATATTTGTTATCCAGCTGGAAGCAGCCATCAGAACATGATACACTGTGGTCATAAGGGATGGACATGGTCAGCAACAATACTCAGGCAGGCTGTGGCATTAAAACAATGCTCAGTTGGTCCTAAGGGGCGAAATGTGTGCCAAGAAAATATCCCCCAAACCATTACACCACCAGCAGGCTTAAGTATTTATACAGACATTGTGACCCTAGCATCTGAATGTGGCAGCAGAAACAGAAACTCGTCAGACCATGCAGCGTTTTTCCAACCTGTTCTTCTATAGTGCAATCTTGGTGAGCCAGTGTGAATTGGGCCCTCAGTTTCCTGTTCTTAGCCCATAGGAGGGGCACCTAATGTGGTCTTGACCATGTCTACATGAAAGTCAAGGAACAAAGAGAGCAATATTAAATAAGGGAACATCCTAGATGACTGTGGGTTTATTGTAAGGGGAGGCTGTATATGTTTGTAGCCACAAGGTGTGTTTGTCTGCTACTCAGGGCATCCTCAGGGCCTTTGTAACAGTCGTACATTATGAATCCTTGATTGACTGCTGAAGTACAAGTTAACGCACCGTGGTTCTTCCCATTACTCCCTGTTTCCAGAAACGAGGAGGAGAGGAAACTTCAAATTCACTTTCTAGTGTTCAGAAACATGAAAAAAAGAGATCTTCGATCCTATGTTCGTCTTTCCTGTTATTTCCTGTAAACGCTCTGACAGTTCTTTGTTAGTTCTATGTTGCTGTATGCTTGAGCCACTGTGTTAGATATCCAAAGCAAAGTCCTCAGCCTGCTCTAGGTGAATGATATCTAGTGAAGAATTAGGAGGATGAGCAGCTACGGTTATTATGACGGGACAGACTGATGGGAGATGGGCAAACCTCGGCCGAGTCTCTTCGAAGGATGTAAACCTTCCTGCACAGAGCAAAAAGTGTCTTCACCAACCCCAACACAAACACCTCGATAGGGTTGGAGCTCCACAAAGGGCACAGAGTGGAGGGACAAGGGTGGAGAAGGAAGGGAATCCAGAAGTGATGCGAGATTTCGATTCCAACCTGAGCAAGAGAGGGTGGAGGTGTGTGTGTGGGAGGGAGGAAGAACAGAAAGCCTGCAATTTAACAGAGATACAGGGACTCGATGGTTCTGGTAAAAGAAGGAGGAGGGAAGAAATCCTGAGAAAGGGGCAAACAGAAGAGAGATGACAGCATGTGTGTTTAGTTTCAATCCTTCCTCATTTCCCTACAGATCTTGATGCTCTGCATACTTACCTTGTTCTCCCTCTGCTTCTTTTGATTATTAAGTTATTTGACTACACTGGACACTGACAGCCACTGGAACAAGTCAAAACAGCAATCGAAGGAATATCCTTTGAAACTAATGCATTAGTAGATTTGTTTTTTTTATTTCAATCTGGTCCAGTTCTGACTCTCTTCCAAAGTGTGTCTTTTGTCTTGTCTTTCTTCCCTAACCCTCCAAGCAGTCGTGACAGTTGGCTGCCCCTCCCTGAGGCTGGTTCAGCTGGAGTTTTTTCCTTGTTACAAGGTTACATGTTTTTCCTTCCCACTGTCACAAGTGCTTGCTCACAGGGGATCGTGTGGTTGTTGGGGTTTTCTCACTATTATTGTAGTGTATTTAACTTATAACATAAAACACCTTGAGGTGACTGTTGTTGTTATTTGGCGCTATATAAATAAAACTGAATTGAACTGAATCCTATTTCCAAATGTTTATTTTTAACTGATACACGAAGCTCTGACTCACCAGGGACTTGGAGCTCTGCTTGGAGGGCGGCTGAAACGGTCGGACATTAGTGGGTGTTTCCTTCTCAATAGAGTGTCTTCTCTGGGGGGTCTTACGCCTCTCTGGTTGAGGTGTAGAGGAGATGGGCAGGAACATGGGTGGAGCTGGTGTTCATAGATAGAACGTAAGAGAGAGAGAGAGAAAAAAAGAGAAAGTTTAACTGCAAAGAAGCAATTGATTGGTTAATCTTTGGCTCAAGACCTACTGATTATAAATAATCTTTCAAATGAAAAGACTTTGGGCAACATGACTGGCAAGGCTGCAAGATTAAAAGCCATCGATCACTGCCAGCAGATAGCTTAGTTAAGGAGGCAGGGGGTGTCGAAAGGCTTCCTGACTCACTTTTCTTCCCCAGCACAGATTCTGGGGAAGTGTCATCCATCAGAGATGTCGCCACGCTGGAGCTGCTCGCTGATTTGTGTCCAACAATCTCATCCTGAATGCACAGAATACACATGCACTTCAGTCATCACTTTTTCTGCACAAAGTAAATGCATCTAGGAAAAATAAAATTCTAATACACAGAAACGCACTTCAGAGTCAGAGCTATCCAGTTCAGCGAGGCTGGGAGCCTTCAGGAGCCTCTTTCTCTGAGGAACTGACTGAGATCCAGAGGGTTCGACTCTGGGTGAACCAGATCCGTTGGTGAGAGACAGAGAGCTGGATGTCCTCCTGCCCATACGTGGGCTGAACTCATCTGCATAGAGCCACACAGGAGAGTGTCATTCAGGCACAGCAGTTGAAACGAAACCCAAAACACATCCTCTCTTGATTCTTTGCATCCAAACAGGTTATACTTTGCATCTTTCTTTTACTATCCCATTTGTTATATGGGGAAACAGAGTTTTCAAGTTGTAGTGGGTTTCAGTGGGTGGTGAGGTGAAAGGATGCAATGAATGATGTTACAGAGGACTGAGTTTTGAGAGTCGCCGAAAGGTTAAAGAGGTTGGCGAAGGTTAAGTTTTTCCTAAGGGGAAGCATAGGAGCAGGGCGGTGTTACACGCAGAGCATGGATGCCTTCTTCATGAAATATTTAAACTGTGGACTCCCATATCAACCCCCAGGGAACGTTTTTAGGGAAAGCTAAGTCCTTGAAACCAAATTTCCCAATTTACTAAACAGACACTCTTTACTGGCTAAAGTCTAAAAGTAGAAGAGACAACATTAAAATCAACCACCTACAATACCAAGCTGCCTGATTCTGACTAATTTCTGGGTAAAGCAAAAAGACAACCTGATGAGAGGGTTTGGAGGCAGGGAGTATGGGAAAAGCAGACAAGCGAGTGCTGCAAGAGACAGATAAAAAACACAGCTGATAGGATCGGTGGGAACCCTGAAACTCTCCTTCCTCCCTTCAGCCTCTTGTTTGTGGGAAAAGCATCCACATGAGCTCATCGTCTCAAAACGAGCTCTGTTCCCGCTGCCCAAACAGTCTTTTTATGACCAAAGATTCCTAAGAACCTACATCACCAGTTTTTCTCTATTCAGCCATCATTCTAAACCCTTTCTTTGTTTCACCCAAGTCTCAGCATTCACATATTCAAAAAGAGGAGATATTAGTTTAAAGCTGGCGGGCAGGGGGGAGACAAAACAGACAAGACCATTAGGTTAAAATGCAAACATGGCCTTCCAAACCACAGCATTGCTCATACGTTACCTATTCCAGTACGGAATAAATCCTGTGGCATACTGCGAGTTTTGCCGAAACCTAAAAGGGAGACCTCCTTTAATAGGATGGCTACAAGTAAATTCACCACTCAGTACACCTGCATATCTATATCCAAATAAAATGGAGTGACTGAAGTAGTAAACAGATTTGTGTTTGACAGAATACTTTCAGATACTTTGTGTATGTGTGCAGCTACAGGGAAATGGGTCTGTTGTCTGGATTACATCATGAAATGTATAACTGCTCAATGTTAAAATACTGACCCTACAAAGGAGTCATTTTGATTCTAAAGTATTTAATGCAAAATCTGATATTAATTTTTTTTTATTTTGTCTATAAAATGATTTAAAATAGACATGGTTTTTAACATATTATCTGTCTTTGTGTGGGTTAGAAGAAGTTTAGTATCACTCTCATGTTGCCTAGCTAAGTCGAGACGGGTCAGCTTAGGTCAGCATAAAGACCAGAGCTTTCAGTTCAGTTAAGGTTTCATTTGATTTTTTTATGTCTAATGTTTAAGCATCTTAGCCGTGCTTCAGATCAACGACATGACCAGGGTGTAGCCCAGCTCTCGCTCTATGGTAGATGGGATAGGCTCCAGAGAGAGAGAACTCCAGTGATCGACTGGTCCCCTACAAACAGGCACTCAAGAGATAGAGGGGAAAAAGACCTTCCTTTTAACAGGAAGAGACCTCCACCAGAACCAGGCTCGGGGAGGGGCAGCACATCTGGTGTGTAGTTTTGCAGTAAATGGAACAAACACTTGAATAATACCTGTGATGAGCTCAAGTCAACATTGCATTGCATACCATGCAAGAGTTTTGATTTGAGAGTTTGGTTTGTTTGGGATCATTGTCATGCTGTCAG
This sequence comes from Pelmatolapia mariae, assembly GCF_036321145.2. Classification (NCBI taxonomy): domain Eukaryota; kingdom Metazoa; phylum Chordata; class Actinopteri; order Cichliformes; family Cichlidae; genus Pelmatolapia; species Pelmatolapia mariae. The sequence goes on from NC_086236.1 coordinate 52,820,631, forward strand.
CCACTTTCTAGCTGGTATTGGATGGTGGATCAAAAATTAGTGGTGTTTTTCTTTGTAATTCCATCAATTTTAACAAGATTTTAAAAACCACTGTCTGGAATGCATCACAAAACCATGACAGAGCCTCCACCGTGTTTTACAGATGACTATGAACACTCGCGGTTTTACGTCCCTCCTCCTGAAAATGTCAGATTTTCAAGTTTCATTCATCAGACTTATTTCTACTGATTTTAAGTCCAGTCCTTGTATAATTTGGCAAACCTACCTGCCATTTCTCCCAGTTTCCCTTCTTTAAGAATGGTTTCTTAACAGCTACCCTCTGTGTCAGGTCTTTGCCGGATTTTTCCCCCGTTTCTTAAGGATGTGACCTTTCAGACACTGTTCATTTGCATTTTTAGGCTTGCCTCTTCGTTAGTCTTCAAAGTCTTTAAAGTTATATTGCAAACACTTTTTATACTTGAATGATTCACAGATCATTGTTAAGAGGCTTAAGAAAAACTTCAGAAAGCTTGAAGAACTACTGCTCAAGACCACTTAAAAGATACAAGAAAGTCTGGCTCCTTAAAAGCAAAATATAAAGAAACAAAGAGTGGCTCAAGACTTTTGCACAGTAGCATATAGGTTTTTTTTACAAAGTTGTACCATTACAAGCTGATAATGTGGTGACAGTATTGCTGTTAGGTCGCAAAATCACCAGACCACTGATAGACTTTTCTACAAAATTGTAGTAACACTGCAGTAACAACATGCAAACAATATATTACTATGGCTACGTTCACACTGCAGGTCTTAATGCTCAATTCCGATTTTTTGATCAAATCCGATTTTTTTGTCTGCTTGTTCACACTACAAATAAAATGCGACAGCAAACACGCTCTAGTGTGAACCCTCAAAGCGGCCCGCATGCGCAAAAGAAGATGTCACACACAACGCGCTCTGTTTAGACCCAGACCAAACAGTATTGTTTGACTGATGGCCCTTAATATAAAGACTTCGGACTTTACGTTTCCCAATTTTTGCTTTAAGTTATTTTGTTATTTACATAATAATGTAAATAACCTAATAATTGTCCTTATTGCTGTTTTAGAGAGGAGCGGTGCTTCAAAGGATAGTTGCAGATTTCTGTCAGAATCTGCAGATTATACAGTACAAATAAATTGTTCACATTTCTCCAACAGTTTCACTGACATCTATGCTGGATGGCCAGGAAGCGTTTGCGATGTCTTCTCGGGCGCTTCTCCGGAGCTGATAATTGGCGTCTGTCTTGTGTCAGTGACGTAAAAGATGGATTTAATGCGACCTGACCATTCAAACAGCAGTCGCTTTCTAAAACATCAGATATGTATCGGATTCAGTACCACATATGAAAGTGACCCAGATCGGATTTGAAAATATCGGATTTGTGCCATTCACACTCTCATATCATGATCGGATATGGGTCGCATAGGGTCAAAAAAATCGGATTTGATGCGCTTTCGCCTGCAATGTGAACGTAGCCTATGATATTACTATTACTATGATATTAAAGCAAAAATTAGGGTAATGTTATACAATTTTGTTGTTAAGTGTTTTTAGACCTAAATATGTATTTATGTATAATGTAACGTTTGCCTTACGTTTTTATGCTAGCGTTATGTAATTTGAAACATCATTCCCATTACGGATCGATTCATTTGACATTTTCCTTTCAATTTTTTGTAGGGGACCCCAGGGAGCCAATCAAATTACCCAAGTCACACCCTTGTTGCTAAGCTAATCACCTGCTGACTCTAGCATTAAACAAAAGCAGAGACAGAGTGGCATCAACCTTCTCAACTAACGCACAACTAAAACAAAATACTTAATGTCACATTTTAATGACAATTTAATTAGAACCAAGCAGCACTGCCTGCTCACGTTGCCTTTAAAACAATAAGCTATCACGAAGGCCCAACGCTGCACACAGGGACATGATACCTCACTGAGACTTGTGATCGCAGCATTTAATCTCATGAAATCTATTTCCCCTTAGCCATACTCATTAATTTGTCAGCGGGAATGTAAAATCCCCACAAAGTACAGAGTTATCAATATGGTCACATCATATGGGAATGAGTGATTATAAAGGGAAGGTTTTACACACAGGTCAACAGACAACACAAATGAGGGAGCTATTTTGAGAGACACTGGCTTCAGTAGGAGAGAAAGTGGAGCACAGGATTTTTCTAAATTGGCCACCTGAGCACTGTTCCCTCATCGCAATCACAACACTATCTCCAAATTTGAACCCTGGGCATGTTCCACTGCTGGTAGCCTGTAGCTCGTCATCTTAGACTATATATTTTACTATGCTGTGCAGAGCATGAGGCTGCGCACCGGTCCACCTGCGCACTGGCTCGATTCTGCAAAGTCACTGCTGCACACGAAAGACTCTTTTGTATAGATTCTTGGAGACGTTGAGGTGTCACGTATGCTTTTGGCTGTTCCTTGCCCACCCTTGATTAGATAGCTGGCAGCTCACTTCTACTGAAGTTTCACATTATAGAGGAACCTTTAAGAGACTAAGTGCTTGGAAAAGGTGACACTTTTCCCAAGAAGCAACAGCAGGAATATTTTTCAGGAGGTACAGGAATTTCCTTTAACATGAAGACTGACTAGAATAAACTGTTTTCTCAAGGCTGCAATCATTTTAACAGCCAACAGTATTTTTTTTTAAAAAAAAGAAGAAGATGCTGTTTGTAGAGAAAGCAGTGATGTAATTTTACCATTCTTCCTTCAGAACGCTACATGCAAAAAAACCAAAACAGCGACATCGTAAATAAAATTCTTCTTGTTTTTAGCACCTCTAAACACTTTAAATATCTCAGTCTGGCTGTAAGGCGATGTAATCTCTTCCAATCGAAGACATATATTATACAAAGTAAAGATTCCTTTTATGACAAATGAAAGGCGGTGAGTCTTGAACATAAGCTCGTTTTTTGTTGGTCTATAGGGTAAAATCACATCAAATACTTTTCAAGATTTCTTTTAAATGATCTGTTCATATATTTTCTATTATTTTTTGAATTTTCTTTTGTTTTGCACAATGAAATCTAAGGCAAAGTTTGAACATGAAGACCTTTTTTTTTGAATTTTTGAGAAATATAACAACATAACATTCAGACATTGTCACTAATTGTCTTTTGCAATGTGAAATGAATCAGTGTGTGCTAAAATATGAGACTTTACAGGACAGATTGTTTGTTTTCCTTGTATTTTAACTAGCCAATACTCAGACAGGTTCAGGTTTTTATCTTTAAAGGTTTTCGAGATTTTCATGTTCAAGCTTTGCCTCAGATTTCAACGTGCAAAAAAAATGGTCTGAACGTTCATTTGATTTCCCTGGTTTTAAGGTTAATGTTGCTTATACTAGCATACATAATAGCATGTAAAACACACCATGCACAGCTTTACAAGTTTAAAGCATGGCCTGTGGATGTAGTTCAGCATACCACTCATGTCACCTCGCTCTCATCAGCATCCTCCTACTGACCAGTGTCCCACGGATCCATGTTTCACCTCCAAAGGAGGCAATCACCAAACGATGAAGCACAACATGAAATGTGTGTACAATATGCAGATTGATGCACCAACAGTGTGTATCTGTGTCTGTGTGTTTGTTCGTGCTGACAGAACAGATGAGCAGCCACAACAAAGCGGGGAACAGAAAGTGATGAAAAGCCAGGTAAGCAGCGAGGGAGACTTTACCTGACGCGTCAAAACTGAAAGACATGCTAAGTGGCCGAATTACTGCAACGAGAAACGCCATGGACAGTTATTGTTTTTGATAGAGGCACATCAAGTCAAGACTTACTACTGTACATACAAGAAGTTGGTATTTAGTGAGAAAAGAATTGAAATGGCATGCTTATTGTCTTATTTCAGATCCCAAAGGTTTCATTGCTTTCATGACGAGAGATAAGAGGATTTTTGAATAAGTCAGCCAATGGGGAGACACTGCAGACAACACAGTACTGGGTTCAGTGTGTTAATAGAAGTTGCAGACACTTAGCATTATTACGGCATACGACTTATACTCTGCTGCAAACAATATAAGCCAAAAAACAATAATAGGCATTAGTTGCAACACAAATATGAACGGTTAGGCAGCAGCAGCTACGATAGCACAGAGCATAGGCACAAAGTAGGAACATATAAAAGAACAGAAACAGTTCAAAGTAATGAAGCTAGTGCACACTTCTTATGTGATTCTGAGGTGCAGGCATCAGATCCATACTTCAGCTTAAAACGTCTTAAAATTTTAGAGCGAAGTATGGTTGCATGTGTATGGGAGTGTGCACGTGAGTGTGCACCAACGGGACTAAAAAGTACCAAGAGCAGGGACAACGAAGCGGGACACCTCCTTACCCAGCCTTCCTCTGCGGACCTCGTCAGGAGAGACCGGGCGAAGTTTCCTCTCTGCTTTGATCTCCTCCAGGATCCGCTCGTGCAGCGTGGGAGGAGGCTGAGTCTGTGGCTTCAGCTTCCGAGCTGACACCTAAGTAGCGTGGGTTGATGATGGGTGGCACAGAGTGAAAAAGGGGGCATACCAACACTGACACAAATATACAGGGTTGTAGCCCGCAGGCCTGCTTCTCTTCGCCTCTTCGGGTCTACTTTGACTGATTGTTCACCTGATTGCTGAGAGATGAGAGCACTGCTGAAAAAGCAGCCTGCTAATCCTGCTGCAAGATTGATATCAGCACAGAATCCATTATTTCTCCGAATTCAGGCTGCAGTAAGACGTGAACACCCGTGTGCTTTACAGAGTCTGGATTTACAGTCGATCACATGTAGTGGAAATAGTCAAGTCTAATCATCGGGATGATTTTGGCTTTAGCAACAGCAAATCAACCTATAAACCATCTCCTGACATGAGAGTCACAGTGTTTCCCACAAATAACACCAGGTTAGAAGCAGGAAATGTCTTTGTTAAAAATCCTTATTTGTTTCAGAGTGTTTACTAATACGTAAATGTGTAGAGGGATTATTGGTTTAATCTCAGTTTTAATGTTTAAATCAATCAGATTTGTTAGAACTCACAGGATTGAGAGGGGGTCTGGACCTGATGAACTCCAGGATGACTTCATGAGCACTTTTCTTTAATCTTGGTGGGATGTCTCCATTGACCTGAAGCAAAGGAACAATTGGTCTGCTTATATTAGCTCAGACAAACGCTGCTTCTTTCAGGAGGTCATTTACTAGATGGAGAACATGATGGATGGAAAAATTAAATAATTCAAACTCAAATAATAAAAAAACACAATATCAATAAAGTATATATGGACATTTTTAAATTTTCTGTTGCAAGACAACCAAACCCAAGACCATTACATAAGGCCGAGATTGATGATTATTTTTAATTATCATCAAGGCTGTCAAATTTTCCAGCGTCGTTCTTAGAGCCCAAGACGTTAAATCATGCTTGGGTCATCTGACAGTCAAAAAACTAGTAATATTCAATAATGATTCTAATATAAAAGCAGCACCTCCTCACTGCTAAATAGAAAGACTTTAATCAGCGATCACAATAGTTACAAAATATTTTTTAAGTTTTCAGTTTTATTATGAATAATGCCAAATGGAAGAGTAAAGTCATGCATATGGCTAAGTTTACACCAAAACAACCTGTTATGGTACTGTTTTCTGGAGCATTTCATTAAATGATTTGAACTGTGGTGGTGTGTTTTCTAGATGTGGACTTACAGAACAACTTCAGGTATCACACTGAAGCCTTAAAAGACTAAAACCAAAACTCAATAGTACACTTAAAAAGTGATTCTTTGCCCTCATAAACATGAAGCCATAATGTTTGAGTAAAATGCAGCTGAAATATATAAAATCAAAGGTTTATTTATTTAAATCATTAAGGAAAATATGTTTGGTATAAAAAGAATCTAAAACAATCAAGTGAAATTTCCATTGACTAGATGCCATTAAATGTAACATAGCATGTAACATAACATTTTCTGAGTGTATGCAGTCATCATTTCATCACATTAGTGAAAGGCACAGTTATACTGTATCCAATAATAATCAATGCAACCTTATGATTTTCATGAAGCAAGCTTTTTCCTGCTGGATCAAAACAACAGTGCAGCACTGAGTGCAGCATTCGAGTAATATTTTCAAAGCTGCAACACATGTTTTGACACTGACCATGACTTTACGCAGTTTGTAGCGTTTGGACCTGATGTCATCCATGAGCATCTCATAGGGAGTGAGCTGGTACTCAATAGGCAGAGGGTTGTACTGACGCTCCTGCACCTTCTTCAGCTTGACTCCTTCACGCAGGTCCCTCATCACCTGAACCCAGAATCGAGCCTGAGAGGAGAAGAAGTAGTGAAAGAGGAACCCAGTGTAGAAAAGAGAGGCTAGCCTCTGCTTGCACACAGAACAGGGAAACAGGGCGCCATCATCATGTGCAGTGGCTCTATCAATCTCAGCATGGTTCCTGAGAAGTTCTTTGATTACTGTGTGTTTACCGTGATATATGAATTCATGGAGATAGCTTCACGTGAACATTTGAGGCTACAGTCAAAGGTTGAACATTGCATACCCAGTCAGCATTCTGTAACTCGTTCAGGTCTCGGCCAGGCTCCTCTGATGACTCCTCCTCCATCTTACGGAGGTTCTGGTGGAAAAAGAACAAATCAAATTTAAAAAGTGTTGTTTTGGTAAATAACAAGACATGGACTTCATCCAGTTCCTATATGTAAGCTGTTAAGTGGCTTCACTCAAATAGCTTTGAATTCACAGCTACACAAATCTTTATTTCTCTCATGCTGCCTGTTATGCAGCTCCTGATGTTAGTCTCTGGCTTCAAACACTCACTATTAGTTCCAGACTTTTAAAGAGCCCCCTCTGTAAAATCATAGTTTTCTTACTGGAAAGTTTTGCAGAAACTCAAGCTGTAAGAACTGTAAGCTTAATGCATATCTTTATTATTATTATTATTGGAAAATAATAATAATTTAAGACATTATAATGTAATAATTTAATAATTTGAGACATTATGACAAGAAGTATGAAGTATGGAAGCAAGTCCCCTTTAATGTTCCCCTTTAACTTTTATATTAACAGGATGATACCATAACAAGCTTGTAAAAAGCAGTAGACAGACTGAAAATGTGTTTCCTCTGGTTAATCTTTGCAGTGAGGCTGTCCTGATCATGTCACAGGAGGGTAAAGTTTGGTAAGACAATCATGGGAGTTTGCCCAGCTGACTGCCGAGTTAAAACCTCAGGTCACAGGGGAAATTAGAATTCGCCATCATCCTGCGGGGGCACAGCTGTGTTGACTGACTGCTTACATAACATCACTCGCAACAGGCTTTTTGGTGCATCACAAGTCAATATGTCTACAGTGCATACAGTACTCCAGTCAAAAGATAACAAGATGGTCCCTGATGCTTTATGACAGCCCATCAAAATAAAGCACTGATAATCTAGCCATTGAAGAGCATAACGACAGCTTACTTCAATTGCTGTAAAACACCATTATCTCATTTGGATGGACAGCAAAACTCCAGATCAGATCAAAGCAACATATTTCCATTCCACTTGAGCAGCTTCTTCCACGTGTTCTGCATTAATTAAATCATGAAAAGTAATCCACAATGTGAATGAAACCTTTTTGCTGCTAAAGGGGCCACAAAATAAAATATTCAGGGCATTTGCCAACTGCATGTAAAACCTTAGTAATTCTGCCTTCTGTTGATATTATTCATTCATTTTCTCTCTTAACAGCTGACAAGAAGCACGCAACCCTGAGCAAATAGGAGCACAAGTTGTCTGTGAATCACCACTAATTCAGCTGCTGTTCAGCAGCAGGAGGCATCTCTGTGGAAAGATAAAGGGGCTTTATTTGGCAGCGATGTCTGGTAGCAGTGGTTGGATGAAGATGGACTTTTTGAAATGTGTTTAACAAAGAACACCAAAACACACAAACAGGACAATGGGTTTGAAAGGAATTTAGGCACATTTGGTTCTTTACAGAATAATTACTGAGAGTCTACAGTTAGGTAGCAGGTATACGAGTCTGTACACGGACTAAACGCTGACTGATGTGTTTAGATTAAATAGGGATGAATCTATATGCCATTAGGCGAAATGGCAGATGCCACTCATTTTATGCTGCTGCTTCTTATATCAGCTTACTATTAATTCTTAGGGCCAAATTTATTTAACGGGGCAAAATAGCTAAAATAGCATAATTTTTATTTAATCACAGTTAATTTCACTATCAAGCACAAACAAAATAAGACATGCTTTTGTTTTGGTGCTAAAAATTTGAGCAATAAACAGTAAAGTGCATATTGCAAATGTATCCATCATTTTTGCCTTAAGAAAGAAAATCCTGAAAAAACATTTGCAACAGGTTCAGCACAAAAATCTGTGAGTTTCCAGCTTTTACATGCAAACTTGTCACTGTGCTCTCTTTGTAAGTACTGATAGTATTTTTTAATGCAACACATTATTAAATCTGCCCCTTATTGACTTCTTCTGTTGCATTTGCTGAATAGCCTAGATTGTATTCCTGCACAGTTGGCTATCCTATTCTATTTTTCTTGCCTCAAAGGACACTAGTAAGGAATGTTTTAGCAAAAAACAGTATAATGGCTATTAGACAGGAGTGTACCTTGAAGTGGCTCGCAGATTTTCACTTGCTAGTGCCTCTCACATATATATGGGGTTTGAAAATATACCTGCTACTGGAATTGTTAATCATACTTATAGTAAATAACTGTTAATAAAATCTGTTTACCGTGTTAACTTTTTAAATTTATTTGTGGTGACATTTTGATGTTTAGCATGTTATGTTTACCATCTTGCTTTAGCACTTTAGCATGCTAAGGTCTTTTGACATTGCATGAGAAGAATGGCATAGGTGGTCACAATGACAATGCTAAGGTGATGTTTAACAGGTATATTATTCATAGTTTTAACTATTTTAAATATGTGTTAGCATTACTAAACTTGTTAATTAGCACAAAACAAAAAGTAGAGCTGAGGCTGATGGAAAGGTCATTCGTTAGCATTAGCATTATAGGTTCCACACAGAGTCCTGTTTCTATTATAGTATAAATGGTACAACATTTTATGTTGTACAAGAACCATCGCAAAACTATACAATGGACTCTAGTTCTTTTGGCACTTAAAAAAAAAACTGAGTTCAAGAAATACGTCTGTATGCTATCGAGTTTTAACAAATGAGAAACACAGCGATGGTAATGACTTCAGTTTACAATTACTGCAACCCCCAACTTTCCTCAAATTTAAGTTTCTGTCTTAGCCTGTTCCACTCTGCAATAAAACTCTCCTTTCCTAAGAGTTGCGTAACTGACCTAATCCTCCCCTGTATTCATTCAGATGCATTACACGCAGTGAAAGGGCAGCAGCAGTAGTGCATAGCAGGAAGGAACCCTGAGGTGAGACGTACAAACACATACACACAGCTCCTTAAGGAAACTGTTCCAACCCACAGCTGAGCTCCAAAATGCTCCCAAGGAAAACAAAGTCCACAATGACTCCTGCCTGTGATCTTAATGGCTGGGTAGAAAAAGAAATAAAACAAAACAAAACAGAGCAACGAGACATGACTTGAAATAAAAAATGAGTCAATAAGACATTTTGGTGAAAGAATCACGTTGTCAACTGGCATTACATTTGCTCTCAAAGACTTTTCTTTAGAAAGATTTAGAAAGATCTGCATTGTGTCTGTGCAAACCTGCTAATCACCGATCTCTAGGGAACATTATTAGAAATCACCTGCCAGGATCCCTGCTTATAGCAGGCATCACACCAACAAAATGCTGTGGAGAGAATTAATCCTCGGTGGTATGAGAACAACTTGTAAAAATATTATAGTGCAAACCTTCCAGCCACTACAATAGGACTGTTTTCATGATCATGCCAGGCTGAAGGCTAGCTATGAGAACCTGAACTCAGCGCTCTTGGAAGACTGAGAGTCAGCATGTCTGCAGATTTAGTCATCTATGTCTGACATGCACGACAAACATGTCACTATTTTTTTCATGGTGGCTCACTTCAACCTGTCAACTGGGAGGGTGTCAGTACATGGCATGTCACCCGCACACAGCACCCTTGCCTTACCAGTTTATATCAAAATTGCTACTGCAAGTGTTTTGCTCTTAATCATCACCGTCACCATAAATGTGTTGCTATTTTGTAACCTCATAGCTTGTTCTTGTATAAGGAAATCAGTAGTTTTATTTCTGTTCTCATTCCTCTATTCCATGTATTAATGTATATTAGAATTAACGAGCGGCCCATAAAATGAAGACAATAAAATCTTCATTTTTAAAGCTGTGAGTCAGAATCATTTGTGGTTATATCACAGTATGAGTAATGTAGGTTGAGCACGCATGTATATTAATTCATTCGCTCTTTCCCCAGCCATTCCCACGGATGCCTTTCTGCATCAGCTGACTGCCTTCTGCGCTGTCACACAGTAAACAGGGCTTTCACACACATACTGTCTTCATGTCTTTGTGAGTCACATTCATGTGTATTGTAAGCTACAGTCCAGCCTAGTGATGGTGATATAACTAAAAACCATTCAGGTGGTTTATAAGAATCTTTGATACTTAAGATAAGATTTATGGTCGTTACATAAAAATTGTCTTCTCTGTCAATAGTTAGTTAGTTGTTCTCAGGGCTAGCCAAGTGGTCAGCTAAATAATTAGCTGTGAGTCATAACGTTATTATCCATCATTAAAAATTTAAGTTATGCAGATTTTCCTCCGTTTTGTCTTTTATCGCCTTTCTGACTTTTGGCTGATGGAAATTCTTGTTTAATTTGGACACAGCACAATCTGTGCTGACAGGTGAAGTGAATAATACTGATCATCTCTTCCTCACAGACCACTGAGTCAGACCATCTCCAAAACTGCAGCTCTTTGTGGGGTGTTCCCGGTCTGCAGTGGTCAGCATCTACCAAAAGTGGTCCAAGCGGTGAACCAGCAACAGGGTCATTGGCGGCAGAGGCAATGTGATTCACGTGGGGAGAGAGTGCTTGCCAATGTGTTCTGATCCAACAGAGTTACTGTAGCTCAAAATTGCCAAAAAATGTCATCCATTCTGATAGAAAGGTGTCAGAATACACAGTTCATCACAGTTGGTTGTGTATGAGGCTGCATAGCTGCAGAACAGCCAGGGTGCCCATGCTGACCCCTGTACACCAGCAAAAGCATCAACAATGGGTGCGAGAGCATCAGAACTGGACCACGGAGCAATCAAAGAAGGTGGTTTGGTCTGATGAATCACGTTTTCCTTTGCATCACATGGCTGGCCGGGTGCATGGCTGTGGCTAACCTGGGGAACACCTGGCACCAATGGGAAGAAAGGAAGCCGGCAGAGGCAGTGTGATGCTTTGGGCAGTGTTTCTTCTGGGAAATCTTGGGTCCACGTGGATGGTACTTTTACACGTACCACCTACCTAAGCATCGTTACAGACCATGTACACTGTTTAATGGAAACAATACTCCCTTATGGCTGTGGCCTCTCTCAGCAGGATAATGTGCCCTAACACAAAGCAGTAATGGTTCAGGAATGGTTTGAGGAACACAACCACGCGTTTGAGATGTTGAGATATTTGAAATCTTGGCCTCCAAATTCCAAAATCTCAATCCAATTGAGCATGTGTGGGATGTGCTGGACAAACAAGTCCCACCTTGCAACTTGCAGGAGTTAAAGAATCTGTTGCTAACATCTTGGTGCAGATACCACAGCAAAACTCGATGGGTCAGGGCTGTTCTGACAGCAAAAGGACTCACACAATATTAGGCAGATAGCCATAATGTTATGTCTGATCTGTTTTATCAAAGGACCCTACCTCTTTGGCACTCTTGATCTTCTCCAAGAAAGTGCGCAGCTCTCTGGTTTCTGTGTACAGGGCTCGGCACACTGCCTGGTAATGACTGGGTGCATCTGACACACTGGGTAGATGAGCTGTACACAGCTAAAACAGAGGAAGCAAAAGGATTTTCAGTTCACACTTCACACAGCTGCACTGAAAGAAAATCAAAAACAAAAATCAAAAATACATTTACGGTGACACACAATTCAATCCTAAATTTCACGCTCTTACATTCACTTCATTAAGTTTCAAGATTTTCTTTGGGATTTGTTTGTTTATTTGAAAGCCTGATCAGGTTTTCAGGTCATTTATGACATTATTAGTTGATTGATTTTGTGCTAAGACAATAACAAGCTATTATTTTGCAAAGCATTGCATTAGATCAGATAATATAGCAGTCTAACAAAAGCTGGCATGACAATGACAATAATTAATCTGACTATTTTGATTGCTGGTTTCATGGGCACAACAACAGCACTCGTTTAGGTTTTAAATGAAGTATAGATAGTCGTATCAAGCTAGCACTTAGTTAATGGATCTCAGTGGCATTATATAAAAGCAAAATACCCCCAAAAGACACTTGTAAACAGCTGTTATTGACTGATGAACACAATTCACAAGACAGCTCTGCCTGAGGTCAGCCACGCTGCTGCTCCACAAACAGACACACACACAGCGATGACAAAATATGCCCTTGTTTCTCTTAGAGGAACAGAAGGTACCTTTGGCCAACGCTCTGCATGCTCTTGGCATCTGTGTTTGTCCAGACTGCAAAAATTTCACTAAACATGGAAAACACCAGACAACTGTCTCGTTTTAGAAACTTTAACCTGCCAATAAGTGTGGGAGTAACAGAAAATAATGGATTCAGTTAAGTGTACATAAAATTCTTTTTTTTAATCCAAAATCAAAACAGTTCCATTGAGTGGATAAACATGGCTCTAATCTAAAATAGTGTCATCCGGGGTTAGTACAGTAGGACAAAAGGTAAACCAAGGAGCACAGGGGGTGAATGGTCTCAGGGGGGAAAAAGCAACAATTCAAACTGACAGCTAGAAAGCCACAGGCCAGACTGCCACACCGCTCCCATGCATCTCCTTGGAGAGCAGTGTTGGTGTGCATGTGTGCACTTGTGTGTGTGACTGGGTACATGGTTATTACGTAAACAGTGCACAGGCATGCGAGGACTGACACAGTGACTCTGCTCCATTGGACAACAGAGATGCATGCCTCCCAGCAAAGATGAGCCTGGCAGCCCGAGTGCACTGTGGTTCTGAGCTCTGCTTTCACTGAGTTTAATATGTTTAATATTTAATAGTTTAATTTTTCCACACACAGACCTTTTCCTAAACACTTGCCCTCTTTGTTTGCATCTGTTCCTGGAATACCTTGGTAGATGATGTTTTCCTCAAGAACTGGAGAACCGTTTTAGCTTCACACATTGTAGAGAAAATGTTTTATAAGTGTGTATAGTTCCAAACACTTACACCACTCATGTCTGTTTGGAGAGATTACTACTTTATTTCACTTTCCTTAGATTTGGAATTATGGATGTTCACTTGCAAACGAGTGATTACCTGCTCTAAGTAGGAATAACATCGCCTACGTCTTCCATTACTGGAATCATTAAATTCTGTTTTCTCTCAGCTGTTGCAGGAATCCTTGATCAAAAAAATATTTTATATGTGACTGACCAATCTTTGCTCATTAGCTAAACAGTTTTAACATTTGTAGCTGTATGAATCTCTTTTTGTTGGCAGTAAATTGGAATAAATTGGCAACAAGCTAAAAATAACTCAAATATCACATGCTTCAACCTGCTGAGAAGGAAATGCAGCCTGCTAGCTAAAAATATTTATCTTTAGCTAGCTACCTATATAAGTCTGTTTTTAACTTTGTCTGTGTTCAGCCTGGTGCTAATTCCATCCATTAGTCGCTTTTTGGATTCAGGTTCGTGGGGGGAAGGGGGTTACCCTAACAGAACTGGTGCAGGCACAGGGAGAGGACTCAAACACCGCACATCAAGGCCAAATCTGCTGGAGACCTCACATAAAGCATATACAAGCTAAACTGTCAAGAAGCATCTCTGTACTGAATAAAGCTAAACATTTTTTGCCTTCCAAATCACTCCAGGTACTTTACTGTACACTTATACTGCCATATTTGGAATACTGTGTGGAAATCTGGGGAAATACATACAAAACTTCACTTCAACCATTATGTAAAATTCAGAAAAAAGCAATCAGGATCATTACTAAAGCAGGATTTAGAGACCACACTAACATTATGTTCTTGAAGTTTATGGATCTTGTAAAATATAAAACTGCAAAAATTATGTACAAAGCCAGATATAATATGTTTTTTGACAGAGAAGGGGACTATGAATTGAGGGGAAAATTAAATCTGAAGACTCTTAAAGCACGGACAAAGGTTAAAACCTTTTGTATTATCAATTTTGGGGTAAAACTGTGGAAAAGTTTTCCTGTGGTTCTACAGCAATGTTCAAGCATTAGTCAGTTCATAAAGATGTTTCGAAAACTGCTTTTGGAAGAATATGAAACTGATAAAGTTGATCACCCATTGTATATGTAACTATTAGGGGTGCAACAATACTCGTATCGATATTGAACCGTTCGATACAGTGCTTTCGGTTCGGTACGCATATGTATCGAACAATACAAAATGTTTTATTTATTTTATCAACTTTTCTTCTGACGATGGTGTCTGTGTTGAGCGCTCAGTGGATCTGCGTTCGACTACTCCGCCTAGGCTGCACTGTCAGTGCAGATCCACTGAGCGCAGCGCAAGCTAGCAAGACAGAAGCTAAGCTCGTTGCAACATGGCAACTGCCTCAACGCTACCCGAAATTGAACCTCCCCCACCCTCATTCAGATCTGGCATTTGGAACTATCTTGGTTTTCATGTGAAGCATGACCCTGATGGTAAGCACGTCATGGACAAAAGTAAAACAGTATGTCGGATGTGCCATGCAATGCTCAATTGGTGGGAACTAGTGCGTTAGCGCAGTTAGCTTGTTAACGTGTTGACGCCGTCCAGCCCCACGCACGGGGCGATCCGCAGTAACTCGTTAACGGAGATTTGCCGCGTTATGGCGTTAATGTCATTTTAACGAGATTAACGCTGACAGCACTAGTGGGAACACAACGAATATGACTGCACATTTACGCCGATATCATCCTAGTGCAAAGACAAGTGGAAGCAGACAAAAACAACAAGCACGCATGCTACAAACTTTACCCGAGTCATTTAGACAGCCGTTAGCACATGATTCTCTTTATGGGGACCTGATATGTTTAATATGCTGCTGAGAATATACCCCAGAAGAAGGGTATAGTATAGCTTTTATTTTGGAAAGAGCCATTTCTCTGTAATAAACTCTCTTTTCCAAAGATGAGGGATTCCTCGATCAGATAGATTTATTTATTTTTTATTATTTTGTTGTTTCAGCAACATTAAATTTAAAAACTGTACTTTTGAGTTCAAATATATATTTATAATTTTAATAAATGACAAATTAAAAAGGCATGAACATTTTTTTGTATCGAAAAAATATCGAACCGTGACACCAAAGTATCGAACTGAACCGAACCGTGAATTTTGTGTATCGTTGCACCCCTAGTAACTATGCTAAATTGTATCTATCACTGTAGCTATGTTAATACATGCCCTTCATTCCTTGTTTATTGTGTGGGGTAAGTAATGATGGGAATTAGGGGTAACAATGAATCGTGGGATTCAATAGAATGTTGAGCATGGGGTAGGGACTAATAAGTATGTTATACTTCTTCCTACTCCATTTCAGACTTAATAATTGTAATTTCATGTCATTTAGACTCTATTTTATTTTATGTATTTTCTTTTTTTTTTGTTTTGTCTGAGCACATACGTGTGTGTATTTACATATATATTCATATTTGTATATGTAAATGCAAGGATGTGTACTTGTATATGTCGTTTTTTTACTGTATATGTCTGAAATAAAGATACAAAAACAATAACAATAACAGCTGATTGGTGGACCCTATAGCTCTTACCCAGCACCAACTACTGCACCTTCATTCTGCCCTAGAGGATTAATGTTTTCATGGGTGACCACTTTGTCCACTATTTAAAAAAGCTGTTTTACCTCATGTCTTTTACAGTATCAGCCCACTTTAAGACAGCTTTCTCTTAATTGGTCAACCTCTGTACATAGTGCTTGTGTGCCTGTGTTTCTTAGCTGTTTGGTGCCTTGCAGAGATGACCTTTGAGGAGTAGATATCTGCTCAGAGAAACTGTTAGTATATCAGTATGCAGAGCAGCTGGAAGCCTCTGCTTTTGAGGGGATTACTTTTACATACTTAACACTTATTAACTAAAATTACTTTATCTCTTGGCAGTATCCTTTTTAACCACCAGCCATCAGTGGCTGAACATACATATTAGCGTCCACCAGCTGCTTACATTGAAAATATCTCTGTAGCCACGAATGCCAGAGACGTTATCAGAGTCCTCCACCTCGTCCTCTTCCTCTGTGGCCTCGTAGCCTTCGTCAAGGCATGCTTCCCTCTCAGCCTCAGCCATGTTAGTCATGAGATCAATGAGCTGCTCCAGAGGAGGACTCAGCTCCCTTTCCTCATTCTCCTTCAGCCCGTAGTCCAGAGCCTTGTAAATCATGATCCCCAGAGACTCGATCACCTGCAAGACAAAAACAACTAGTTTATATGCTATTACTAACTCATGTCCATATGTTTATTAGAATCATCTGTTTTCATTAATAAATAAAATTTAACATTTGTACATCTAACATGCCTTGATCATTTAAAATAAAATTCATCTATAAATATGTTGTATCTGATAATAAAGATGTGATCATAATAAAAATGATACTCTATTATACATTTACTCTTTATAACTGTTAACCATTTGTCACATAATAAAAACAAATATAGATTTGTCCCTTTGTTATTCAGTATGATCCCCTCTAGTGTATCAGGCCTGAGTGGAACACGTGCAATATGTTGACTGCACGGCTCTTTGCAGAGGCAGCTTCCTCAGTCACCACACAAACACTCCCTCATGAAGATCATATGCACAGTCAATATCATATGCATACAGTCAGGTCCCAGTCTGGTCCCATGTAAAGAAAAAGACACAGTAAAGTAGGCTTTATTTAGGGTGTGGCTACTTTTTTTTAAGCTCCTCCCATTTTAACCTGCAGTATCCTCATGTTTGTCAGGCAGATAATATATGATCAGTCACTAAGACTGTAACTAGCTGCTAGCTTGCCTCTTACCATGTCTAGTGTATGTAGCATAAAGTGGCTTCATCTCCTTAAAACAGCCATCTCTATTGGCTGGAAATGACTGTAAAATACTCCACGTCAGCGAGAACAATAAATTGTCTTTTTTCTGTCACAATGAGTCACACCTTTTATGTACAATAATTGTATATTAGTGTAAAATGAATGATTCGAGCAGTTTCAGCTGGTCATTTACATGAACGTTTCTGTGAATGAGAGAGCAATAACCTTTATGCAGCTGTACGCAAACAGATTAAAACACTTTTAAGACACTATGCTACTTTTTCTGGATTTATCACATTTTTGGGTTGTAAACATAAGCAATAAACACACATTAATATTTAACAAGTTTAGCAAGAATCAGCCTGTTGTGACCTTACCTCATTCAACAATAATACACACTTGACAAAAAGGATAAACATTAGAGTAACTATGCCAAAAAATTCTTACTAGGTGGATAGATTTTGTCAAACCAACAGCGGCATAGAAAGCTTAAAAAATATAGAAAATTACTTTAAAAAATTATATATTATTTTCTTTTTCACAGGCTGATGCATGTAGGTCAGGAGATGGTGCGCTTGAGTTTTCCTGGAATTGGGGAGTCATGGTGGATAAAGCAGACATTGCCAAAGCCAAGATAAAAGAGTGAGAAATCACAGAGAGGATTATTCTGCAGCCCTGAGCACTTAGACAAGACTGAGAGGGGCAAAAACCAAAGCAAAACACTGGGAGAAATGACAGTAAGAAAGACATGAGACGAAAGCAGAGGAAATAAGCGGAGGTGAAATATCAAGAGACAGGAAAAGAGGAAAAAAACTGATAAAAAAACCAGGAAATGATATGTTGAGAGGTCAAAGGGGGCAGTAGAAAGGTCAGACACAAGGATCAAGTGTGTGTGTGTGTAGACATGAAGATCAAGGGCAAATCAATGAATGCTCATGGAAGGAGGAGTCATATGAGACATCCCCCCATCAGTGGGTAATGACTGAGTTTTCTCAGGGGGAAATGAATGCGACCTCTTTGTCTGAGCTCCACCTGGGCCCACACCCACTGACAGATGAGACATATTCAACCCAGGATGAACACACCCCACACCCCGATTTAACCGATTATCAATGCATAGTCACCCCACAGTATGTTTTACTCAATAATGTTTTAACAGTACGTGTTCAGTTTGTGGATTTTTAGGCTCCTGTTTCTTATCTCCTCCTCCTCCATCATAAAAAGCCACGCCTTAAAGTATTCAGTCAAGGTCTGAAACAGCATTTGATCTGCAAAATGAGATTAAATGGGACAAGACGGACTACAGCGGATTCAATCACATTTTTTTCTTCACAGCAAAGATTAAGAGCATCACATTGAGATATATTATTCTCCATTTTGCTGGAGTGGGTGTTTAGTTTAAACCAGCATCAGGACCAGAATGGTGCTCATTTAAAGAACAAAAGGCTCATCTTTATCGGCTGTAAGAAAACCAGGCAATTAAGTTTGGTTACAGAGCATTAATAACAAATAATCTAAATAATCCTTGGCATAAAATTGCCATTACAAAGCAAACAGATATTCCAGTATTTTACAATCCTAGCGTCTCTTTATTAAAAATAATATGTTTGTAAATTTATGTAATTTCTCTCTAACTTTTCCTTGAATTGCAACTTGAAACACAAAACTTTCTAAATGAGCTCATCATTTAAGGTAAAGGAGACTAACACGTTCTTGACAAATAATAAACTGCAAATTGCGACTAATGGACAAACCTGAGCTGTCCCTGTGACTGTGAGGCTAAAGCAAACATGTCTCCATTCTACTTTAAAGTCTCCCTGAATGGTTCCCAGGCTTTCGGGCAACCAAGCGGAATGATGAGATGGAAAGGAGGAAGCAGGGGGAGTAATACTACAGCTTTGTATAGAACCTGACCTCAGATACAAGCACCAAACATCTAGCAGGATATGATGCGAGCACAGAATCTTATATTTACATGAATCATGAAACATTTAGCCTCTGTCCTAATTAAGTACATTATTGATGTATGTGTGTGAATATGACCAGGTTTCTGCTGCCACGTGTTCACTGTTTTAACATAAAGTTTCCTGCGGTCTGGAGTCCAGTATATCACAGCTTAACTTGTTAAAGTTGCTTACATTTCTATGATCTATGTCTCTGTTAGAAATATGACTCCTTTTTGTTAATATACATCTCCTATCTGGAGATAAAATAAGGTTAACTAACAGTCCACTTAGCCAATTAATATTTTCAGCAATATATATCAATACACACAATTCAATCCATTTTATTAATATGTAGCAAATTTAGTTAGACGTGTATGTGTGAATAACCAGTTCAGATAAAAACAAGCTCAAGACAACAGTGTCTGACTGAGGAAGGTCAGGAAGGACCACAGATGGAGAGGAGGCTGGCAGTAACAATGCCTATGAATGTGGCAATGAATACCAGCTGTAAGAGACAGTGAATCACACTAGCTTTAGATATTTGGCTTTGGGTGGCCAAACACCAGTGCCAGCTTTACAAATTGAACAACGGCTGAAATGTGTGAGCTCTGCTCTCTAATATGCAAAAGCACCCAGCAAAGGGCCATAGTCTAATTACCTAGTAAAGCCTTTCAAATTTGGAGGATTGCAGAAACAATGTGGGGATTTTAAACACTTATATGTCCTAATTAGAGGGAGCAGAGAAATTAGGTCATGTCTGTGGCAGTAAACAGGAAACAAGAACTGGGAATCCTTTATTTTTAAAAACTAATTAACAGCACTACAGTCGATTTCAGTGTTTTCAGAATATTGTGTTAAGAATTATACCATAAAAGTTTAGTTCATATACCTTTTGACAACGACAGCTGGAATTTAGGCTCAGTGACAGTCCACCTGGTGTCATTTTATTTTACAAAGCCATCGTGGGTTTGCCTGATATGGTGTTCTTAGGGCAAGGGTTTCAAACATAGGGCCCAGGGGCCAGGATCAACCTGGCAAAGACTATAATCTGTTTTACGGGCTGATCTGGAGCATTCATCTTTCCACATATGAGTGCGAAATAGCAACAACATTTCAAAAAAGACCTAAACCATTCAATAATAAATAACTGCAAATAAAGACAACAGTCTCCTTTTGGTTATAATCGTCATGACTGAAATCAAGTATAGCATTAGTTCCAGCAGGCCAGCAAGTCACGGTCACACCAGCTGATCTCAGGGCTAGCTCACATTAGCTAGAGTCTCAGCTGAGGCTTCTACTCATCCTACTGGCATATCTCCTATAGGGTCCACTATTTCATTTTCTAATCGAACATTTCTCTCATTAATCACTCCCTCATAAAGTTATGCTATGCACAATGTGCACCAACTTCTACTTCACAAGTAAAGACTGTATATTTATGTTGTGGAAAAGAGAGTGTCTTTATTTGGGGTCTTTTTTTTAGGAGTTTACCTTTTTTATTGGCTACTGAATTATTACGATTGCTGAACAGCACAAAATGCAAAGATAACAGGTGCTTTGTGCTGTAGTGTCCTGTTTTCCTCCTAAGTTAGGGAACTGTGTAAACTATAAAAGCCTTAAGATAGCACATCAAATGTTAAAGCTTACATGTTTTACTCGTTCTTTGGAAAAAATATACTTATCATGATTTTGATGCCAACAACGCCTTTCTTAATGGCTACATTTTGAGCAACTTGCTAACATCAACATGCCAGTGACGTGCTAGTGATATAGAGTCGGGGCTGAGTGGAATATCCTTATATCTGTTGTCAGAAAGAAAAATATATGACTAATCTGTTTTATTAATATTAGTTTTAAAAGGTCAGAGGGAAACCAAATAGTAATACTTCATTATACGAGGGAAATCAACATGCCTGCCCATGGCAACCTTTTCAATAGTCATTGAGTATTTCAGTTTTAATATAAGTGGTTCACTGAATGATGTTACATCACTCTATTTCTTTTCAGACCACTTGCGGGTCTTACAAGACCAGTGTTGGGTCACCTTACATTTTTCAGTAACAGACTAATGTAACATTTTACTGTACTACATTCATTCTTCAGTTATTTACACACTTAGCAAATAGATTTTAAAAAAGCTAGCTAAGCACCCAAAATGATGTTATTAAGCTGAGTAAGACACTTAAGCAGCAGCCATCACTGAAATTCAGCAGGTAACAAAAGCAGTGGCAGTGGCGATCACTTCAGTCTCCTTGGGCTTGTTTTCACCTTTACCTACATATTACAGAAATTTAAAAGCAAAAGATCATATATGTGTCCTCATTAGGATAGGGATTTGTGTTGGCATGTGGAACTTTAGTCTAAGGTTTATATTGTTAACTAACAATTTGTTTCAGGTCATTTAAACACAAAAGTAACGTGATGCAAAGTGTAACAAATTGCTTTCTCCAGTGAGTAATTAAGTAACAAACTGGATTACTTCAAAAAAGTAACACACAATATATAATATGTAGAAGACATAGAGACGGCTGAAATCAGATAGAACAGTCATTTTTACATCTAAACTAAAACTGTTAGTTTCTGCTGCTGTGGTACTGTTTTGGCAGTGCCACAGCAGCATGTCTGCCACACCTGCAAAGTCTGACAACAGAAATCTGAACTTTTTTTTGCTTCTGATACTGACCAACATAATAATAATAATGATATATGTCAGTGCAGTTCTCTACATCGAACCTATTTTAAAACAAGTGAATTCAGTGAAATTCACATGATTACAAAAAGGTTGAGTGAATATGAAATAGTGCAGATGACAATACGTCATATGTCCGAAGCATAGGCTTTTTCCTCTTAGGCATACATTTTTTTCCAGTTTCCTGGCCACGCTGCTCTGAGCTCTGACTATCATATGACTGGGAACAATTACCTTGGTTTTCTTGGAGATGTGTAACCCAGTGAGTTCACATATAGAACAGAGAAAACCTTTGAACCACACAACATTCTTTCCCCCTTAGTAGTTTGCCTCTACTTTTATACTGTCTGTTTCTCTTCTTTCATGGCAGCACAAGCCTTAATGGGAGAGTAAATGCAAATGAACATTAAACTTGCAGAGAAAAGACACATAACATCTGACTGAAATTTCTGTTTACATTAAACACTGGATGTGATGTTAAACTCTAATCCCTTTCATGGCGTTAAAGCTCAGGACTTGAAAGAGCACAAGGTATGCACGGTTAAACTTTGGCAGAGGGGAATGTGATGAAGCATAATCCACAAATGCCTGAGGTTACACAGAGTCACAGGACTAGGATGCTCTACTGAGGGGTCAACAACAGCCTTTTTGCTAAAGCTGGCGCACATAATCATCATATTTATGTCAAAATATCTGCAACTCCAAAACAAAAAATGATCCATTTTCAGTGAACTCATCTATTCTGATTATCAGGCAAACAGCGTTAGGCTGCCTTATGCTGTGTCGGTGAATCCAGCTCACTGGCTATGAAGAGAAGCAAATCATCTGACATTCACAGCCAGATCATTTGCAAGAGTTCCTGCTGTTTGAAGCCATGTGCAGATAATGCCCATCACACATATGCTCTCGTTCAGCTAGCTCTGGGCTAATTCCACACTGCATGCTATAGCAGAACGCCTTCAGTCCTGTCAAGCATCAAGCAGCTCCACCAACTTGCCAGTAGCTTTCTGATCCATTTTGCCACACACTGCATTGTGAGAACTCATTTGTAGTGCAAAGCTGCTTAGCGGGGATTTGTCTATACAGTTTCCCATTCACTGCTTCTACAGCGGACTGCATGTGTATGTGCTCGGGTTATTTGCTGACAGTCCATCTGTTATTGCAGCTCTATTACACGCCAATCCAAGTCCTCAACGCCTTGAAAACTACTGTGCGCTCTAATAAATTGGGAAGAAAAAGTGTGGTAACTACAGTGACAAAACAGTTCCTAAAAATAAATAGCAGAGACGCCAACCCCTCCGTACTGTAAGACATTTCCAGAAGCTATTATCACGATCATTAAGAGCAGCTGATAATAGTGCAGTGAGAGTGCACACTGTCAGTTTTACAAAGACATTTAATTAAGGGTGAACATTCTCCCAGAGTGCTCATCAAAGAAGGAGGCCTTGCTGGGTGACATTTTAACTAGTCAATCAGAGTAGCCAGCTGGGAGCTCTGCAGCTGAAAGAGGAAATGGGTTGGTAGAATAGACAGACATACAGTAGATATACACTTTATTAATCCCATGTTCAATTTATTACAGCAGCACAAGGGTCAGAAAGAAAAAGAGAATTAGTGATATATTAGAAAATAATAAAATAGAAAATTAAGTAAGAAAAATAAAGTAAGAAAAACCCCAAACTGCTACAAATGCAGAATCAATAAAATACTATATAATAGTAATTTTTACTGTGTACAAATTCTACTTCACATAGCATGATACACTAGAAGACCTGTCACAGAGATATTTTTTTACATGTACATTAAGTGCAGTGGGAATGACATATATACATGCATTTGCTTGTAGGTATTTATCATGTGTGCATATTTTACAGT
Organism: Pelmatolapia mariae; assembly: GCF_036321145.2. Taxonomy (NCBI): domain Eukaryota; kingdom Metazoa; phylum Chordata; class Actinopteri; order Cichliformes; family Cichlidae; genus Pelmatolapia; species Pelmatolapia mariae. The sequence continues at coordinate 52,844,344 of NC_086236.1, forward strand.
CAAACTGCTGTTGGCATGAACTGCTACAACCGCTCTGTGTTTCAAAGGGTCAGTTTACATATCAGCTTTGGATGACTCATCACGGTAAGTCTTGCTCAGCCCGTGAAAACAGTTCTGTAAAATGTCCTGTCGATCTACAGGAGATTTTCAGTTCCTGAGAAAATAACCCCTGGCTTTGGATTAATGACTGCAGATTTAGAACAAAAACTGTACACAGACCCCAGAGTTTGGAAAATTACAGGAGTTTGTGAGGCAGCAGTGAGGCTACAGAAGCTTTACCTATAGCGACTAAAAATCAAGCTATTTTAGCTTTTGTTTCTTTATTTCATTGTAATAAACCTAGATTTATGTAATGGTACATTTGTCAAGTAATCCCTTACAGAAATACTACAAAGTTTACTTCAAAGTTTAAAGAAATACTACAGTTTGCTTTTGCTTGAAGGTTAATTTAGAGGACTGTTCAGTTTTTCCTCCACATCAGAGCTGATGATAACTGTTCGCTTGGTTCATGATTCATTACTTTGCCTCTTAATACCAGCAATCAAGGCTCATTATCCATCAGTACTGTGATGTCATGTCCAGCACGTCTTTTCATCAACTGACAGAAAGTAAGGATCTGTACGATTAAGAATTCATCCTGATACCTCGAGCTGAGGTCTCATCATCAGCTACAAGGACACTTGGAGAGGACATCACTGGCCAAGAGCAACACCCTAGTTTATGTTTTCACCACATGGCTACTTTTGAGTGTTACCTGTAGTTTGCACCCAAAGGTAGACCAATAATGATCTGATTTCTCTCCCTAGGCTCTTTACTTAACTGTGCTGTAACGGGCTGTTTCATCATGAAGGACAGAGCACTGCTCTTCTATCCACTTTAGTCTTTAGTAGTCCTTCAGGGCTTATGGCGCTACTGGGCCTCACAAGTTTATATATATATATATTAGCAATGAACAAGATGATTTGACCACTCTTAACAATTCTGCAGTCACATACCTAGAAGCAGAGATACTAAATGCAAATAAAACACAGAAGATTTCTCCTTAATTTTTCATAAACTAACAACAAACCACAAAACTCTCCCTGCTCGTGAGAAGTGGATAAACCCAGAATCTTATTTTCGTCCTTTTTCCATCAGGACCGGCTCATCATAGCATGATGTCGATTTTGTAAATCTGAAATTACTTCAAGGTATTAAAAAGCACATCTCATTCCTGTATCAAAAAATGCCCAGCTGTCAGCGGTTGTCATGACATCAGGACACTAACCACAATTTCGCTGCTGAACATGCAAAAAATGTGTAAATACCTCAGACTGGACACAGTCTGGTATTTGTTTTGTTGGACTGTTCAGGTCTTTGTAAAGCCTAAAGTGAAACCAGTTCCTTACTGAGAAAATGAAAGCACATTTTGAACTTGTTTCATTTGTTAAAGGTATTAGTTTTAGAGGCAGGGGAGCCAGAGCAGTGGCACTGCAAACATCAGGATTAACACACACCCAGGGCTTACGACAGTTTCAACCATAGCACTATCTGACACTTGAAATAATCCTACAGGGTGTCCGCACTGTAATCTGAATGATATCTCTGTTGTTGTGACTGGCTGCTAGCTTACTGTAAGTGGCTAATGAAACCATTCACAAAGAGCAAATATTTAAAAAGATAATCATGTCACTATTGTGGACAAGAAGCCATTATTTGTACGTACAGCCACATATTTCTATTAATAAGTATCTCGCTAATTGAATGATTGGTTCTGTTCCAGAAAGTCTGCATTTGCTCAAGTCTCAGACTTAATCAACTGCAAACAATATTCACAAACTAACTCCACCCAAAGTAATCTCTTTGTGTGAGTATGCTCATTTAAAACACGTTTGAAATGAGAATTTTTCTTCATTTATTTCCACTCAGCAAGTGGATTCCACAACATATATAAATACCAAATAAAAAAATAGATACCTAATTCTATTCACCTGCTACTCTATAAACAAGGAAATACATCCACATACAAAACATGTGCAAGTGTGTGATGATGAAATAAAAATAACAACAGCAGCATTAGAGTGCAGTTACTCACCTCTGTTGTTGTGCAAGGGCTGTATTTACCTGCAGATTAAAAAAAGAAAGCACTGTTATCATGAGCAGCAAAGAAGCATGAGGTACTCAAACTTTGTTGCATGAATGAAAGGTAGCATATTATTCAGCTACAAATCCCGGTTCAGCTACAAAAGTTCTTTTTGTAGGAATAAAACAGCAGTGACAGGACTTCCAACCAACTACGAAAACTGATTTACGTTTATAATATCAAGGATGAGAAATTCTCAGAGAACATAAAATTACTGGTACAGTGGTGTAGTTGTTAGTGCTCTTATCTCACAGTGCTTCATTCAGTGCTTCTCAAAGTGTGTCCATCAAAGGAGACATGTGTGAATGTGACATCGAAAGACCTTAGAAAAAAGTGCTTTTATGCATGAGTGAATGAGACATGTTGTCTAAAGTGCTCGAGCAGAAAAGCGATATATAATAACCAGTCCATTTACAAAAAATGATTTCAAGCTAAATTCAGTGCAGTATCATCAGCAACCTCCTTTTTCTTTATTTCCCCCACAGAAATCAAACTCATTTACCTTAATTTCACTTCCTGTTTTAAAAACAGTTTTACCTTTATTTGATTGGACAGTGAAGCTTTCCAGACAGGAAAGTGGGGTGACTGTGAGGAAAGACACATCACAAAGGGTACAGGGTCAGGATTGATCCCAGGGTGCTGGCCTTCCGGTGTATTGTCACCTGCTCAACCAGGTGAGCAAAAATGGCACCATCAACAAGAGACCCAGAGAACTGCTGCTCAGTGGATATTTCTCTTTTTTAGACAATTTGCTGTAAACACCAAAGATGTTTGCGGGGGAAAGTTCTTGTAGATCAGCAGTTTTCTGAAATACTCAGACCAGCCCATCTGCCATCAACAATCATGTCACTATCACTGTCACTATCAATCTTCCACATTCTGATGCTTAGTTTGAACTTCAGCAGGCTGTCTTGGCCATATCTACATGTCTACATACTTTAGATTGCTGACCAGTGATTGGCTGATTAGATATGTGCATTACAGTTTTCTCCATCCCTGTGATGGACTGGCAAACTGTCCACTCGGTAACCCGCTTCTTATCATGCGTCAGGTGAGATGAGATGTTAGTCTGCTTCACAATAATATTAATTCATCTGTATTACTGTTATTTGTTGTATAGATCTGGGGCATAATAATCACCAGTGTTATTGTTTCAGAAGTCACATTTTACAGTAGATTAAAGTATCATCACAGGATTTTTAATATGTACCATTTGGGACTTATATGCAGTTCCTCTGTGGTCAAGCACCTCCTATTTATCGGTGATAACAAGTTTGATTTCTCAATAAACTGATTTTGGCAAAAGCCCTCTTTGTTCTTGCCATCATTATGCAAGCTGGAATCAATTTCAACAAAATCCCTAAGCTGTAACGTATTTATCAGTTTGAGTATCATGACCAGTGATGACAAAATTCTCCAGTCGAGAACCCGCGTCGCATGAATGCGCTCCCTTCAAAAGGAAGAATGTAGCATTTCTCCAGGCTACATCAGCAGAGCTTTTACATCATGAGTAAACAGCCTGCAAACAGATGACCCTCTAAACAAACCCCTGTTTTGTATTGTAATACGCAGGAATGCAACATCATGGCACCACTGACATCAGCCCACAACTTTAACTCGCATCAGTAGATTTAAATGCCGTGCTGCTGAGGTGAAGATGTGTTAACTGCATCTAAAATGAGCAGACAATCAAATGTGCCTTCAAGATGAGTCAGTCAAGGAGAGTACTGGCATGAAATTCCATCTATTTCTAACAGGCATGAGCAAACACATTTACAGTCATTGAGATGTAATAAAAAGTGTCAGGTGGCCTGGTTAAATGCTGTATTACACAGCAGACATGATGTGGGTTTAAACGACAACAGAGTCTAAAACAAACTGTGTTAGGATTTAACTTGAAGCCATGTTAGCAGATGATAGCTTCAAAAGTCCTTAACCTTTAAAACCTTTACCACACATTTATCTCATTATTTACATGAATGGCTTTGATTATTAAGCTTGTGCATTAGGAAGACAAAAGCACAGCACTTAGTCCAACAGTTTAGCTCTATTAATCAATAAACATGCAAACACATTCCCAAAATTACAGAATATAACGGATAACTGAATGAAATCCCAACTATGACTCCAAACAGTAGAAGTACAAATGCTGAATACTGTATAGCCTTCATTAACCATTTAAAACCATTTAACAACTGTTACATAATAATATTTATGTGATTGCACTTGATAAGTTCAAAATCCGTTCATATGAAAGCCTTTGGTGTGTTATGTATGTATATGTATATATATATATATATTTAAAAAAATAACCCTCCACTTTTCTCTAACAAACTTAAAAAATAATACAAGAACAAACAAATGCAAATGCAAGAACAAACAAATGCAAAAAAACATACTGAAATGCCGCTGCTATTTGCAGCATGATGTCACAGTACACAGGCAACAGAGGAATAAAGGCTGGGATGACTCCCCTCTCCAGTGGTTGCATCCATGTTCCTAAAAATAACCCATTCATTCTATAACCATATAGACATACAGGCCAAAACCAGCATGAGCATCACAGCTGAGCCTCTCAGATTTGCTCAAAGACAAAGCAGGATGTGAAATGTATTGAATCAAAGGCCATAACACTGACTCAGCAGGGTTGTGTAACAGTGCGTGTACGTCGGAGCTGAGTTGAGAGCACTTCCCTCAGGCCCTCAGGTAGTCAATTACAAAGACAGAGATGGATAGGCATTAAGTCAGTCTGCTCTGCACTCTTTGGGTAAATGTAAATATAGACGAACATGAACACGCCAGCTCTTAGTCTAACAACATCAGGTGCTTATTTTAAGCAAATGTTCACAGACGCACCCACAGAATAAGGCAACACAAATATCACATAGCATGCTGTGTCATCTGTTTTGTTTTGGTTGGATTCCAGGCTTATCCCTCAATTTAAAAGCTCGACCGTGCTAGAAAAATATCCACAAACACTAATTCTGCCTCATGTTACACATGACCTACCATAAAGTACAATAACATCAGGATTACAACACTATAGACACACTTTAAAGGCCCGTAGGGGTAGCTTGAGAATATTACAGCGGTTTTTCAGTTGGCACACTGCTACTACTCCCTCTCTGACTCTGTTATATTTCCAGCATGGCACTAAAAACACTGCTATAACTCTAACTAGCTCTTTTTGTTTTATTGCCTCTCATTAATTTTAGCCAATGAATGAGGCTCCCACAGGTAGAAGTAACAGCTAAATATAACCAAGACCTAAATGAAAAAACAAGGGTGATGCATCACTAATTGTCCCTGTTCTCTTCAGGCACAAGCAGGGCAACAGTCCACGCCTTGATCTGATCAGTGCCCGCATTTCGGCTCGTAATCACATGCTTTAATCAGATGAAGCGGAATGAACAGCCTGATCTGATACGAGGTGACAAAACAGGCTGACGGGCTCTTCATAAAAAAATAAATAAAAGAGATGAAACCACATGATGCCCACACACGTGTGTTTGCTGAGGAGGAAACAGTGAAAATGAGCGGAGACGCATGAAGCCATGTGAGGGAGAGAGCGGCGGGGGTTTGTGATGGTATTTCTTTGTGTAGCTGAGATCAGGTCATGGAGCCTTAAGTACTGGTTGTTTTGGTGCTGCATGATGCAGATTATGGACTAATCCTGACATGCAAACTGAGCACCTGGTCAGGAAAACACACACACACACACACACACACACACACACACACACACACACACACACACACACACACACACACACACACACACACACTTATGAATCTTTCACGTGTGAGCTCAAAAACATGTGCGGAGCTATTTACATGATATTTTTGAATCGCACCTCTATAATAGTCTCACTGGGGCCCTTTCTTTTAGGTCTAATGTTAACATTATACGAGAACGTGTTGGAACAACACACTTATATTATTTAAAAGACCGGTGATGGTTTGGCCTAGATCTGAGTAGCTCTAGGCACAATCACACTTATATAATATTTTACCTTCACAGCCCTGGTGGTCCACCCTCACAGACCCGTCCTTCTGTATCCTAACACCCCCCGGTCCGAATATCCTCCTCGGTGTAGCCGCTGATGATGCTCCGGTGGCGGCAGCGCCCCGGTGCTCCTTCGCCAGCGTTCTGCAGCACTGGTAGCACACCGCCCATGCCTGTTCCTCGTTGATGGGCTGGTTATAAAGCCTCAGTATCTCCTCCAGAGACAGATCATCCGCTCCTGCTTCTTCCGGCGAGTTCATCGTGTTGTGATGCTGCTCCTCATCCCGGCGAGTCGCTGCAGCAGTATCCTTCAGCCCTCTGTTGTCCCCGCCGCATCGTCGTCCATCCATCCTTTCATTATCTCAGTGCAGGAGGCCCGATGGCGAGAACAGGTCCAGGCTCATGAGCGAGTACTGACCCGGAGGCATCGATGCTTCCCTCTTGCCTCCCCAGGTAACAGCAGCAGCAGCCAGTCAAACAGCACAGCACTGGATCTGGATCTTTCCCCGCCCGCCTGATGTTCAGGCTTTGCTACCAGCAGTCATAAGATACGGTGTGTTTATGCGATTAAGCCCCGCTCGGTGTGTGTGGGTTTGTCTCACATCGCAATTCAGCAAGCTAGGCTCAGTCATTTGTCACATGATCTCTCTCTCTCTCTCTCTCGCTTTCTTTTTCTCTCAAAGTCCTGAGTGTGCACTGGCATCAAGTCAGTGAGGCAAAGCAAAGAGCCGTGGCCCCTGTAACACAGTAAGTTGTTTGGTAATTTGAGTAATCGCAAAAGGTCTGCAATATAAACTAATGTCTGCTCTCCGTTATTACCTGTTCACATGTGTTCACATGTATCCGTGTAGAATCTGAGGTCTAATAGTCCTTTCTGAAGTTGGTCTTTGTGACTGATGTAAACATAAAATGGATCTACTCTGCTCGTTTACTGCTTCTTCTTCTTTCTTAATATCTTTTTTGGAGTAGACTCCCAGTTCATAACTTTCTTCTGCTTGGCCTGAACAGAACGTTTGAACGCATATCTGCCATTTCCCCCCAGCTATTTATACATCTAACAGTGAATAAATAGCAGTGCTTTTATACACCACTCATGCACACAACAGTTTAAAAGGGGAAAACTGAATGCAGAAATGCAGGTGGAGGTAGAGTGAGTCTGTCATGGGCACTAGGTTTTATGCCTAAGTTTTGAATTGTTGCTGATTGTTTGGTGTTTATGGTGTTTTGTTTTCTAGTTGATATTCCCTGTTTGGTTCACCATGTTTATATACTCGGGTTTTCTTTTAAATTCTGTCCCTTTTTGCAGTCTAGTTTCTGTTTGTAGCTAATTCCACGAGTTTTGGGAGATCCTTTCTCCCCTGTATTTTCCCACTTTTAAGGTTTTGTTGTTTCTTTCAATGCCATTTCCTCATGTTATGTTTACTTTTTTTATCCAAGTTCCCTTTTTAATTATTGCCATTCATTTCCTGTTTTAGTTTGCTAGTTAGTTGTCTCCTGTGTTTGGTATCTAGTTTTACTTTGTCACCTGCTATTTGAATTGTGTGCACCAGTGTCTAATTCCCATCCTTCTTCAGTGTGTGTGTGTGCATATAAGCCCACTCAGTCCTTTAACAGTGCTTCTCTTTATCCTTTTAGTGCATCTAGCATGGCTTAGTTCCTGTTATTTCTACTAGTAACCAAAAAGGTGGAAAATGTCAGCAGTTAAGGAACATTTTGACATGCTATCGCCTACTAATAACATAAATTATTCTCAGAGAGGATGGTTAGATGTGTATGTGTGTCTGTGTGTGTATGTATATTAAACATACACATATGGGTATTCTACAAGTGATACATCATTACATTTAAATATCCACTGGAGCCCACATGTACTATCAGAGCAGGGCTGCTGTAAATCGAATGAGCAGCAGGTGTCAGTACTGTGCTGTTGAACAGGGCTTCATGTGATCTGCCTTTTGGCGAAGCAATTGGCTGGAAAGATTCAACACATTCATTCAAACATAAGTCTTTGTTTCCCTCTCGAAGTGTATCCACTGCTCTTATTTTAGTTGGATTAGCAGTCTATGATTACCGTCTTATAGTTATTTGTCTAAAAGGCCCTACTTTTAGCTGTTGTGTATCATCTCAGGTTTTTTACTTGTCTGATTAGTCCTCTCATTAGAATCGAACAGGCACTCGCACTTCTAGGTTGCGCTAGACTGTTTACTGCCCCCTTCACTATAGCCTACTTCATGCACTGGCAGTTTTTGATATGGGCGACGTGGGCCGTTGCCCAGGGTGGCATCGTGGTGGTGGCGGCATCATGGACATTAGCAAAAAAGTTGCTCGCACCCACGCTGCCCTTACATCAAGCCAGCGCATTTTGGGGATTGCATAGGCACCGATCGATTGCAAAGGCACCGATCGGTTTTCTAATAAGAGCTACCTCCATTTGCGAGGAGCTGGGAGGAGAGGGGCGAAGCGGCCAGGGATTCTCTGACTGGCATCTAAAAACCAGCTCGCAAAATAAAATGAAATAAAAACAAACCAACAATCACAAAAATAACAGACATTATGATATAGACTTATAATTGGCACCGATGTGTTTTCTAAATTCTATCACACACATATACGCGAAAAGTAAACGTGAGGTCCCTCGGTGCGCCTTCTTGCTGCTGCTGCTGCTGTGCTTAAGTCTCACACATAACCTGTCGAAAGGGGAGGGGGCGGGCTGCTTCCAAATAGAGCACATTTCATTCATAATATTGGAATGGAAGATGGACAAGAAAAGGTCAAAGCCAGCAGGTCCTCAGTTTAGGAAAAAGAAAAGAAGAGGAGGAAAAACGAGCAAAAGATACAGTTAAGCAGATGTGTCATTGGATAATGGCACTTATTATGCATCCTGAAACAAGAGAACATTCATTAGTAGGGATAGTGATAAACTTCTGTTTACCTTTAGCCACTTGGCTATGATAGTAAAACAGTAGACTGACTGCAGACACTGAGATGTGGCTTATTGAATCTTTTGGACTGTGTTCAGCATAATATTAATTAGCCATTAATTGGAAGAGGTCTGTTGTTGATTTGTCACCTATTCTCAATATATCACAAATTATAATTGTAATGTTTGTTAGCTGTTTGCATATGATTAAATATTGTTATTATCCAATGTTTGGTGTGTTCAGTTAATACTACTGATACACATTCAGAGTATATTTATAACACAACACAAGAACAGTGATTATATGAGCAAGAATGATCACTATTGTCATTATTTATTGACATTCCTGGGGTTAAAAAAAGTTGAAAGACAGAAAGAAACTATTAGAGAGACTGTTTAGCATAGTAACATCATGATAATTATATATTATTCATACATAATAATAATGAATACAGTGAACTGTAGGAAAGCCAGATATTTAATATAAAATGTAAATGTTTACATAATATTGATAAGAACTCAGTGGTGAACTCATAATAAGTTAACAAAACACAGTGATTATTAATAACTAGAAATGAATGGTAGACTTTGTGAGTTAGTTAAAGTAAAATAATCCATCCATCCATCTTTATCCACTTTTCCAGGGCTGGATAAGTAGTACAGAATACAGTAACCAAAAAGGTGAAAAATGTTATACAGAATACAGCACAGAAATAATACATCACAGTACCATTTCTACCATTTGCTGTTTCCGTAATTTTATGAGGGGGGTATATTTGAACAAAATTACTCTGGAGTAATATTTACAGCTGGTAAAAAGTCCCAAAGAATATTTCTGTTCAAGGTTTTAACATATTTATTTACCTCATATACAGCCTTATACCTCAGTAATCAATTCTGACTTCTCTCTGCTCTGCCTGGTGTTCACTGACTTCATGTCACTGGGAGAGCGTGTCTCCTCTTCCTTGAAGGCACTCTCCAGCACATTCAGGATGGATTTTCGTATTTCAGCCTTAAAATCTTGTCTCAAGAAGACATACAGCAGTGGATTCAAGCAGCAGTGAAGAACGACCAAATTCTCGGCGACATACAACACAATTTGAAAGGCATAGTGAAATGTTTCATTTGGTGCCTTAAATACCACCAGCTGAATTAGATCAATGATGTGATAGGGCCCCCAACACAGAAAAAAAGTGACGATAATGGAAGCAATAACTTTAAAGGGGCGACTTGATTGGCTGGCCAGGCTGTGGTTTCTCCTGAGACGATGGATGATGACAGCATAACAAGAGACAATGACAGTGAAGGGGACTGCAAATCCTAAAAGGAAGTGGGTGATTGAAATGGTATGAAAGACAGATGGTGTTGCATATTTAAAATCCTCAACACTGCTGAAGCAGTAAGTTGTGTTTTTAGATACTTTCTCTGTGTGCATGAAAAAAAAATATTGAATGTTGACAATCAAAGCCACCACCCAAACACACAGACTCGCATAGAATGCATTGCGTACATTTCGGTGGTTCTGAGCCCAGACAGGCCACACCACAGACACACATCTGTCCACACTGATCACCACCAGAATGTAGACACTGGCAAACATGTTCAGAGAGATTGTAGTGGCGTCCAGCTTGCACATGAAATCGCCAAAGGGCCAGTGAAACCGCAAAGCCAAGAATGTCACACTAAAGGGCAGAAATGCTGCAAAGATGAAGTCAGCCACAGCAAGGTGGAGGTACCAAACTGTGTTAACAGTTTTCTTCATCCTGAACCCGGTCTCCCAGATGACCACTCCATTCCCGAGCACACCGAGGACAGAGACCAGGGAGAAAACAGCGATAGATATGATGTTGAAAGACTGACGCAAGTTATCCAAAGAATCATCTACATCAGTTGCAGCACTTGTATTGCTTGGACTGGAATTTTCTGGGGTCATCGCAGTCATTGTTTTGAGACCTGCAGCAACAGAACAAAAACAAAACAAGTGAACAAGTGTCTTTTAAATTTCTGCTTGAGTCTAGTAGAGCTGAAGTTATGACACAACTGAAGACTGTCCATATCAGAACTTAGAGTTAAATCAACATGAACAGTAATGAATTTACTTACAGATTTATACGTTAAGGCAGATTAAGGTCTAGATTTCAGGTGAACCAAGAAGTAATTGAAGAAATTTAAAAGCAGTCATGACAAGTTTAAGAGGTATACCAACCAATTTATAATTAGCAATTTGTTATAAAATTGTATATCTCAAACTAAATTATAATTATGATACAGGGCTTACAAAAAAGTAATGGGGATGACAGGGACATGCTTGTTTTTAACACAATCACTCAAGAAGTTACTCAGGTTATCAATAAAAGGTGCAGGAAAATAATCAGTGGTGTAAATAAACAAAAATCCACAGATGATGGATTTTCATGAAGCAGCATGACACAAATGAATCCCCCTCTGTTCGTGTTGCCCAATGGAATTTCACATCCTTGTAATGAGGAGAACTGTAATGACCTTTGTGTTGGTTTGAATACACCTTAAACAGTAAACCTGCATTTTTTCAACTATTAGGCAGAAAAACATACACACTGTCACTCTCTGAGAGTTTGTAGACAAGTCATAATTATGAAAGAAATCCAGTACTTTATTAGTACTTAATTCTATGTCACTGTAAGATAGTCTGACTCGAGTGATAAGGAAAGTGGTAGGTAAGCAGACATTTTGGGTTCTTAGAGATGAGCAATTTATTTACAGTGACCTCCATCATATGTGAAACTTGCTAAAACCCTCATAATTAACTTAATTAACAAAAATTAAACGCACATGGATTCAGTAACACAACTTACCTTTCCTTCCTCCTCTGAATCAAGCAGAGACTGACTATATATAGGGCTATCAATTTCCCTTCAAGTAGCCACTACCACTAGCTTGAGCTGAGGAATCTAAAACTAAAACTAAATGGCTCTATCTAAGAAAAAATATTCAACACATCCCTTTGTATCATGAAACAAACAAAAGGAAGCATTCCTATGGTAAAAGAAACCCCTCTGCTTGGTTTAACCTGCTCATGTCAGATATGACATCATCAGTACTTTAAAAATCAGGAAATGCTGCTACGACCTTTCTGGTAGCTCATTACCCAGACTGACCAGTTGTTTTTTTATTTTTTTTAACTATATTCAAACAAGTCAATACGTATAAATGGCTTCAAGTGCTCATTCAGGCCTTTTAGAAGCATTTAGACACCCAGACACTGAGCCATGGCTCTATGGTACATGCACACGTTCCTGCATCTTCACTTTTTCCGGATGTGCTTGCATTTAAAAAATTCCCTTCTCTCGGTGTACCTGGCCTGTACCACTACACTTGTCTTCGGAATGTCTGCCCTCCTTCCTTTCTTCACAAAATGGTATGAGTCTGTTCTGTCTTTGTATTTGTTTGGTTGCATGATTTGCTTATCAAAATAAAGACCCGTCCCTGCCTGCATGGTTTCAGCAGTCCCACATACAAACAGGCCATTAATAATTGACATGAAATAATCTCATGGGCTGGATGTAATTGTATTTAGCTGGCTTGCAGTTTGTTTGACACACCTGTGTTTCAACAAAGCCTGACAGACTACTTAAAAAAATTAAAACAAAACAAAAAACTACATCCTAATCTCAACATAAAAATGCACCTTAAATGGTAGAGGAGGTACATTGTAGTCTTTGAAGAAGTGCGATACCTTGGTTATTTTGGAGCTTTGCATTGTATGTGCTCAATTCACATAAAATATATAAACAGACAGACATTTTTGATGTTACAGCCCAAACACAGTTTTTTTTAACAGAAGCTGAACTATTTTAACACAAACATTCGCCTATATTTATTTCACTCACCACGATTTTGCATAAATTCTCCTCATTAGGTAGATATAGTATGTAACTAAAACCACTTTCTAAGTTTGGTTTAAATGCACCATAACAGATAATATGTGGAGTTTTACAGCAAGTACACACCGCACTGCCACTGTCTGAGGCTTTTTAGACAAGTTGTATCTATGACAGAAAAAAAACATTATAGTCCTCACATCAGTGATCTCAAGCAGTTTAGCTAATTTACCCAATATTAGTAAATTAGCTTATTTTATTAATTAATTTACAAGATTAGTCTTTTCCTGAATAGAAAATAACAAGTGATTTTACGGTTGTGCAAAATATCAATATTACATACCTTTGCTGAAGTGCTCTTGTTGGCTGTTGATGAATACAGAAAAATGACTGATCAAACTGACTGGTTAATATAACTCAGACTAATCAGGGGAGGATCTACTGTGGTGGCATGTGTCATCATAAAATAATCTTTCGCCACCACTAGTGCCACCCTAATTTTTGCATATGATAATGTTGTTTATTAAAATAAGCGAGCATTAACACTTTGAGCCTAGCTACAATAAACATTGAATATAAATTCTAAAGCTAAATATACTACATAATGCCCCCCCCCCGCGCGCCCAATTTAAAAATGGTTCAGCCCATAGCGTCTGACTGCTTTATTTGTTTTCGGTAGCAACTAATACCTATAACTGCGCCAGAGGACAATTTGAATCGATACCATGGGCAATTCAGATTGTCTTGACTTCTTCGTTACATAGCTTGTATTTAGATAGCTTATACCTCATAACTGGCATTTTGTTGTTCTGTTTTTCCATTTGAAATGTTAATATTCTTGTTTTGATTGTAGCCTTTGATTCCTGTGTGTTTATTTTATGGTTATTCTAGTGTTGTATCTTAATTTTTTTATGATATTTCTTGCTTTGGTTTATGTCAGGTGTTATTATTCCCAGCAGTAGTCACCTAAGTGTTCCTGTTTGTGCCTCTTTTTGTTTAATTTCTGTATCAACATCTTGACATCTTAGTGTTGTTTACAGTATCTCTGACATCCTGGGTTTGTCTTTTTTTTTCCGTTTTACTTTGAAGGTTAATTTTTTTAATGTCAGTGTCAATGTTTTCACCTTTTGTTTGTTGTGCTTGTTCTCCACAGAAAACTCTTAGTGTATTTATAGTCGAGTCTATACTGTGTCGAGATGTCTGTTTTGTGCCAGTCTGTGTTCCTTGTGTGTAAAGCCCTTGTTTTTTTTAGATGAATCATCCAGCTTTCGTGCTTACTCTTTATATTTCTGTTACTACACCTTTTGGGACTAATTTTGTGCTCTTTGTATCAGCCAATAAAGATTTGCTTTTAGTATATTCTTTAATTTCATTGTCTGCATTTGGCTCCTCAGCTTCAGTTATGACAGAAACAGCTTTTTGAAACCCCACAACGTCGTGCTACACATAACACAACAGCATGCAACAAATCAAACACTATCTAGCTTACTGTGCTTTATTCATGATGGCCATTTAGTTTTGCTTTGACTCTGTGAAAGAAGACTTTCAGATTTCAATCAACCTATTTTTTTAGTGCTAATTAGGGCTAACTAACAGTATGATTTGTCTTGATGCGTGATCCTGACTTTGGTTGTTGATCAGTGGTCATTACAAATTGCATATTATTGATCAAGAAACTGACCTCAGCCCATTATTTGGCAGTGGTGCTAGTTTCAGTCATTGTGCAAATGTACTGTTTATTTTGTCAACTGAAAACCATTTCCTGTTTCAGACCACAGTTAAACCCATGATATCCTGCTTAGTAACATAAATCGAACACATGGGCAAAATTCTTGTAAAAGATTTTATAGCTACTTATTATTAGAACTATTTATAATTAGATTTTAGGGCTGTGTCCTGAGTCCGTTTCTCTTTTGCCTCTACACCAATGAATCAGAAATAGCCTAGGTTTAACTTCACTCAAATAACATCAAACTCATTAACATGAATTTTTTCAGTAACTTTTTTGTTGTCCAAAAAAACACTTGTTACTTCCCCAAAACTTTTTTTGACATTTTACATGCTTGATTGATTCATCAGCGCCCTTTCAAAAAACAGAGACAAACTAAACAGCTTGCAGCTTGATACTGCCACTTTCACATCATATTTAATGTTCACTCTATATCTTTACTGATATAGACTTCAGTGACATAAACAGCACAAAATTGTATGCCACAGAGATAGGATATGGAAAAGGGAAGCAAACCCTCAACCCACTGCCCTCTTATACTTCCTCTATACTTCCTTGCAGCTCTGTTATTAGACAGACCAACAGCCTTCATTTTTGCAGCACCCATCTTATCAAGCACAGTTGAAATCATATCTAAAGCTGCGGGGAGTTTGAGCTGGTCTGGTATCATGTGGTTTGCTGCACTGCAACTCTGCATAGTACTTTGAATGATGGCATTAGTGTTTTGATATTTACTGATGTAGATATATAATGTTTTTTTCTGCTGGTGGTATTCTCAATGTTTTTTTTGAAAGAACACGAATGGTATTTTTCTGTGACTACGTGTACTGCCTCTCAATGTCTTCTTCATTTATTGAGTCTCACACTGTCAAAATTCAGTTTTCAGACAGAAAATACATACTGCTTAATTCAATTGGTTTTACAAACCCTAATTCAAAAAGTATTCCAAAATAAAAATTTAAGAAGAAAGTATTTGATTTTGAAAATAATCCTGTGGTGGTGATCACACTGGTTAAATGCCAGTATGACCCTCAAAGCAAATGACAAAGCCAGAGGATGATCTTCCATTACTTTAATTGTCAGATTTAGTGGAACACTTGCATACATGGGCGTATGTGTGTGTGTGGTTCTACAAAACAGAATGAAGAAAACAACACAGATTACAATCCAATGTAAACACCAATAATCACGTTAGTAGGCTACATAACATATTACAGCCACATACTTCTATTATGGACCTTACAACTACGCTGATGGCCTTTGCTTGTAGCCTTAACCATATTTGGTAATAAAAAAATGTAATCATCTTTCCAGCACTTATGGTGTTAAATAAAGTAAAATGAGGCAAATAAACATGATAAAAATCACCAACTCAAACTAAAACTTAGCTTAGCCTAGCCAAAACTTAGCTTGGCCTCGCCAATCTTAGCTTAGCGATAAGTTAGCATAGATAAAATGTGTAAGCAGAAGATGTCCAGAAAAGGGATGAATACCGGTTCTGACATAAACAGTAGTAACCAGACCGAAAAGCAGCGCACATTTCGGTGCTTTATTTCAGTGCTTTTTTTTTTTCTGCGATGTCATACACTTTGGATTCTAGCCCATCATTTTACCTTTCCAAGGATAGTAAGCGTGCCCAGGTACGTATGTTCTTTTAGAGCAGAGCTACAGATTAAAAATGCCCAAGGCGAAGCGGTCAAAAGTCTGGCTGTACTTCACAGCAAAAGATGCAAACTCAGCAGCCTGCAACAAGTGCTTTAAGGTGACACTGTGCAAAGGAGGTAACACCTCGAATCTGATGAAACACCTGGCGATGCATAGCGTTTTTTTAAAAGCCGAAAAATGCACCATATTTGATAGCTTGCTGCGAGACCTCAACTGAGCACATCTACTGCGGGTGTGGTGCCTGTTATCGGACCGGGAGTTAGAAATATCCCCCAAGCAGTGTTGCCAACTTAGCGACTTTGTCGCTATATTTAGCGAGTTTTCAGACCCCCTTAGCGACTTTTTTTCTAAAAAGCGACTAGCGACAAATCTGGCGACTTTTTCTGGTGTTATTGGAGACTTATTTATGACGACTATTTGACGTGAAAGCGCGTATCGCTCTTACTCTCAACAAGCAGCGGGTGCTGCCATGGGCACCTCGCCCGTTCCAAAGCGCTCACGGGTGGAGGATAGTCCTCCCCCAGCTGCTATCAGGGCAGGAGATGTTCACACCTATGCGTCCAAACTGCAAATGAATCACGCATGAGCGAAGCCGCTGTTCCCGCACTGACTGTAACGCAGTCAGTTCTTCTTTTACTCTTATGCTGTTTTGTGGATCACAAGGTTTAAAACTACTTATAAACACACACACACAAAGTAACTCCACCAGAGTGCCTATTTCGGGTCACTTTTTCCGGTCCAAGCCCGGGTAAAGGAGCAGGGTTGGAATTGTGACATTAAAAAAACAATAATTGCTAAAAGAAATTTAATTTGTAGTTCTAAATAAACTCTAAATGCATGTAGGACGTTTTTTACTCACTTTATGTCTCTTCCACGATGTTATTTCTCTCTCCAACAACGCAGGTTACAATTATATTAGCATGACCAATTATGCAAATTAGGTGATGACGTCATTTAGCGACTTCTAGCGACTTTTAGGACAGCCAATAGTGATTTTCCTTACTGAAGAGTTGGCAACACTGCCCCCAAGAACCCGAAGAGGAGAGTCCTGGCCCCTAGCCCTGCCAGTGTAGCAGAAATGATGGCGGATGATGATGGCAGGAGCAGCTGTTCTTCTCTGCGTGAGTAGCTTAATGTTGTTCGTGTGTAATTTACGTTGAGTAGGCTAACCACATTAATAAATTAATGCACGTAAGATGAACTAGCAAACACTGTCGTGGTTACATGCGGCTGTCTTCTTGTTTGATGGCAGATACTCCCTTCACCCTGGCCAAAAAGGCTAAAATGACCAAAGAAAAAGTGGAAAACAGCTAAACATGAGAGGTTTTTGGACAAAGTTTGTGTTTTTTCCATTGTTTAAGCACTGCTTCCAGCCAAGAGTGATACCATATAAGCCCTATAGCTGCAGAAAAGGCTAACATTGTTATCTTTTTACAAAAAACGGCTAAACATGAGAGGTTTTTGGACAAAGTTTGTGTTCTCCATTCTTTAAGCACCAGTTCGAGCACCGTTTAAACACAGGCACCGTTTGAAAAGTACTGGTTTGGCGCTGGTATCAGATAAAACCTAAATGATACCCATCCCTAGTCCAGAGTGATAAAACTGACAAGCTATCCTTCTTAAACAAAAATATCCTGTAACTCACCAATCTTATGCACATACTCTTAAAGAAACCACATAAACTAACCCCAAGCATAACTGCTGTTGATTCACACTGCCTCCCTGAAGACCTTTTAACATCCCAATAGAACATTATTCACAAAACAACTGCACCCTCTAGTGGCGACGCTAAAAACTGCATCACAGCCCTGCCTTCAGAACAAATCCTAAAAGACAGAGTCCTGTCTGTCACATGTACCCACATAAATACATGGATACATGTGACAGACAGGAGACATGGAATGAACATGAGGAGGGGGAACAGAAAAGGGTCACATGCATTTAAACACACAGGGAGCCTACATAGACAAGGAGATAACGACAAACAGGAAAAGACTCATAAACAAGAAGACATGGATGATAACGTAAACTAGACCACACTCAACTACGACAAACTAATAAAAATACTAGAACTTAACATTACTACAATATATCATAAGGCACAACGGATTATAAGGCCCATTAAACAAAACAAAACAGTCAGAGAAGTCAAACTTTATTCAAAGCATTCTTTTTGTGAACTAGTGAAGACACTTGGATATAGTGATGGAATTCCGGCTCTTTTTAGAGAACCGGCTCTTTCGGCTCGGCTCACTAAAAAGAACCGGCTCTTTCAGCTTCCAACCGGCTCTTCAGGTTGTTTTGTTGCTTTAATTAATTTATTATCAACACCAATATGAAATTATGCATACAAGAAATGACTAATGTTAAAAAAAAACCTCAGTGGTTTTATTTATATATGTTTATATATAAATATATACCGTGGCCCCTAGAGACAAAGCACGTACAAACTCCAAAACATGGACAAATTCCAAAGCACGTACAAAGCTACTTAGATCACTTAAATTACATAATTGAAAGCATATGTGTATTGTCTGTGTATTTATACACAAACTAAACAGCAGTGACTTTTGTAGGGTCACTGACGTTGGGCTAGCTGGTATATAATGATGTGCTAGGTGATCGCTAGTGACATAGCTATTGCAGTTTGTGTATCTATACACAAACACTCATATATATTCAAATAATTAAAAAAAAAAGTTCATTTACCTGTTACTACCACACACCAAATCCGGTCGTTGGTACTTCCTGGCTTATGTAGCCACTAGGTAACAAAAGCTCAACACTGCCCCTAGCATCCTGGAGCACTTCCGTTGTGTTTTGGAGTATGCACATGTTTTGGAGGTTTCACATTCTTTGGAATTTGTACGTGCTTCGGAATTTCTACGTGTTTTGGAATTTGCATGTGATTTGGAGTATGTTTTGTAGTTTGTAGGTGTTTTGTAGTTTGTTTGTACGTGCTTTGTCTCTAGGGGCCACCGTAAATATACTTTTATTTATTTACTCCACATAAAATGTAATAAATAAATTATAAAATACAAAAACCAACTATTTACATTTCAACTTTTAACTATTTAAATTTTCAGCTTTTTCCTTTTAAACAAATTTAAAGTGAAACAACACAAACACTGCAAACCCCAACACAATAAAATATAAATTAAAATTTCCCATGTCATGATGAGACATGTCACATCCATTTGGTCTCATACAGCTTCATTTGTAGTGGAATCAACAAATGTTTGCTGGACAAAATAAATGTCATTTATCCAATCTGTGTTTTTGTCAGTTTCTATCACATATTCAAAGAATGGAAGCCACGATGTGAATTTGATTGTGTTCTTTAAACTTATCAGTGACTTGTCGAGGAACACCTATGACATGGCATACAAACACGTTAGAGTCAGCCTCAGAGATGTCCTTGGAATGTTTAACCCTGCTATGAGGGGATAGTGCCTGCAACTGAACCTGTGTAAACCATAGTTTTTTTTATTTGTTTAACTCTGATACAAGTGCTCCATTGAGTTGGAGCTTGGCACAATCTTGTTAGAGGAGGGCGCTCCTTCACCTCTCACTCTTTCGTTCCAGTGGAGCTGTAGGTTGAAAGGGCAGAGCATGTCGTACACCTTTGTTGTCTTCTTCAGCGTCAATGTGGAAATCTTTTCACCCTTTGGGTTATTACTGTGTTTGTGGAATCTTCTTGCAATGGGTGGCATGAACCCAAGTGGCTCGACCTTTGACCTAAACTGCTGTCTGGGCAGTCAGCTGTACCTGGAATGGTCCCTGCTTCAAGCTGGTTCTCGGAAGATCTCTGATCAGCACCCGGTCTCCCAGTCTGGAATTCCCCACCTTGGGAGGGTTTCAGCATTCACCATGTTATACTCACACATAACGCCAAGTGTTGGAATTTAATAATCTTTAATACAAATATACCTCATTGTTACGTATCTCACAACTACTTAATATTTAGCATCACGCACTTTTTTATACTTTATTTCACACGGTTAAGTATTGTAAAGTAGTTTTAAATGTAGAATGCTTCACCAGTTGAGGCATTAAAAGGTACACAGTTGTAAGCAGGACTCTGTTAGAGGAAACAAGGCTGTAAATATCTGGGTTAGAAAAGCACCCCCCCCCCCCCCAAGATGTGGGTCATTATCACCAGAGGACAGAAACAACTTGGCTGATAAATAAATATAATAATATTTATTCACCTAGATAATCCTACATTATTTATTTTTAAAAGTGATTATTATTATCCAATGTTTGATGATTTGTTCAGTTAATACTACTGATACACATATCAGAGTTTATTTGTAAAACAACACAGGAACAGTGATAACAAGAATGATCACAGTTGTCATCATTTATTGACATCCCTGGGGTTAAAAAGCTTTTAAAGAGCAAAAGAAGAAAAACAAGAATCTGTGAGAGTGTTTGGCATCATAATATCACGATAATTATATAATTATCTTATATTATAATAATGAATACACTGAACTGTAGGAATGTCAAATATTTAATATAAAATATTAATTTTTGCATGATATTGGTAAGAAGAAGTTATCTTACAATAAGACATCAACATTACACACTGTTTATTAATACATGGAAATAAATGGCAGGCTGAGTGAATGAATTATCCTTACAGTATTTTCTAATTGCCCAATCCATGCTTATGGATGTCAGCATAACATGACATCTGTGGGAACTGTCATGTCCTGTCAACTAAATTTACCTGGTATTGTTTGTGTTTAACAAAGTGAACTGGACACAAAGGTAATACTGATTTTGATTTTGCTGACTGGTTCTTCTTCTGGGAAGTAACATTGTTATAATTACATAATAATAATAATAATAATCATAATAACAATAATAATAATGGCACAAAGATAATGTAGAGCTTTGAGTCAAAGAGGCAGGAAAAACAATACAGTGAAGAAATAAACCATCACAGCACCATTTAAACAATTAGCTGTTTCCATTATATTCATTTTATAACCACATAATTTTATAAAAGCTTATAAAAATGTAATCTGCAGTTATATTTACAGCTGGTAAAAAGTCCCCCAAATTTTTCAATCAAAGGTTTTAACATGTTTATTAATCTCATATACAGCTTTATACCTCAGTAATTAAATCTGACTTCTCTCTGCTCTGCCTGGTGTTCACTGACTTCATGTCACTGGGAGAGCATGTCTCCTCTTCCTTGAAGGCACTCTCCAGCACATTCAGGATGGATTTTCGGACTTCAGCCTTAAAATCTTGTCTCAAGAAGACATACAGCAGTGGATTCAGGCAGCAGTGAAGAACCATCAAATTCGAGGCGACATTCGACACAATTAGAAATGCATAGCGAAATGTTGCATTTGGTGCCGTAAAAATCACCAGCTGAATAAGATCAATGATGCAATAGGGAGCCAAGCACAGAAAAAAGGCAACAATAATGGAAGTGATAACTTTAAAGGGGCGACTTGATTGGCTGGCCAGGCTGTGGTTTCTCCTGAGACGATGGATGATGACAGCATAACAAGAGACAATGACAGTGAAGGGGACTGCAAATCCGAGAAGGAAGTGGGTGATAACAATGGTCTGAATGACAGTTGGTGTTGCTTTTTCAAAAAAATTGATGTTGGAGCAGTAAGTTGTGTTTTCAGTTTCTTTCTTTGTGTCCATGTAAAAATAATGTTGAATGTTGACAATCAAAGCCACCACCCAAGCACACAGACTAACATAGGTTGCACTGCGCACATTTCGGTGGTTCTGAGCCCAGACAGGCCACACCACAGACACACATCTGTCCACACTGATCACCACCATAATGTAGACACTGGCATACAAGTTTAGAAAGATTAGAGTGCCGCACAGCTTGCACATGAAATTGCCAAAGGGCCAGTGAAACCGCAAAGCCAGGGATGTTGCTCTAAGGGCTAGAAACACTGCAAAGATGAAGTCAGCCACAGCAATGTGGAGGTACCAAACTGTGTTAACAGTTTTCTTCATCCTGAACCCGGTCACCCAGATGACCACTCCATTCCCGAGCACACCGAGGAGAGAGACCAGGGAGAAAACAACAACAGCCACGGTGGTAAGAGACCAAAACAAGTTAACCCAAGAATCGTTTAGATCAGGTGCAGCAGTTGTATTGATTAGACTGAAATTGATTCTGGCCATCTCCATTATTGTTTATCAAGAAACCTGTAATATCAAGAAAGCAAAAAGAAAAGAAAAGAGACATCAGGGTCTGTATGAATGTATGTAAAGTAATCTTTTATTTTCCTAATCTTTTAGATTTCTGCTTGAGTAGAGCTGAAGTTATGACACAACTGAAGACTCTCCATATTAGACCTGAGAGTTTAAACAACATGATCAGTAATGAATTCACTTACAGATTTAGATGTTAAGGCAGATTAAGGTCTAGATTTCACAAGTGATAAGCCAAGAAGGAAATGAAGAAATTTCAAAGTGAATTTAAGAGGTGAACTAATGGTAAATGGTAAATGGCCTGTATTTATATAGCGCTTTACTAGTCCCTAAGGACCCCAAAGCGCTTTACATATCCAGTCATTCACCCATTCACACACACATTCACACACTGGTGATGGCAAGCTACGTTGTAGCCACAGCCACCCTGGGGCGCACTGACAGAGGCGAGGCTGCCGGACACTGGCGCCACCGGGCCCTCTGACCACCACCAGTAGGCAACGGGTGAAGTGTCTTGCCCAAGGACACAACAACCGAGACTGTCCAAGTCGGGGCTCGAACCGGCAACCTTCCGATTACAAGGCGAACTCCCAACTCTTGAGCCACGATCGCCCCCATTACTAATCAATTTAAGTAATTTTTAAAATAAGATATTGTATCTCAAGATGAATAAGTTTTACAACAAAGTAATGGGTATAACAGGGACATGCTTGTTGTTAACACAGTAACTCATGAAGTTACTGAAGTTATCAATAAAAGGTGCAGGAAAATAAGGAGGTGTTTTTGTCTGACCTTTGATTTATGTAACAATTACACACAAGGATGAAAAAAAGAACAAAATTTGGTGACAAAAGGTTTTAAATGATTTTAAATGACGTAATCTTAAAAAGCAGCACTTATTGTGAATCAAAAATATTTAAGCTCATTCAAACTATGCTATTTTAATCTATTCAATCAGTGGTGTATATATGTAAAAATAAATCCATAGACGATGATTTTCATGAACCACCAGCCTTTTTCAGAAGTTGAAATATTTCACCACAAAGGCAGATTCCCCTCTGTTCATGTTGCCCAGTGCAATTTCACATCTGTTGTAATTAAAGACTTTATATCTATGTAATGAGGAGAACTGTAATGACCTTTGTGTTTGGTTTGAATACACCTTAATACAGCAAAGCGTTTTTTACAACAATTAGAAACAGACAGAAAAACATACACACGATCACTGTCTGAGAAACAAGTTATAATATGACAGAAAACAATTACTTCAAGAGTGCTCATCAAAGCAGTGCTCTCTCTTAAATACAACAGCTTAGCTTGTTTGCTTAATTTTAATAAATGATCTTATTGTATTATGTAAATACCAGGGTCAATCTATTCCTACATAGCAAATATGTGATGATTTTACAAACTTGCAAAAGGAAAATATCAAAGATCACTTACCTTAAGGAAAGCTCTCTTGTTGGTTGTTGATGAACGCAATGCAGAAAAATGCCAGGTTAATATATGTGAGGTAAGACGTCACTGCCCACAAAGAAAGAAATTGAGAGAGAGTGAGAGGGAGAGAGAGAGAGCAAAAGATGTCTAAAATCTAAAATATAGTGTGCCACCAGTATAGCTCTGTTATCAGCATCCTGTTTTGCAAGCTTGGTCAGCTTTTGTATTTACTCTGAAAGTTTAAAGGGAGACTTTGAAAACACATCAGACTTTAATGGAAAAACAATTATGCTGGATATCTATATTCATATGGACTGAGTAATGTGATAGGAATGACAGGACGCCACACTATTTGATGGAACTGAAAATTATCAACCTACACAAGGCTTAATTCAAAGGCACTTTGAAAATCAAAGTACGGCCAAAATTTCATTGCAGCAACTTAAAATGGTACTCAGTAGTTTGTGTGGCTCCCTTGTGCTTGTCTGCATGCCTGAAAACATGAGAGGACAGATGATGTCCTGGGCGACCAGATTTTCCCAGATCTGGACCCAGGTATCACTGAGCTCCTGGATGGTCTGAGGTGCAGCCTGACAGCGTCAGATAGACTGAAAATTAATATCCCAGATGTTCTATTGGATTTAGGTCAGGTGAATGTGGTAGTCCCTGTCAGAGTTGGCAAAAGTACAGATATTCTGTACTTAAGCAGAAGTACAAAAACTACTGTTAAAAATACTCCGGTAAAAGTTGAAGTACTGATTCAACTTCTTTGCTAGTAAAAAAGTACAAACTCTGAAAAGTACTCAAAGTAAGAAAGTAAAAAGTTGCTCTTTGGTGGATGTTTCTACTTTTGTGCAAAGCTAATCGAACCTTTTGGTATATTAACATAATAATAAAATAATATCAGTAGACGGAAACAAAAACTACTGTGCAGGACCCTCAAGCTCCCAGGCCTCTGGTAGAGGACCCGAGCTTGAAGGACAGACTGCCCGCAGAGGCGAGAGGGGAATTTTAAAAAAATATTGTAGGAGGTGACTTTGCCTCTAAACAGGAAAATATGTACAGTCGGGGGCCAAAGTGGGTTCAGCAGGTGGGGAAACAATAACTCTCTTCTCTTTTTGCTTCTCTCTCTTTGCTTTTTGTTAAAGCAAAAATAATAACCCTACTTTGAAAATGGAAAACTAGAAAGAACAGATATTTATTTAAAATGTAGGGACTGTCACTCACCAGGAGAAATGCAGGACTAAGTGGACAATAGGCAGTGAACAATTTCATTGTAGTCAGGGTGCTGTTACCTTGCCTAGAGGTGTGTGCATTACTTCAAAGATTAGCAGTACCCAGTAGAGGAGGCACCGGAAGCAATGTGAGAGAAGTGGGGCAAGCCTATCCACCTATTAGGTAATTCAATTACTTATTATTGCCAATGATTGCTCACTAGATCACAAAATATACCACATAATTTTATGAACCACAAAGGTGAGGGACTGCTGTGTTTTCAATAAGTCTTGGACTGTGTCATTCAGCTAGCTGGGTTAACAAGCTACCGCACCGACTGAGCCTTTATGAAAAAAGTTAAGACTCATGGCGGGGAAGTGTGTGTTTACATCATTGACGCTTGGTGCTAAAGTGCTACTGTTGTGCACAAATGCTGCCCTCCACTGGCAGAGTTTATTATCATTGAGAAGAAAAGCAAGACCATAAGACCCTGCGTAGAATATATTGCATTTGTTCACATCTCCTTTTGAGTTATTACAGGGAGCAACCATCTTCAGTAAACTGGACATGCAGAATGCTTACCATCTGGTAAGAGTAAAGGAAGTGGATGAGTGGATGAATACCTCCACCAGGAAGACGAACTCAGCCTGCCTCACCTCTGCCATTTTGAGTATCTGGTGATATCTTTTGGTCTTTCGAATGTCCCCTCTGTGTTTCAGTCCCTCGTGAATAACGTCCTCCAGGACTTCATTAATCACTTTGTCTTCGTCTACATGCTTATCTTTTTGAAGTCAGCCCCAGGAACATGAAACCCATGTCAGGCAAGTGCTACAATGTTTGTTGGGGAATAAACTTTTTGTCAATAGAAAAAAATATGAATTTCACATTGACACAGCTTCCTTCTTGTGCTACAGAGTAGAGAAAGGCAACCTCAAACCAGAGCCTGCAAAAGTGCAGGTAGTAGTAGACTTGCCAGTCCATCTAACCACAAGCATCTCTAATGTTTCCAGAGTTTTGCTAACTTGTATCGCTGTTTCATCGGAGATTTCAGCAAAATGGCCTTACTCTTAACACATCTAACCTCTCCAAAAGTCTCTTTTAGTGGTGTGCGGATCGATTTTGAAATATCGATTCTTACGATACCAGTAATTTGTGTTCTAGAATCGATTGTCATATTAAAATATCGATATTTTAGTACTTTGGGGTAAATTTTTAGTTTTTCATTAACAGGAAAGCAGTGGAAAGAAACTATATCATTCGGATCGTCTAAATTGGAAGGAACCTCTTACGCCTTTCATAGTCATGTGCGAAATACGGCTGTATAAATGTGTTGCAGCCCCTGGCGTGCGCACTCACAACAATGGCTGAACGTAAACAGTATTGGATGTATTTTACCTCCACAAACAGTCAAGACGCGGTTTGCGATACATGTGGCAAGACAGTGAGGTGTTGTGGCAACAGCACTAACCTCGTCAAACACCTCATGCTCAAATAGTGCACAACTTCAGGTTTTTTATTTCTATATGATAATTCTGCATTATTAAGCAATGAGAACAAGTAGTCTGATGTCCTGTAATCATTATGAAGCTATATTATTATATTCTCATTACAATTGCATAATACAATTATATATTGTATTATGAAATACAATAAAACATTACGTTTTTGTTCAGAGTATCGGTATTGGATCGGTATCGTCGATACCACCCTGAATTTCAGTTGGTATCGGATCGGAAAAGAAATCAGTGGTATCGCACATCACTAGTCTCTTTCCAGTGGAATCCTTCAGCGTAGTCAGTGTTTGATCTCCTGAAGAAATGTTTCGCCACCACTCCAGTCCTGTCCCAGCCTGATATTAACTGCTAATTTATCATCGAAGTCGATGCCTCAGACTCTGATATAAGAGCAGTCCTCTCTCAGTAACAGGAAACTGCATCCATGTGCTAATTTCTCCTAGTTGTCTCCTTCATTGCAGTGGGTATGCCGATCGCAACAGAACCCCTGCACCAACTTACACCAAAGGCCAGAAGGTTTGGTTCTCTACTCAGTAATTGGGAGTACACTCTCCCAGTTGGACCATGTGAAATAGAGTCTATGGCCAACCCGGTTTTGTGCATCTGCAGCTGCTTCTCAATATGCAAACTCATAATGCGTTCCATGTATCTCAACTAAAACCTGTCCACTCCACATTCTGGTGAAATCACTGTAAAGTGCACTAAACTGTGATTCAGTTCCACACTGATCACTAGAATGTAGACCATGACAAATGTGTTCATATAGACCATATTTATCCTCCTAGGACCTGGCGTCCACATATGTGGACATCACATTTTGGGTTATTTAGACCAAAATACTCAATTTTGCTGTACAAGGGCCTGATATCCACTTACGAGGACATTATACTGCTACTGTTCTATCAAAATTTTAAACGAATATCCTCATATGTGGCTCTGATTTTTCATAAAAACAAAAATAAGGTAAAAACAAAAATCTGGTAATTCTTTGTTTTTACATTCATTGGGCCCCAATGTGCCCAAATATCAAAGAGAAATTAAAAATGCAGGAGAGAGAAGAGTTCGGGTCTTAGGAGGTTAAGGTGTATCACACTCAGGGGTAGAGATGTTGCAAAGAAGAAGTCAGCTACAGCAAGGTTGAGGTACTGAAATGTATTGACTGTTTTCTTCATCTTGATCGTGGTCACTCAGATATCTACTCGATTCCAGAGCACGCCAAGGCAAGAGACCAGGGAGAAAACAACAATACGCATGTTGGTGAGAGACTGAAACAACTCAGCATACACAGAGCCATTTGGATCAGGTGCAGCAGTTATATTGATTTGACTGAAAGAGTTAATTGTCATATCCATCATAGTCTTGAGACCAGTGAAGATGATATAAAGAAACAATATAAATGTATGTAAATCTTTAATATTTCTACTGTAATGCTTGCAGAGTAGAGATTTTCAGATTTAGGCACTGAAAGTTGTCTAGGCCTTCATACTGTGGAGCTAAGAAAGAAGCAAAGAAGAGTAGAAATTATCATAAATTAATGACATAAAATAACAAAATTCAGAAAACCAGAATTTTTCACTCTTGAGATGAAAAATAACAATACAGGACTGTGCTACGAAGTGATTTACATGTGTGGGACATGTGGGGACAGTGTTAAAACAGTGATGTATGATATTACTGAAGTCATCTTTGAGTGGAGTAAGAAAATAAAAACATGTACACTTTCTCTTTGTTTGTCTTCCTGAACAGCATGTCGGTGTAATTTCACAACATGTAGACACAAGCATTAAAATGCAAGTATGAAAACAAGTTGATGACCAAAAATTTAGACAGCCTATTTTGTAAACATTTAAATATTTTATAAGCTCTCATATACCTTAATATACAACCTTGATGAGTGTCACTGATGTCTGCAGTTAGATGCTGCCAAAACAATAAGAAAATATTTGCATGTATTCCTGGTTTGGATACAGCTCTTTTTATCGCTATTCTGCATAGTTCTTTTTATTGCCATTGTTTTTGTGTTTTTTTTCAAAGGTACCTTTAGCCCTTTTCAAAAACTGATTGTCATTAACTTTCTATGACAAAATTCGAATAACCAATAAAGTATCCTTTATCAGTCTTTATGTAAATTGGTTTATGTATTTCATATGGATATTGTCATCCTTTGATTTTTTATGTTGTCATGTTTTTATTCCTTTGCGAAAATCTTTTCACTCTTTTTAAAAAAGGGAGTATGTGATCACCCTCAACGACTCATATGC
This sequence comes from Pelmatolapia mariae, assembly GCF_036321145.2. NCBI lineage: Eukaryota > Metazoa > Chordata > Actinopteri > Cichliformes > Cichlidae > Pelmatolapia > Pelmatolapia mariae. The sequence goes on from NC_086236.1 coordinate 52,873,274, forward strand.
ACTCAAAGTTTTCAAAAACTGTGAGAAATTCTCAGCTGCTCTAAAGAGACAGAGACAGAAAAACGATTGTTGTGTTGTCATTAATGTACCATGCAACTTGTTATAGCGAAAAATTTCCGCATCCTGTTTTGCCATCTTGCTTGAAATTTCTTGTTAACTCTTACAGTCATCAATGTTCTTCTTGTGCTTGGTCAGTGTTAAGTTTTGAAAGAAGTTTGGGACCATGAGATATACACCGTGTGGCATTGCTTATTGACAATAACACAGCCTAACAATACCTAATTTCTTCAATTTTCTTTAAAGTAAATTTAACTTAAAACTTAAATATCTCTCCACTCCATTATATATTCCATATGTACAGGGAATAACGCCCCTTGGTCATGGTGCATGGATACTTCTTTAAGATAATCCTGCCTGCCCGGCCATGCCCCACAGCTTACCTATAAAACAGCTGTGCGGCGATGGTTTGATCAGAATGCTTCACCAGTCAGCCAGATGCAAGACTGGCCTAAACGAGTCCCACAATTTGCGAGGACTGCAACAGAGCCGGCTGCTTATGGTCGGCCTGCAAGACGCTGAGATGACTGTGGAGGTGAAGGCTGCTGCTGAGGGGCACCCAGCATGAGTTCTCCGAAAGAGGGGCTGGCTACCACATTCAGGCGGTAGAACCTAGTAAAGGTTGAACCCTGTCACCATGTTCCTTCTGCACAAATGGCAGATGCCCCTCCACAAGGTCAATGATGTGGCAAAATGTGAGTCGGGGGGGGGGGGGGGGGGGGAGATCCCTGCAGAGGCATAAGCTTGCAGAATGCCCTCTAAAAACCAGTGAGACAACCGGAGTTGGACAGGGGTTTGCACAGGATCCCGGGGTGGAGGGCAACAAACAGTTGGTCTGTCTTCCTCATTGGCCAATTACACTTGATGTACACCACCAAGGCACGCATGGGGCAAAGAGCCACCAGACACTGAACCTCCTTGTGGTCCAAGCCCTAGGTGGGAGCTGACTGTAGGTCAACCAACTGGGATAGGTGGACTTGAGACAGGGTTTTTGGCAGGAAATCAGGGAGGACCTAATGGAGGAGGACCAACCTTTTCTTGCCCAGCAACCACCTGCAGCAATCCCTCTGGACCCACATAGCATGGAGTTCACTAATCCTTCTGGCCGATCTTATAGCCACTAAGAAGGCAGTTTTGATGCCATTTTAGATCAGTGTCCTCCAGTGGCTCAAAGTGAGGGCACTGAAGGTGCCGAGGACCAGGTCCAGGTTCTACGTGGGGACCGGGGCCCCAGCCTGCAAGTTGTAAGTTGCTGGGCACCCCCCAGGAAGCAGGAGATCAAAGAGGCATCGACCTCACTAAGAGCTGAGCTACCAATGTGAACACTACTGCTGCAGCCTTGCCTGCCTCCAGTTGGAGCTGCAGGAACTGCAGGATCGCATTCACTGTAGCCTCTAAGGGACTCTCTGTCCTGATGATAACATGGTATCCCTGAAATTGAGGCAGATACCGCTAGAGTGACAGGGCAGGAAGACAGCCTGTTCCAACATGTTGATATGGTGGGACACCTATAGGCTGGTCCAGCGGCCATTGACCCCACAGCCCTTGTGGACCAAACCCCACCCTACTGGGCAGGGGTCTGTGGAAGCTAGTTTGCGGTGAGTCTCTAGACATATCACCTGGCCCTTTTCTAGACTGGACGGGTCCCACCACTGCCGCCTGGTGGGACCGCTCCGAGCACAGGCCCAGACACACCAGGTTATGTTTAGACTGGTCTCATGCACAGGTGTGCCAACGAAACTTATTGCACAGTGGCAGCCATGAGGCACATGAGGTGGAGGCACAGCCCCAAGCTTAACCGTGAGGGAAGACCAAACTGGTCTAGGCATGCCCTGAGAACCGGACATCGTTCAGCAGGAATGGATGCGGAAGCTCTGATGGAGTCCAGGGACATGCCCAGAAATGCTGTGATCTGAGACAGTTACAGTTTACAGTTCTTGGGATTCAGGCGCAGCCCTAGAGGCTGAACATGGGATACCAGCAGCGCTACATGGTTGCGGCACTGCTTTTCTGACGTGGCACAGACCAGTTAGTCATCCAGGTAATTCAGGACCCTGAGGTCCTGCCGCCTCATAGGAGCAAGGATGGCGTGAACATCTGGAGTGCGAGAGAGAGGGGAGGACTCAAAACTGTAAGAAATCGTTACTGCCCCTGCCAGATCTGGATCTGGAAGCATTCGTCCTTCAGGTCAATGGCACCTGTCCCCAGGAGGGCTGCTAGTTCTTGCTGCAGTATGAGGGTCTGCTGGGGGTTGCTAACTCAGGTGAAGGTTGGGATGGTTGTGATGGGGGGGTCTGCGGAAAATCTGCAGGCGGTAGCACTGGGTCATGGTAATAACCACCTAAGGGTCTGCCCCCAGAGCCGACCAGGCCACCCTGCATTCCACAGCAGACAGGAGAGGGAGCTGGGTGGCCTGGCCTATGGAAATGTCGGAAGGTGGTGGACAGCTGAGCCTTGGCCACGCGTCCTCCACCTTTGCCCTGCATGTGGGTGCTGCATCTGCAAAAGATATCCAACTGAGGCCTGAGATTCCCACGGCCTGGGAGCAGGTTAAGTTACGGAAGCCCTGGGCCTAATTACACTCAGAGAATGCCTAAGCAGGCCCTCAACATGTCCTGACCATCACAGTGACTACTCGAACTTCCTGCAGAAGTTGGATTGCCCCTGGGCCAAAATTGCTGTAGGTTCAACTGGCAGCCTCATTAGGCAGTCCTGATTGTGCTGCCAGAGCTGGGATTGAGACAGTCAGAGGTGGCTGTGTACCACCCAGAAAGAGGCCAAGGAGCTACTTGTGGAAAAGGCCTGCTCCTTCATGAGCAAAGCTAGGTGACTGGAAGCAGCCAGGAACTCGCCTGTGTGGTCCCCAGATCATACCTGCATCTGAATGGCCAGTTGTAAGAGTAAGACAGACAGGCCTGAATTGCCACGGCGCTGTGTAGCCCAGCTGTGTTTTACAAGAAAAATGTTCAGCCCCCCCCACTCAAAGTTTTCAAAAACTGTGAGAAATTCTCAGCTGCTCTAAAGAGACAGAGACAGAAAAATGATTGTTGTGTTGTCATTAATGTATCATGCAACTTGTTATAACAAAAAATTACCGCATCCTGTTTTGCCATCTTGCTTGAAATTTCTTGTTAACTCTTACAGTCATCAATGTTCTTCTTGTGCTTGGTCAGTGTTAAGTTTTGAAAGAAGTCTGAGGAAATTCAAGGTGTTTCAAGTGGCAGTAACACATAATGTGATAAAGTAATTGAAGTAAAAGGTACTGTCGTGTGATCGAGTGTGTGGCGAGCAGAGTGTGAACCCAGATACAGGACTCAGCTGAGTGACATAACTCAAAGTCACAGCTTTACTTATTGCTGGTAAAAAAAAAATTCCAGAACAAAAACTCAAAGTCCTGGGTCAAAAACTCAGGACCATAAGATATACACAGCGTGGCTTATTCTCCTTCTGTAAATGTTTCTCTCACAGCGATTCTTTCAAGAAGAGCATCCACATCCAATTTTAACCAACTGATAAAATTCCCTGGCACTGTGAGGTTTCCTAATAAGGTGTATTGTTTAGATATATCTGAACCTCCAAACTAACTGAACTCACGTCAGTTTACAGTTTAGCTGTCACTAAAACAGTCATAAATAATTATGAATTAAAGTTTGCCTGTCTACGTTAATGTAAAGAGTAGGTGATCAACTTTCACATTTGGTCAGTTTGTTTGAATCTTATGTTTAGTCTTTGCTTAAACTGAAAAACATTTCCACACGCAAAGTCATACAGTGGTGCAATGCTGAATGGCAGTCTACTTCAGGAGTTCCTTTTTCAAAAGATTATTATTATTCTTATCAGAATTTTGGTTTCCCAAGTGGGATGTCAGCCAGGCTGATACTCATTGCCATACTTACATTGCTTAATGACAATAACACAGCTAGAGCCTAAAAATACCTAATTTCTTCACGTTAAACTTAAAATGATCTGAAGACAATTACAAAAAAAAAACAAACAAACAAACAAAAAAAAAAAAAAACAGGGAAATGGGGAATAAACTAACCACACACAAGCCAATGTGAAATCCAGTTCCATTTCTTTTCATTTCGTTATTGACTCAGGAGATAATGAGCTGGCAACTGATTGTTGATCCACAAGACAGAGAGCGAGAGAGAGATCACGCAGTCCTACAGAGCAATAATAATAATAAAAAAGATATATTTGTTACCCCTGATCGCTTAATGTAATGTTATGTAATATAGCTCCCTCTACTGGTTGTATGTGTTCTGTTACGACGTGTCATGTGAGATTGCTTGCTTTTAATAAGAAATTGTGAAAATATTAAAGTCATTCTCTTAATTTAGTCAGTAGATGATGAACTAACATGGCAAGGCAGAAAAATGATCCTTCAAGTGCACTTACCCCCCCCCAAAAAAACCCATCAAATTTCTCAATGTTTCTTCCAAAATAAAAATGCTTATTAAAGGAATTAAAATTTTTTTCTTGTTTTTAACTGGAAAGAAAATATCCCAAGACTGCTGATAACTTTATACAACATATGCAACTGACATCCTTTCAGATTTTCTGCAAAACCAGCAGTTATGGTCTGTACATAAGTAGCACGACCTGTGGTTTTTCTTTTTTAATTGCTCACAGAAGGGAACATTTGATGCAGTTTTTCCAAATTCTTCAACAGAGAAAATATGTTCTGAAACTATGGGGTTCTCTATTTTAAATAATTGTATGCCCCATCTGTTTCTGACCTCTTGCCTATGACCTTCAAATCTGTCAAGGCCGAGGCCAGAATAGACAAAATCACATGGAGACACAGATTAGCATGATTAACACAACTTTATTGTACAAAGCACTAAACTGCAAGGAAAATTAGACTGTGAACTATGAACTGAGAATTACTACATCTGTAAAGGTGATGTAAAGCAATAACTAGAAACAAAACACAATTACATTACCAGGACAACTAGACCATCAACTATGAACAAAGATTTCTTAAGTCTGTGACTTTAACGTGAAGCTATGATTAGAAGCAAACATAATGGGATTGAACATGAGCGAACTTAAATTGACTACAGAGGCTTAAGCTCAGGGGTATGAAGGAAAGCCACAGGCTTCAGGGAATGCAACCGGGATTCTCAACACACTGCAAAGAGAGTAGAGTGGATTTAGTGGTTGAGTCCATACGATCCAGAGGAGTTATTATCAAAGCAGGTTTGCCTTACAGTTTGCAGGTGGAGAACTGGCGACAGGGGAGGTAGGAGGTCCAGGTGAGGTGACTGGGTTCTGAGAGCAGAGAATCTGTTGAATGCAATGAGGGCGGCTGGAGGGCAGGTTAGTTGAGCAGACCAGAGCTGAGGAGAACAGAGCTGCCAAGCCTAAGGCCAGCGACAGGAGAAAAGGTGAGTATTGTCTGGGATGTAGCGTGGAAGTCGGCTGAGCAGCTGCAGAGAAAAACACGAGGTAAGTTTCTTTCTATGACAATCTCTCTTTAAGCAAAAGCTGTCACAGCCAGCACTAACTGTGGTTAGCACAACACTTGGCAAAGAGTAGTGCTGAGTGCTAATCTTAAATGCTGGCAGCTCAATTGCCCGCAGGTGTGGAGACACGCCAGAGTTCGGCGACTCCACCCAGAGTCAAGTGAGCCCTCACATGCGAAGTCAGGGTCAAGCTAGCCGCACCCCCAGCCGCACCTACAATGTTGTAGCACTTTTCTTACACATATTACGGTCTTCTGTGTCCTGCCTCACTATTTTTCTTCTTAATCCACTCTGAGTTTTGAAATATTAGTAGTTAAATGGTAAATTACATTTACCATTTAATCCACTCTGAGTTTTGAAATATTAGTAGTTGATATATAACATAAAGTAATTTGCAATTCTTACACTACACATTGAAAATAACACTTTTTGTGGTAGCCGTGCTGGTTCAGCGTGCCTTCAATTTGGAATAAATCCCCAGTAGTGTCACCAGCAAAGCACCCCCACACCATCACACCTCCTGCATGCTTCATAGTGTGAACCATCCATGTAGAGATCATCTGTTCACCTTCACTGCGTCGCACACAGACACGGCAGGTGGAACCAAAGATCTCAAATTTTGACTTGTCAAACCAAAGCACAGATTTCTATTCAATTCAATTCAATTTTATTTATATAGCACCAAATCACAACAACAGTCACCTCAAGGCCCTTTATATTGTAAGGTAGACCCTACAATAATACATACAGAGAAAAACCCAACAATCATATGACCCCCTATGAGCAAGCACTTTGGCGACAGTGGGAAGGAAAAACTCTCTTTTAACAGGAAGAAACATTATTCTGTTGTTGTGATTTGCCGCTATTTAAATACAATTGAAACCACTGCAGCGCAGTACCTGTAATACCTACAGCCTGTTCTAATCGCTCTAATAGGATATTATGGTCAACAGTATCGAACGCTGCTCTGAGGTCCAGCAGGACAAGCACAGAGATGAGTCCACTGTCAGAGGCCATAAGAAGATCATTTGTAACCTTCACTAAAGCTGTTTCTGTGCTGTGATGAGCTCTGAAATCTGACTGAAACTCTTCAAATAAGCCATTCCTCTGCAGATGATCTCTTAGCTGTTTGACAACTACTCTTTCAATGATTTTTGATATGAAAGGAAGGTTGGAGATTGGCCTATAATTAGCTAAGACAGCTGGGTCTAGAGATGGCTTTTTAAGTAAAGGTTTAACTACAGCCAGCTTGAAGGCCTGTGGTACATAGCCGATTATTAGAGATAGGTTGATCATATTTAAGATTGAAGCATTAATTAATGGCAGGACTTCTTTGAGCAGTTTTGTAGGAATGGGGTCTAAACGACACGTTGATGGTTTGGAGGAAGTAATTATTGAAGTTAACTCAGAAAGATCAATTGGAGAAAAATAGTCTAACTTAACAGTGATGGTACTAAAAGTAGCTGTAGATAATATTACATCTGTGGCATGATTATTGGTAATTTTTTCTCTAATGATTAAAATTTTATTTGTGAAGAAGTTCATAAAGTCATTACTAGTTAACGTTAAAGGCATGGTTGGCTCAAAAGAGCTCTGACTTTTTGTCAGCCTGGCTACAGTGCTGAAGAGAAACCTGGGGTTGTTCTTATTTTCTTCAATCAGTGATGAATAGTAAGATGTTCTGGCTTTACGGAGGGCTTTCTTATAAAGCAACAAACTATTTCTCCAGGCTAAATGATGATCCTCTAAATTTGTGACACGCCATTTCCTCTCCAGCTTACGAGTTATCTGCTTTAGGCTACGTGTTTGAGAATTATTGAATAGAATAGAATAGCCTTTATTGTCATTGTACAGGGTACAACGAAATTGGAGTGCCACTCCCTTGGTGCAAAATGCAATGATAAATATAAATGTAAAATTAAAGGTACAATAAAACAATCGTAAGCAGTCAAACAATAGTAAGTACGATATATACAGGATAGCAGCATTAATATAATGACAGTATGAATAGCAGCATAATATAATGACAGTGACAGTATGGTACAGCTAAGCAGGTTCAATTGTTTTGTGCTTATTTACTACGGTGATAGCTCTGGGAAAGAAGCTATCCCTGAATCTGTTTGTCCTGGTTTTATGTGACCTGTACCGTCGGCCTGACGGTAATAGTTCAAACAGTTGATTGCTGGGGTGAGAATGGTCCTTGATGATATTGCCAGCTCTGCTGAGGTACCGAGAGTTTGCAATGACCTCCAGGCTGGGCAGAGAGCAGCCAGTGATCTTCTGGGCTGTGTTGATGACCCTCTGCAGTACTTTCCTGTCTGCAGCTGAGCACCCTGCATACCATGTTGTTATGCTGTACGTTAGGATGCTCTCTATGGTGGCTCTGTAGAATGTCACCAGCAGCCTCTCCTCCAGGTTGTTCCTCCTGAGCACTCTCAGAAAGTGGAGACGCTGCTGGGCCTTTTTTTTATCACCGCCGTGGTATTTGCAGTCCAGGAGAGATCATCAGAGATCTGCACGGCCAGAAACCTCATGGAGTGTACCCTCTCCACACAGTTCCCGTGAATGTAAAGTGGGGCCGGGTCTGCTCTGCCCTTCCTGAAGTCCAAGATAAGTTCTTTAGTTTTCGTGGTGTTCAGTTGGAGGTTATTAACTGAACACCACTCAGTCAGTCTGTTGACCTCATCTCTGTAGTCCGACTCATCCCCCCTTGAGATGAGTCCAACCACTGTGGTGTCATCCGCGAACTTTATGATGGTGTTTGAGAGATCTGTAGGGGAGCAGTCGGATGTGTAGAGCGTAAACAGGAGGGGACTCAGAACACATCCTTGTGGAGACCCTGTGCTGAGTGTGATGGTGCTGGACAGGTGGGGGCCGAGTCTGACAGACTGTGGTCTATTTGTCAGGAAGTCCTTGATCCAGAGGCAGATGGGGGTGGAGAGTCCCAGGTGAGACAGTTTCTGGACCAGGATCTCCGGGATGATATGATTGAATGCTGAGCTGAAGTCCAGAAAGAGCATTCTCACATAGCTTCCTCGGTGCTCCAGGTGACTCGGAGTTATACCACGGAGTCAGGTACTTCTGATTTGAGACCTTAGTTTTCACAGGAGCTACAGTATCCAGAGTCGTACATAATGAGGAGGTAAAATTATTAACAAGATAATCGACCTCTGTTGGGGTAGCGTCCAGATAGCTGCTCTGCTCTATGTTGGTACAGAGCATTGAAGATGATAACAGTGGGTGAATTATATTCTTAAACTTAGTTACAGCACTTTCAGAAAGACATCTACTGTGATAAAGTCTACTCCCCACTGCTGTGTAATCAATTATTGTAAATGTAAATGTTATCAGGAAATGATCAGACATCAGAGGGTTTTCAGGAAACACTGTTAAATGTTCAGTTTCTATACCATATGTTAAAACAAGATCTAGAGTGTGATTAAAGTGGTGGGTGGGTTCTTTGACATTTTGAGAGAAGCCAATTGAATCTAATAACAGATTAAATGCCATGTTGAGGCTGTAATTTTTAGCATCTACATGGATGTTAAAATCACCCACAATTATTTTATCTGAGCTGAGCACTAAATCAGATAAAAAGTCTGAGAAATCAGAGAGAAACTCAGTGTAAGGTTCAGGTGGACGATATATGATAACAAGTAAGACTGGTTTCTGAGGTTTTTTTTTTTGAGATTTCTACTGGTATAATGTCCATTCCTTGTGTTTCTTAGCCCAAACAAATCTCTTCTGCTTGTTGCAGCTATTTGACCATAATGGCATTTATCTGGGCTCTAACCTGAGATGCTGTTAACTTGCGAGTTCTGATGCTGCGTAATTTTATGGTGAGGAACATTATTCTGAGATTGTGCCGCAATTTATAGATGTAGCCTTTAATTTTTTAAACCTTTGCCTCTTTAAGGTAATCTTGTCTCAGTCTTGTTACTGACTTGTTGCCAGTTAATCCAAGTAGTTGTAAAATGTTTCCTCAAGTGGTTTACTTTTCCAGCCTTTTGTTGCCCCTGTCCCAACTTTTCTGTTGTTGCCAATAAATTAAAAATAAACAAATTTTTGTCATGAAATAGTAAAATGCCGCAATATAAACCTTTGACATGCTTTCTGTCTTCCACTGTGAATAACACATGGCTCTAATAAGATTTACAGGTCAAATGTTTTATTTTATACAGCTACTCAATTTTTTTTCTTCTTTTTTGGGAATTGAGGTTGCAAGTCTAGATTCCAGTTAAGAAAGTGATGAAGTAAAGAGCTGTGATGATGACAAATTTATGAGATAAACTAAACAATCTCAATCTGCAAAGTTATCAGAAATGTATATCTTTAGAAAATTAAAACCACTGCCCAAAGACACACCTGAGCTCAGTAATAATTATTTACTTCACTTGCCAGCAAATAAAGATTTGTTGATACTATTAATAAAGTTCACGATGTATGAGAGGCACAGAAAGATGTAAACATAAACATTTGTGTGTTGATCCTAACAGTGTGTCACTCTGACTTTAGATTTAGACACAAACATGAAAAGAGAACACCAAAGGTTTCAGCAAAGCCATTTTGAAATACTGGGCAGCATGGTGGTCAACACTGTTGCCTCACAGCAAGAAAATGCTGTGTTCTAATCCACTGTGTGCCCGGGGCCTTCCTGTGTATAGTTTGCATGCTCTCTACATGTCTGCATGGTGCCATACATTACATTTCTTAATATAGCCTAGCTTGTATTATTCAGAGTATTCCTTTGTGTTAATATCTCATCTTTGTATATAGATTCACCCCGTCCCCCTGAGCCTGTACATGAGTTTGCCTGACTAATATGGGGTGTGCGAGAAGGTGAGCAGGTTATTTCAAATATGAAATTGTGTGTTCACCTGTGATCACACGCTTTGGTTACCAATGCACATGAATGGTCAACAAAAAGAAAGACTTCACTGAGTGAAAAAGGATAAAGATACAAGCTGGTGATGATCCAGTGTAGCTGGTCTCAGGAGATGAAGAAACAGCCTGATCACCTTCTCTACAAAATCAAGATGAGTTTAAAAACTAAATTTTAGTTTTTCAAGGTATGTATGCTACTTTATATTTAAAGTGCTCATATTTCAACTGAATGCTGTTATGTGTATGCATCTCTACACGTATTATAGGAAAATTTATAGTAATCCACAGCAGATGTGATCAAAAGCAAAACGTTGTTCTTTCTTGCTGCCTTTCAATGTTATGTCTTCAATGTCTATGGGCAACTGACTGCACTCAGACCAAAGGGGGCTGAATAATTACGCACACCCCACAGATGTACAGTCAGTATTCTTTTGAGTGTGACAGCTTCAGTCTTCTTTCAGATCTTGGCAAAGTGGTGACACATCAGAATAACCTGTACTCACATACATTAAAAATCAATTCAAACTTGTGCACCCAATTCTTGTTCTTTTAAGTCATTAAAGATATATGTTTTACAATCATTCCACTCTGGCCCTCGTCCTTGGTTTGTGCTGGGATGAAACAGTTCTTGTGTAAATAGGTAAACAATGTAATTCATATAAAGTGCTTTGAATGCTCAGGTGCTCAACCACTGTATATCCAGGCCATTTACTTTTTACCAATTCAGTTGAATGTAAGCGGACCCTAATAGCGACATTTAGTGATCATTTGCAGTTATAGCAGACACACAAATCCAATTCCAACACAAGCACAAAAAATGTTGTGTTAAGTACTTGTGGGAACGATTCTGAATGACTTGCTTTTCCCTTGCTTGTATATGTGCATGAAGAGATTGTGCTTGTGGGATATGTATGTGCCTGTGCAACATTTAATTTTATTTAGAAGATTTTCTTCAAGACTAAAACTGCTCAGTTGTGCTCGGCTTCAAAAATGCCTTCCTCTCTGGCTGATGATTTCCTATGGAGAGAAATATGTCTCAAAAGGGTGCCAAATGCATATGATATGATCCACAAGTTTAAATGAAGATTTACAAATTTGTATGATTTGTGCAATTTGACCACAAGTAAAGCTATTTTACAAATGTGTAGTGTATACCTGTGATTTTTTTTCCAAAAAAAGTGGACGTTTCATTTTCTAAATACATTTTAAAAAGGGATTCAGCCATTAGAGACACTACACAGTAGACTATAAAGGTTATTATATGGTTAATAATCTGCTGCTACATGCTGGATATTCTGCTGCTGGGTAAAGTCAGTCAGTACTCAGCTACAGATAGAGAAAACAGTGGTTGTAGATCACTGTTGGTGATCCTCTGGAGTGAGTTTTTGCTAAGTAATCTCTATATTTTGAATACTGATATAATGTAAGTAATGTGGAATAACACTTTAATATTAATCTTACCATTCTCTAATACCAGCAGGCTAACATTAACGTTACTGAAATGAATAATCCCAAATAATCCCCGGTGTAGGTTCTCAGTCATCCAGGTCATAGTAGACTACTGTGAGCTGGATGACTGAGAACCTACACAGACACATTGCCTTGCACTGGGAGGAACACACTTCAACTGAAGAATCCCAAATATTTTTGTAGCAGGCTACTGTGTAGTGTCTGTACCTGGTAAATCTGTTTTCTAGTAAAAGGGTTATGAGCTGTTCTGTTTGTTTAGAAAAAGAAATGTCCACTTAATTTGAAAAACAACAACAATAAAAAGGTCTTGATGCACACAACACTGAGCATTTCACATTTCCCTAAAACGAATGAGACAGCACCAAAGATTCAAATTAGTCACCTCAATTTCGGTTTTGTTATTTTGGCGTATGAAACGTCAAATGTCATAGTTTACATAATCGCAGAGATTTGTTGTAAAGAGAGATGTTCACAAGTCAATTTTTGCAAGTCCAAGTCAAGTCTCAAGTCTCTAATGGATGAATTGGATGTTCTATGGTCAGACAAACAACAACTACCCTCCCTGTAAGACTTTGCTATATGTTATGAATCATATTATATGGCTGGTGCTGTATTGATGCACCACAGCATTTAAAATGATAAGAAAATACTCACATAAGAAGGCAATAAACATTAATAATTTGGCAACAAAGAATAAAATCCAGTCGGCCTCTGAGCCCTCTTCTCCCCTCCTTATTTCATGATTTGTTCTGGCCCAGGTGCACACAGTCAATCCTGATGCTGAGGGCTTGAGATAAGAGGGTAAGTAGGAGTACAGATACTAGTATTAAAACATATTCCATTAAAAGTTGAAGTACTGATTAAACCTCTTTACTCAAATAAAAGTGAAAAAGTACAGGCACTAAAATGTACTCAAAGTAAGAAATTAAAAAGTAGCTTTTTGGAGGACATTTCTATTCAATTCAGTTCAAGTCAACTACTTATATAGCTCCAAATCACAACAGTTGCCTTAAGGCGCCAGCTATTCTTGTGCAAGAACCATGTAAAATCGTTTACATGGTTCAGCTACCAGAAAGCACAGGTTAATAGAATATCAGCTGCAAAATAAAAGTGAAATGAAGCTAATATATCTACCCACCATATAAAATAAACTAAAGATGATATTAGAAGTGCAAAAACAAACAATATTTAGACTTTTTTTTTTTTCTTACATTTCCTCAAGTTTCATTAAAAAAAAAAAATCACCGTTATTTTAAAACCTTGGAACTTTTGAAGTTCAATTTTAAATTTAAAGTTTTAGTTTGAAGTTTTCCTGGCTTAGCTTTCTTTCTTCTTACAGGTTTCACTATGCAGCTTGTATCTGGGAAAGCACGAAAGAGTCCTCGGCCCTGTCTGAGTACTGAACTGCTGTTGTGTACAATGTATAACAATATATGCTGCCTTTTTTTTTTTATACCTGAGGATCAGATCACACAAGGACAAAAAAAGTGCAGCCTACATGCTGAATAGGATTTTTGAAATAGGAGTCAACATTTCACACTCCTAAAAATATAATCTATAATCATTCAAACTTTGAGTTCTCCTTGTTAGTTAGTTTTCTGTCCCCGTCCTCGGAAATTTTGATATTTACAGATCGACTTTCAACCTGTGCAGAGGTGCCAAGCCATTCTTGACTGTGTTTTAATGTTGATGTACTGATAGCTAGCCTGTTTTATAATATGAAAAGATAGACTGCTGTGTTTTTATTACCGTTGTAAAAAGAGTGGGGTAAAAATTGTGAGATTATTATATTATCTTATGCCATGTTATACCCCTAATTAAAGATTGTGAAATCATTATGTAGTTTTAGTTTGCGTTATTCTCCTGACTTAGAAGAAGGTGATAACTATTACATTTATTAAACTGATTTGTATTACATTAGACTGCTGATTTATTGTGAATGGATGATATTGTTTTATGATGCATTATACTGCTGAGTTATAAGAAATATTGTTTTCAGAGAGTCATGGCCTTATTTGTCTGATTAGAAAAGAACAGAACATACTGCACAGGAAGCCAAGGTCATAACTTAGGCTCACTGAGAGAGAGAAAGAATGTGGATGTTTAGGTTTTATGACTTTGGAGGGTCATGTTCTCCTCTGTCTTATAGTGAACACAAACAATTTTTTGGAGTGGCACAAATACTTTGTGTCTCATCTTATTTGATGCAGAACACCTGATTGTTTTGTAAATAGATTTAAATGGTTATATAAAAAACGCCCGAGGCCTTGGCTATTTACTTCTTGCACTCTTTCTCATGTTCTGCCTCGCAATTGTATAGGCCTCTTGCATAACTCCTCTCCATTTCTCTGCATAGCCACTGTGTGACTGACTCTTCTCTTCTTCTCTTTTTGGGAAGAGAAGGTCGATAGGCAAGGTTGGTTCACGGCCAAAGAGAAGGAAGAATGGACAAAATCCTGTTGCTTCGTGCACAGTTGAGTTGTAGGCATGAACTACTTTGTTCAAATGGTCTTTCCATCTTGACTTCTGAGATTCATCAAGTGTCCGGAGCATACCTAGGAGTGTCCTATTGAAGCACTCTGCAGGATTGGCCTGTGGGTGGTACGGGGAGGTACAAGAATGACTGATACCGCAGTAGCCTTGAAGCTTGCGGAAAAGATTGTTCTCAAATTCTTTCCCCTGGTCATGGTGTATTTTGGATGGGAAGCCGAAGCGCATGATAAAGTCATCAAAGAGCTTTCTTGCCACAGTCTTCCCAGTAGGGATGGGTATTGATAAGATTTTCACGATTCCGATTCCATTTTCGATTCTGTTTAACGATTCGATTCTTTATCGATTCTCTTATCGATTCCTTTTTTTAAAAAAAGGAGAACACTAAGGTCGATTAGCTTAGAACTTTGTTTTATATCTTCTCTTTGAACAAGATAGAAATTTAGGAGTAACATGGCCTTACAAACCCAACAGCGAGATCTTAAGAGATCCACAGCCTACGGCTCTTCAATGGGGTGTCACAGGGTCCCCGGGGAAAAAATTGTAAATGTAAAATAATAAAATAAATATTATTCTGTAGCAATAACAAAGTATAACATAAATTATTCTGTAGCAATTACACAAGAATATCCAGTAATCTCCCTGCCTACAATTAAACACATTCACTTACCGAAAATCGGGGGCATCTGCTGTGGCAAATGGATGCAACCCTTTGACCACAAACTTAGTCACTGCTCGGTGACATTCTGGCCTGAAAGGAGACGCTACCGGTAGACTGCAGCGAAAACTGCCAGCATCTGAGCCAGCCAGACTCTGTCTGTCTCTCTCATCATGGTCACCTAAATGCAGCGCACAGTAATGGCAGGTTTCGTAATAAGGCAGATCGCACTAACATAATATGCACTGTTAGTTGATTATTTACCTGCCGCATTAACGGGAGAGGACGTGCAAACGTTACCGCTGCTGCTGGGTTGAGATTCACGAGTCCGGAGCGGAATTAAAAACACGACATTCATTTAAGGTCATCGCGTGTTTTGTGAGCAAGTGCTTTTGCATATTCGTAGTGTTTCCTCCCTTAAATGAAATATCTACTTTGCAAGTATTGCAAGTTGCCCTGTTGTCATCCGTTCTCGTAAAGTATGACCAAACTTTTTAGCGTTTGAACCGCCATGTTTCCTGCCAGGCAAATGACGCTCCGCAACGCGGTGACGTCATTCGGGGCGACTGGAATCGATAAGGGAATCATTTGCAAAAATGGCAAACAATTCCAAGGAATTGAAACAGTGGGAACCGGTTCTCAACAAGAACCGGTTTTCGATACCCATCCCTACTTCCCAGACTTGTCCCTTGTTGCGTATGCCTGGGCATATTTGGTGAAATGATCCACAACTACGAGTATGTATTCTTCACCTCCTTTGCACTTGTCCAAATGCAGATAGTCAATGGATATCATCTCAAACGGTGCAGAGGTTTCAATGCTCTGAATTGGTGTTCTGGTTATTCTGTTAGGCTTCTTCTTCTTTATACAGCGACACACCTGAGTGACATAGTGCTCCATTTCCTGCCTCATTTTAGGCCAGAAGAAGCGCTCCCTGGCGAGAGCGACCATCCTGTCTTCCCCTAAATGTCCCATCTCCTCATATAGATGTTTATAGACCATGGGCTTTAATGAGTCAGGAACAACTAACTGCTTTCTCCTTGTGGTCTCACGCCTCAGGATGCCATCTCCATCAATCTGCAAATGGGGCCACTGCCAAAGAAGGTACCTAACTGCCTCACTCTCCGCCATCTTTTCTTTATGCTTCAGGTAGGTGTGTGTTCTTTTCAGGGACAAAACTCGGTTTATGGCTATGTCTGCATCCTGGGCGTCCCTGATGTCGTCAACTGCAAAAGGCTGAATTGGTTCTGAGACGATGCACCCCTCTGGCAGCGTGCTGACATTACAGGTGACAGCTGAGATCCAGTTCACTTCTCCTGTTTTCTCTCTCTCTAGCGCTTTCCCAATCCATTCAATGGCATCCTGCTGACATTCCTCTGTGCATTCCTGCATGATGTCTTCAATGGACTTTCCTCTTCTTGATAAGAAATCTGCATCTCGATTCGCTGCCCCTGGCCTGTACTTAAGAGTGAACCGATAATCTGCCAACTCCGCCACCCAGCGGTGTCCAGCTGCATTAAGTTTCGCTGACTTCATGACGTATGTTAGCGGGTTATTGTCACTGTACACAGTAAAATGAGGCGCATGAAACAGATAATCACGAAAGCGTTCTGTTATGGCCCATTTCAGTGCCAGGAATTCCAGCTTGCCTGAATGTAGCTTGTAGTTTTTTTCTGCAGCTGTCAGTGTCCGTGATCCATAGCCTATGACTCTCAGGGCAGTCCCTTGACGCTGGTACAAGACTGCACCCAAACCATCCTCAGAGGCATCTACATGAAGAACAAATGGCTTCTCTAGGTCCGGATATGCCATGATTGGTGGGTTTGTCAGCTGATTTACTATTTTGTCCAATGTCTCTTGGTGAACAGTCATCCACTGGATTGGATGGGATGGTGGCAGCTGGGCAGATTTGCGGTGGCACTCCTTACTCTTTCCATGCTGCTTGTGTTCAGACTTAGGCTTTGCTTAGAGTTCATAGAGGGGTTTGGCTGTCCTTGAGAAGTCCTGTATGTAGGGTCTGTAGTAGCTAAGGAAACCCATCAACTTTCTCACCTCTCTCACGGTCGATGGTTTCTCCTGTTTCAGTGCTTGCACTGCTTCAACTTCTTTGGGGTTCATCTTGTATCCCTCTGCTGAAACTACTCGCCCCACATAGCAGACTTCATGTTTGAAAAAGTCACACTTCTGTGGCCTTAATTTGATACCACATTCTCTTTGTCGCTGTAGCACTCTCCTCACATTTTGGATGTGTTGTTCGAAGCTTGAGCTAAAGACGAGTACATCATCCAAATATGGGACACACACTTCATCCCTGAGGTCTCCCAGGCATCCCTCCATGTAGCGCTGGAATGCTGCTGGGGCATTAGTAAGGCCGAATGGGACCCTCACCCACTCATAGAATCCCCATGGCATTATGAATGCGGTACAGGGTCTGCTGTTCTCACTCATGAAACCCTGGTGATAAGCCTTTCCCTGGTCCAACACTGTGAACCAGGAGTTGCCCCCAAGGTTTTCCAGGATCTCCTGTATTCTCGGGATGGGATGTCTGTCGTGCAGTGTCTTTGCATTCAGGAGCCTATAGTCTACACACAAGCGAAGGCCACCATCTTTCTTCCTGACGCATACCACAGGCGAAGAATATGAAGAACAAGACTTTTGGATCCAGCCCCAATTGAGTAAGTCTTGTATCTGTGCTTTTACCTCCTGATAAAGGTGTCTGGGGATTGCATTATATGTCTTTTGCACAGGCACATTGTCTTTTAGCTGTATCTCCAGTAGGGCTGCACGATTAATCGTTAGAAAATCGCGATCTCGATTCATACTTATGTGCAATCTCATTTCCAAATGACAACGATTGAAAAAAAAGAAAAAAGAAAACAAAAAGATGACGATTGTACCGCATTTTGATCCGGGACATAATCTGCATGAAAACAAGCGCTCATGCTTCCTGCTCAACAAATGACAAGGGCGGAGCCTTATACCGCGTGATACAGAAGCCATCTGGCAGGGAAAAAACAACGGAGAGCACGTGAGAGAAACTGCCCGAGGGGAGAAAACACAATGAGCGCAGAGGAAACGTTTGCTGATGGCGGTGAGAATGACAACCCCACTGTAAAATTACTTCCAAGAAAAGGTTCTCATTCCTCCGTGTGGAAGTTTTTTGGCTTCAAAGAAGACGATGAGAGTCAAAAAAATATCATTTGCAAGCTGTGTTTTGCCATAGTAGCAGCACCGCAAGGTAACACTACAAATCTGTATAACCACCTCAAACGTCACCATAAAGTGCAATATGACGAAGCTGTAAAGGCCAGGAAAGTGACAGGAGAAAATCCGTCCCCGTCAACCACCCAAACATTAATAACGGAAACCTTATACAGCGCTTCCCCATACCCGTCGACCTCCCGCAGGCACAAAGAAATTACGGAGGCCATCACTTATCACCTGGCTAAAGATATGGCTCCCATCAACACTGTGCAAAACGAGGGATTTAGGAAAATGATCAACACCCTAGACAAACGCTACACAGTGCCGTCCCGCAACTATTTTTCAAATGCTGCACTACCTGCTCTATACACGCAAGCAGTACAACATTTTGCGGCAACAACAGACTTATGGTCCAGTCGAACTATGGAGCCATACATGAGCCTGACAGTCCATTATGTTACCAGGGACTTCACCATGAAAAGTCGGTGCTTACAAACTGCCTTTTTCCCCGAGGATCACACAGGCAAGACTCTAGCACATGGATTAAAGGAGGGTCTTATCTCTTGGAGTTAGGAGGAGGAAAAAATGGTGTGCATAACAACAGACAGTGGAGCCAACATTGTGAAAGCAGCATCCCTTAACAACTGGACAAGGCTTCAGTGTTTTGGCCACAGACTACATCTTGCTATAGGTAAGCTCTTGTAAGTTGATAATTTTATTTTGTTAAAAAAAACAAAACAATAGCTATATGCTAGTATGATGTATATTATAAACAACAATAGCAGCATTAATAATACTACAAAAATAGTTCATATTAATACAGCTGTATGTTTTAAACAACAATAATAATTAGGCAATAATGATATTGATAATGATACTGTAAGATTTTAAATATAATAATAAATTAGTTAATGACAAGAACTGATTCAAATTTTCTTCTATTTTTTCTTGTTAGAGAATGCAATGAAAGATCCAAGAATTGATCGTGCTGTAGGTCTCTGCAAAAAGCTTGTGGGCTGCTTCAGTTACAGTTGGAGACGGAAGAGGGAACTTGCTGAGGCCCAAAAGGAGCTTAAGCTACCAGAACACAAGCTTTAAATTGAGTGTCCAACAAGATGGGGCTCCAGACAAGCTATGGTCCAGAGGGTACTTGAACAGCTACCTGCTATTTCACATGTTCTCTCCTCTGATCGGAAGGCTAGACACCTGGTTCCAACATGGCAGGATGTTGAAGTTCTCGAGGCACTCAACAAAACACTCAGCCCACTGACAGACTTCACTGATGCCCTGTCAGGAGAGCAATATGTGAGCATCTCCTCAGTGAAACCGGTTCTCCACCTCTTTGAAACATCAGTTGTGGCTGTGCAGGAAGATGACTTGGATCTCACACGATCAATTAAGTCCAAAGTCCTGGGGTACCTTCAGGAAAAGTACAGTGATCCAAACACACAGGAGCTGTTAGGCATTGCCACATCTCTGGATCCAAGATTCAAGATGGACTACATCCATGAGGACAAAAAAACTATTATCAAAGCCAGACTGACACATGAGATGACTAGCATAACTTCAGTTGTGGTAATTATGTTTACATCAGATCATATCAGACTCATAATGATATTCACACATTTTAAATTCTTAGAAAAAATTAGATATTGTACTTTATTGTTTTAAAGGTATTACACTGTGGTGTGAAATAGAATGTTAAGATGAACTTTGTCAATTATATTCTCTCTTTTAAAGCAAAGTTCCACCTCAACTGCATCCCCGGCCGCCCCCATGAAGAAGAGCCGAAAGACCTTAGGCAGCTTCCTTAAAGCAGCAAAAGGCAATGAGGCACCATCCCAGCCTGAGCAAGATGTTGTCTCAGAACTACAGTCATATTTGCTCTTAAGCAACATTGATAGTGAAGCAGACCCCTTAGTCTGGTGGAGGGAACACAAGGGAGAATTTCCAAGACTGTCTATGCTGGCCAAAAAATACCTCTGTATTCCTGCCACAAGTTCCCCTTCTGAAAGGGTGTTCAGCACAGGGGGGAACATTGTAACGTGTCTCCGTTCCTCACTGAAGCCTCAAAATGTTGACCGACTTGTGTTCTTGGCAAAAAACCTTTAAGCAGCTGGCTGCATAAAAAAAAGGACTATGTTCTCTGTTGTGGTCCTGCCATGGTCAACTATCATATTGTCATGTCAAGCGTTATATTTTGTTAATATTTGTGGTTTACATTTTAAGAAACATACCTATTACTGTACTGCCACATTTGTAACAGTGGTCGCATTTGTTTCCTGTATTGGATGATTGACACTGCTGGCACTGTCTAACGTTTGTGCTCCTAGGCTGTGATTGGTATTTCCGGTCAGGTGGTTCGGCCATTCTCATGTGCTGAGGCTTAACGGTCTGCTGGAGGCTGGCAATGTGAGTGGTGAGGTTCTGCAGAGCCTCACATATAGCCTTGTTGCCTTGATCAACTTTATCCATTAATGTGTCTCGTTTGACCGCTCCACCTTGCTTGTTCTTACTGTCTGATGTGTGCATACTGCTTTCTTTCTCCATCTCTTGATCTTCCCCACTTACTGCTGCAACTTTGATCATCTTTGCTCTTGATGCAGCTGACAGCTTATTCTTTCTTTCCATTTCCAGACTGTATGTTGCAGTCATTTTTTCCAGAAGAACCTCATCTGCGATTTTAGGATTTTGCAGGTATAGCTTCACATCAGCTCGGATGGTGTCATCATGGAGGCCAGTGAGTACTGTCTGGAGAAACTGATTTTGGATGAGCTCCGAACTGTACTTTAAACCAGACTTAACTCTCTCTGAAGCAAGAACAAGTTGTTATCTCAAATCCTGACTGGATTGGAGTTTCTTTTGGCTCCTGTACAGCACGTGTGAGCGAGTGATACAACTCTGTGGCATCTTTCTCAATGTAATGAGTCCGTAATATTTGCCTGAGAGCTTGCAAAGTCAAATCTACTCTACTCTCAAGATAGCTTTTCAGTTTTGTTCTTGGGGTTATAGCTTGAATGATGGCTTCAACAATGTCTCCTTCATCATATCCCCTCTTCAATACCCTCTGGATTTGTCTTTTCAAGCTAGTGTATGTTAATTTGTCCTTTTGGTTTGGTTCTCCAATTTGTCCCATTATTTTCAGATCCCGTCGGTACAGTGGGTGTACAAAAGGGACACTCTGAGTGGCGACAGGGGTGACTCGTGTAGCATTCAGTTGAGAAACACTTTCTCTCTGCTCGTCTGAATTACTGGGTGCTATCACATTTTCAGCTACAGGGTGGTGCTCTTGTACCACTTGTACCAACGGGGCATTACTTTCACATTTCTTTTGCCTCACTTCACTAATTTTGTCATCTAATTCCAACAACAAAGACATTCCTTCATCTTCTCGTGCAGTAACATCCTCTCCCTCTAAGTACTGGAGAATACGCCGCCTCAGTTTACCAGGTAAGTCTTTTTCACTTTCATCCACGGCTAAACTGAGCGCAGCACAAATCTCATTCAGATCCGGTGCTAACAGTGTAAGTAACTTTTCCTCTATCTCCTCAAGAAGTTGCTCCCAATCAGGAGACATCCGCTGTACTTTAGACATGACGAAAAACTTTTACCTTCACTGCCTTTTCTCGGAGGGATGGCACTGCCTTACGAGTTCAGGTGGGGGATAGTGAGCGAGGCTAGTCACCTGTAGCTTGTCCTTCTTTGCGGTATAAACTCCAAACCGGGCGGAAACACCAAGATTATGTTGCACCCTCAGAGAGACATGACTCCATTCTCCTTCTGGCAACTTTATTCTCCTCAGTTCAGGTTTGGAGTTTACAGGCAGCATAGCATATCATCAGCAAAACATCGCTGCCTCACGTCTCAGACACTGGCCCTTTCTCAATATGCGTACTTGTGCGTACTTGCGTTCTCGTGTACTCGTGATACGTCATCAGTCGGAGACCAAGTACTGTTCCAATTCAAAGTACGCATCAAGCCGAGAACGCGAAAAAGTCCCGCCTGTTTTATCGAGCATGCATCGGTGGTGACTTGTGTGGACTTGGTACAGCTAAATATCCCAGAATGCATTTCGTCCAAAACTCAAACGCGGCAATGGCGGATGAGCGGGGCTAAAAACCTTTAAATATTACTCTTTCTGGGTCACAAAATAAACTTTTAAGTTATTTTCAAGCGAGAATGTAGCTGTGTAAGCTTCAAATATCTGCTTGATTTATCAAGATATCATATATTTCCAAACGTGCTCCGACGTTTTCCGAGACCTCTGTGACCCGCCAGCTCCATAGCAGACAGCGAGGTCGAGGATCACTAGAGCCGGTGAGAACAGCGGACTCCCGGCACATCGTTTTCAACCCCCCCGCGGTCTTTTCGCTACTCAGGTTAAACAAACCCCAAACCCCAGCAGCTGTCTATTGTATTGAGTGTCCACTAAAATAAAAATAAAAGCGTTCTAACATCTCACCTGCTTGTTTTTATTAAGACATACATGTACACTATTTTCATTAATAGAGATTTTGCTACTGAGGTTAAACATGATATATAAGTAACTTAGATCACTTCTAAATGTTAATGTTTGGTTTATTTCAGTGTTTTATTTGTTCCTGAGTAAATCGGTTTGGCTGTGATTAAAGTTAAGCTTCATAACATATTACTCACAGTTAAATTAAGAGGGGACGGCAGTAAAAACTCCGGACCTGTGACATCATCAAGTACGCTGGTGTTCCAATTATACAAATCGCGAGTCCGTGCTCGCGTTCTCGGCAAGTCCGTACTCCCGTGAGGTCTCGGCAAGTCCGGTCTCGCCGAGAACGCGAGTACGTACTTGCGTACTTAGAATTGAGAAAGGGCCACTGCTTTTGTTTGCGCTTACTGATGACATCACTCGACTGAACTCTGACCTCCTGGAGCTAGTGAACTACAAAAATTAACTAGAAAAGTGTCCAAAAACAAAATTAAATAAGAATAGTCTTTAAAATTTTCACAACGATTCAGAAAAATGTAAGTTTTATAACTACTTTTAGAGCGCAACATTTGCAAAACTTGTGCATAATTTTTAACAATGTACAATTTCTATTT
This sequence comes from Pelmatolapia mariae, assembly GCF_036321145.2. Lineage (NCBI taxonomy): Eukaryota > Metazoa > Chordata > Actinopteri > Cichliformes > Cichlidae > Pelmatolapia > Pelmatolapia mariae. Next base: position 52,896,584 of record NC_086236.1, read on the forward strand.
GCATATCAATTTATGTAAATGATATTGAATTGAATGCTTTTTTACAGTAATTTTTACAGTAAAAAATCTAACTTTTTTCTACTCTGATTTTACGTTTTTTTGTCTGAGTTTAGATCAATTGCCCTAATACAGTATGTCAAAAATGAAAAAATAACTCCAATTTCAGATATTTGAGGTTGTGCTAAAAAGAATGATACCAAACAAGATAAAGAGTTTTTAAAGGGTGAAATATAGAGGTCAAATCAAAAGTATTCAAAATTATAGAAGTATATATACTTCTATTTAAGTACAGAATGTCTGTACTTTGGCCACCTCCGAGTATATCACTGTTGTCATATATATTAACAAGAAATAACACAGACTTCTATGTTAAACAAACAAATGAATGTTAAAGAAATAAATACATTTCATGAGCATTACAGGGCAATTTGTTTAATGAAAATGAACAGACAGACTAAATGAGTTATACTTGGAACATTTAACTTGCTAACTTAAATCATATCTTAAGCTGTGGAAACTGTCATGTATCCAAATGTAAACCACTTGTTACTGGTTATGTAACACAGCCTCAATCAGAAAGAAATGTAATCCTGATTTTGAAATCAATGACTGATTCTTTTCTCAAGAAAGTGGCATTGTATAACTGCTTTTAGTTCTGTAAAAAAGCAACCTGAATGGACTGCTGTGATTCATACATTCATACAGTCATGTATCAGATTAATGCTATGGCACATTTTGAGATATTTTTGAAACATTTAGAATCATTTTTAAGATGTCACAATTGGCTGCCATTTACAGTTTAATTATTTGGTTTCTTATACCTCAGTATTCAAATCTGAGCTATTTTTGCTCTGACTGGTGACCACTGACCCTGTGTAAGTGCGAGTGCCTGTCTCCTCTTCCTGGAAGACAGTCTCCAAAACATTTCGGATGGATTTGCGGACTTTGTCCTTAAAATCATGGCCCATGAACACATACAGCAGTGGATTGAAGCAGCTGTTGAGAAAGGCCAGACTGGTGGCCAGAGGCATCCCGACACCTGTGACAAGGTCTAATGTTTTGCTCTGAGTAGCAGATGTGAATTTCACTAGTTCAATTACACCAATTATGTAAAAGGGAGCCCAACATAGGAAAAAAGTGACAATAACAGCAGTGACAATTTTAAACGTGCGTGTTGATTGGCTGGCCATGGTACGGTTTCTCCTCAGATGATGGATTAGGACAGCATAACAGGAGACAATGACAGTGAAGGGAACTGCAAATCCCAGGAAGAGACGAGTGATAGTCATGGCTAGATGACGAAACTGAATCACAGATGGTGCTGTATAGTTATCAGAAAGAGCATAGTTGCTGAAACAGAGGATTTGGTTTTCAGACACTTTCTCAGTGTCCCTGAAGATGAAGTATGGAGCACTGAGAATCAAAGCCACCACCCAAACACACAGACTCACATAGGATGCTCTGCGTACATTTCGGTGGTTCTGAGCCCAGATGGGCCACACCACAGACACACATCTGTCCACGCTGATCACCACCAGAATGTAGACACTGGCAAACATGTTCAGAGAACTGATGGTGGTGTTCAGCTTGCACATGAACTTGCCAAAAGGCCAGTGGAAACCTGAAGCTAGGTAAGTCACACTGAGGGGAAGAAATGCAGTGAAGAGGAAGTCGGCCACAGCAAGGTTGAGGTACCAAACTGTGTTAACAGTTTTCTTCATCTTGAACCCGGTCACCCAGATAACCACTCCATTCCCGAGCACACCGAGGACAAAGGCCACGGAATAAAGGATTAGAGACATTGTGTTGAGAGACTGTTTCAGCCCATCATACTTGTCACCATACACAGAGCCATTTTTATCAGGTGCAGCAGTTGTATTAATTTGATCGAAAGAGTTGTTGGTCATCTCCATCAATGTCTTCAGATCTGCATAGAAAAAAAAACATGAATTTATGTAAAAGTCATTTTTGATATTGATAATAATTCTGTCCTCACATATTGCACAGAAATATAAATTAATTACTCTTAAATTAATGTTTAATTTATAGTTAGTTATGAATCTTAGACAATAAATGCTCAAAATGAACAGCAAATATAATGCATTTAGCAGTGAAGGTCATCACTTGTAGCTGAGAGCACTGTTTTCAGCTCAAATTAGATTATAATCCATCCATTCAGTGTTCATGGCTACTTCAGTTCATGATTGCACTACTGTGGCAGCAACATTCACAATGTGATATGAAAATTCTTAACTGGCTGCTGAGCATAATGTGTTCATGTACTAGTCACAGTTATCAGGAAACTGAAGAGTGTCCAAATCAGCAATGATGTTACAACACTAAAAGAGTATGTCACTGTAATGTCCCAACAATTGGAACATGAAAAAGGAAAATAAATATCTGACCAAGAACTTCAGAAAACTTAAATTATTCTTAAAATTTGCAGTCCTCAAAAAAAAAGTATAAATTTCTATTTGTTGGAACTGATTGCAACTGAATTAGAAGAAAAACAATGCAGACTTATGGAATGCAAAGGAACAACAAATGCTATATTGAGAAGCGTCACAGAAAGAGCAATTAAACTTCAAAAATATCTGTACTCATGTTTTATTGATGACATGAAAGCCTTCAGCACTATTAGCCATAAAAATCTAATAGTTATTATTAGTTCTGAACAATGGCAAAAATACCTCAGAATTATGAAGAACATGCATGTGGAACAAACTGCTGCAATCAGAAGTGACAAAGAAATTTTCACTTCTGGTTTCGAAATTTGTCAAACTTAGAAGTGGTGTAGGGCAAAGTTGTGTGTTGTCAGCTGATCTGTTTCCTCTATACAGTGATTATATCTTGTGAGATTAAAGGAATGCCAGGCATTGTGGTTGATGGGCACCTCATTAATAACTTGAGATGTGCAGACGACACTTTAATCAATTCAACACCTACAGAAAACAAATAGTTATTGTATATAAGAAGAGTGAAGAAGTGGGACGGACATTAAGTCCCACATTCATTTTCTTGAATCTCAAGTAAACTCAGACAATGATCATTTCCAAAAAGAAAGACAATGTAGTTCAACGTCATACTAAAGAATTCCACACTACAACAAGGCAATACGTTTAAATATTTGGGTATTACTGTGACAGTCCTAGATGTCTACATCACACCTATCTTCATGTATGGAAGCAAAGAAAGACCGACTAATGAAGAGGTTTTAAAAAGCGCACACACCAAAAGATCATTAAATAAAACATCAGAGAGAGACAAGCAAGACTCTCTGGACAAGTACTGAGAAAAGGACAATTGGAATTAAATCTGGAAAAGATTGAAGGGACCAAAGACAAGGCAGAAGGCGAGAAACCATCACTGGCAGAATACAAGACTGAATGAAGAAAACACCAAATGATTTGCTGGACTGTGTGTGAGAGAGGGCATCTAGCAGGACCAGAATCACCAATGCCATCCAATAAGACACTTAAGAAGAAGAAGAAAATATGTATAGCTCTTCTGTCAGGTGTGGGTGGATGTGCAGTAGAAGAATATCAGAACAAACTGTGACACATTAATACAACCTACACTAAACTATGTGTATTTGCTTTTCAAAATTAAACTTAATATGCTCAATTAAAAAAGATCATTTCAATTATAGGTGATATTTTTCAGTTTTGTTGGCCACTTGTTGACTGACCCATGAAAAGTAGTTTCTCAGTTTACTAAATAAAATAACCATTAAAGGGTTTTTGACAATCCAGTCACAGGTTTACCTGATCGTCCATTTTATGTACTAAAAGTTGGGCAATAACATCCATCATAATGGTCATAATGGCTGTGTGGGGTTGGGTGAGAAGGTGGACTTTAATACTCACTGTGCAGTGGTTGAGCAACACTATGTCAGTGGAATTGGAAAAAAAATAAATTACAGCTTGTTTTTCTTCATTGAAAAAGACCTTTACTTAACCTCTAGGTCTGACAGATGATAACAAACTTCTGCAGTTACTCTAACTGCTCGCACCATGCTATATTTGGCTGCCTACATTTCTGTCTGCTTGCAGTTTGGTTTAGATGTATTAGTCAACACATTTTGATGAATAAAGAGGTCAAAGAAGTTATAACTATGCAAAGAACCTTACCGGCAATTACTTTAAAAGTCACTACCCTCATGAAAGTAATGCTGTCTCTAAAATTCAGTGGTTTAACTTAATTTTAAGAAATTAGCCTATTTGATTATTTAACACTACACTTCCAGTGAATAAATATCCCAGCAGTCAGTGTTTCTACATTATGCAATAGTGTAAAAAATGAATTTCCTTCTTTTTAAATTTATATATATGTATATATATATATATATATATATATATATATATATATATATATATATATATATATATATATATATATATTCCATCCATCTATGCATGCATGCATAAATATTCAGGGAACTGAATTTTTGGGGGCGGAATCTTGAAAATGTATTAATCATGAGTGACTTAGTAATTAAAAACTGGGAAAGTCTTAAGTGTCAGAGGTTTATCTATTAAAAAGTAAATACATGATGATTTTACAATCGTACAACAGCAAAGTAACAAAGACGGCATACCTTTAGTAAAGCTCTCTTGTTGGTTGTTGAAGAATCTTCTGCAGATAAATGCCTCATCAAACTGACAGGTTATTATAACTGAGACTAATTTGCGGGTAGTATTTCACCATTCATAACAAGGCAGATCCACAGGAAGTTTGCAAAAGTTTGCAGACAAATGAAAGAGAAAGAAAAAATGAGAGACAGCATTATTGCATTGTCTTCAGCATGGGCTTAGTATCACTATCTTATTTTGCCATTTTTCTCCCGTTTCTTTCTTAACTCTCTAAGGCAGTGGTTCTCAAACTTTTCACAATGAGTATCACCTCATGACATATATGGCTCTTGAAGTACCACCCTTATGACCGACATTAAAGTACAGCAGTACACCACATACAGTTCACACGAGATAATTTTATTTCTTATATAAATGTTATTTATTTTTACTGTCATAAACAGGATGTGACAAGTGATAATAATAACAACTGTACTGCATTAAAACATTCACAGCAGGTGGCATATGCGGTCTTTAAGTGATGACGTATGAACCCTGCTTCTGGGTCAAAACTACTCTGCATTTATTAAGGCTGTTGTGTTTTTAACATGTTTTATTGCTTTGTATCTTGTTCTATTTAATCTGAATAAGCCCTTAAAAAAAGTCAGTGACCACTGTCGGCCTCTCTCGGTTTTTATCATCACTATTCATTTTAAAGCTCAGTTTTTAAAACCTTCCGATGCAACTACAGCCCAGCCCTCGCAGCAGTATTTTAATTACTAACCTCATATTGTGGATGGCTTATCTCAGTTGTTCTCCTGACTGAAGCTTGGTCCGTTTACATCATCCCGATGTAAACGGGGGGGAATTCCTGCATACCACTAGAGGGAGCTCACATACCACAGTGTACGTGTACCACAGTTTGAGAACCAGTGCTCTAAGGCAGCTGTACTATGAAACAATCTGAGGGAAACCAAGGTATCTCCACAGTCAGTGGCATATATTATAAAACAGTACAGATTGTAAAACATGAACCTTTCAGCTCATTGTACCTACATTCCTAATGTGTTTCTTTCTTTCTTTCCTTGTTTTTACTCAAGAGCATTCACACTGAATTAGGTTACAGATGTGGGTTACAGAATAATTATTACCTCTATAAAGTCACCACCTATAAAAAGTCTTTAAATGTTATCAAGCATAAAGGAAAGACTTACCAGATCTCTGGGAAAGTACAACTGAATTGGGGAGAGAAACAACAAGGCGTTTAATGAATCCTCTGGTGTGGAAGTACAGAAAAGTTTTCAAAGGAAGAGGTTGTTAGGTTGGCTCAGGTTTACTGATTTGGAGATAAAGTAAAGGAGGTGAGGCTGAGATGGTTTGAACACGTGCAGAGGAGGTGGAGGTGGATAATTCACTGCGGCAACCCCTAAAGGGACCAACCAAAAGAAGAAAATCGAGCATTGAGCAACAGAAATCAGAATGAAAACTGTTTTTCCTGTCTATCAACATCCTGTTTTGCAGTCTTGTTTAACTCTACTTCTTACTCTAAAAGTCAACTGTCCACTTCTTGTATTTTTTCATGTCATGGAATAATTCCATGACATTGCAAGGAAGTGTAAAACTGCTTGTGGAAACGCCTTATGTGTTGTGATCAGAATGTAAACCGTAGACGTACAACATGAGTGGGAAAGCAGTTAAGCTAAAAATATGTTATTAATCGAAAAGTTATTCACAAAAACAACTAAAATTTTTTTGTCAAGTGTTCATAAATAAGTTTAAATTATATGGTAATATAAAATATATACCAAAGCTGCTGAGTTTGTTATGATTTTGTGATTCATTATTTTGGATTCAATAGATTTTCAAGTTTTATTTCTTTATTTGTTTTTTGTATTACTTTTGTATTCTGTAATGCATCGGAGTTTGTTATTTCAAGTTCCTGGTTCTTGTTTTATTACGTTAGTTCCCTTTCATGTACAGTCATTTCCTGGCCTTGTCTTGTCATCATCAAATCTTGTTATTGTCTATCTAGTCTCTGTTTTTTGTTATACGTTGTCTCCTTGGTCATAATCCCGTATTTGCCTGGGCTTTCTGTGTTCTGTCTGGTTTCTCTGTCCTTTCATGTTAAGTCTAGTCCCTGTGTCAAGTTCAAATGTCTCAATCTAGGTCTCAGAGTGTATGGTTTGCTGTTTTATTTCGATAGACTCCTGCCTCCTGTGTATGATGTCCATTTTTGCTTCTCCTGTCTCATCAGTCAGATTCTTTTTAGCTGTGTTCCCCAGGTGTGTCCTCTGTGCCTTATCCCTTTTCCGGTGTATATTTTGTCTGTCTTCCAGTATTCTTTGTTGTGTTCTCTCTCATGGTGTGTGAGTTTTCATCCGTCCGTCTGTCCATTCCTCAGTCTGTACGGTAGTTTGGTTAGTTGGGGGTCTCTCATTGCCCCTGTCACACCTGTGTCCCCCCTGCTCTAGGGATGGGAATCATTAGGCTGCCTATCAATCCTGCTTATCGGTTTTCACCATGATGTGTGTCGGAGGAGGAAAATAGTGGTGCATTTTACAGCATGGATATGGACATAACTTTTATTTTTATTGCACAAAAGGATGAAAGCACAATGGTAATGTGGAGACTGCTCCAGGACAGAAACTACTGCATTATATTGCTACCACAACACTAAGCTAGCCAAGAACCCAGTCTGATGTTAAAGCTGAGCAAATTCTGACCCTTGCCCAGCACTGTAATGAAGTGAGCTATCATTTTTGGTGAAACTGCTGCCGAACTTCAACAGGTAACAAACTGATGAGCAGTCAGGCCGCAGCCTCGGTTTCTATCTGCTTATGTTTCTACAGTAGAATCACTGTGACGAATGCTTTGAAGTCTCTTTGTGCTGATTTTCATCTTTGCTTTGTGCTGTCGGCTTTGTGTTCATATCTAAATACTAAGAGAAGGATCACCTGTGTCCTCACTAGAACAGGGATTTGTGTAGGTGTGTGCGGCTGTAGCTTGTAGGTGTATTAATTGTTAATTATGAGACAGTATATTTCAGATTATTTTACAGAGTAACATGAAAGTAACGTAACGAGTACTATAACCAATGTCTTTCTCCTTACTTTCAAGAAAAGTGTCCTGTGTAATTACTTTTGTATTTTACTTAAGTTGTTTACTTTTGAGTAATGACCAAACACTGATTACAACAAAGAGGGGAAATACCTCCAACATGCATAATCATTTGACCACGCAGCATATAATTAATTTGCATGTAATGTAATGTCTTTAATATGCTGCTTAGAGATAGTAGTGACACTCAAAGTGGAGCCAATGGGAATAGGTAAGGAAATGACTCTAAGTGATAGAAATAATGGAATCAAAATCATTAAATTCTTATCAATTCCCATCCCTACCTTTCAGCATTGAAAGATTGAAAAATTATCATCTGTTACCTATAGAATTGGTAATAGATTTCCAAGTTCCATAGGTATTAATGTGCCTCTTTTCTCTTTAGTCTGAAAATGTATCTATATTTTCCAGAAAGAATTGAAAGTTCTTTTTGGAACAGTTACATAACAAAAGTTGAGGATTAGTTAGATATCTAACTACCAGTCAGAAGTTTAGACACCATGTTTTCTTTATCTTCATGACTATTTACATTGCAGATTCTCACTGAATATATGAAAACTATGAATGAACAGATATGGAATTATGCAGCAAATAAAAAAGTGAAATAATTCAAAATATGTTTTATATTTGAGATTCTTCAAAATAGCCACCCTTTGATTTGATTACTGCTTCACTCTTGGCATCTACTGTTATCTACTGTTAACTAGTTTATTGTGATGGTGTTGTATTTACTATGTTGCTCTTTTTTGTTTGTTTTCTCTTCTGTTTTTTCTTATCTCCTTACAGGTGATCCAGGTGTTTTGTTTGTTTTTCTTTTTTTTCTTCCCCCCTTTCTCACCATCTCTTCTCTCCCTCTCATTCTTTCATTCTTTCTCCCTGTCCAATCCCCCAGTCATGTCTGTCCCGTCTGTAACAACCGAAAATCAAATAAAATAAATGCATAATTATAATAAAGGTCAATCAAATGGACCAATATGGCAAGGCCATGATGATCCAATTCTTGGCCTTCAGACAACAATTCTGATGGCTAAAGATCCAAACGGGGAAACGAGGAAAAAAAAAAAAAATTCATAAAACTATTAGAAACAAAAATAAGACAATGCAGTTGTTTGTTTTCTTTTTAAAAAATGTGTTTTTAATAAAAATGGAAGTGTAACTGGCTGCCTTTGACTTGAATGTGTACTCAAAGTGGCATTTGTTATGTGTATCATAATAGTTGTCGCTGCCTGGAGTTGGGTGAGAAAGTTCAGTCCAATAATCACTGTGTAGCTGCTGAGCAAATGTACTTTAATGAATGTAAAACTAAATTATGATTCCCATCAAATAAGAATTAAATAAAGAAACAAAATGCCCATTTCTTATCCAGTAGGTCTTACAGAGTTCAACCAAAACCAAAACTATATCATGAACTACCACAGTTACTCAATACATGTGGCTTCTTGCTCCATGTTGTTCTGCATGTCTGTATTTATGTGTGTGTGCAAGTTAGTTTAGCCTGTATGAATTCCTTTCTCATAGTCACATGGATATATGTAACCTTTTTTTTCACTTGTTTACTTTACGAAGAACTTAGAACTCTCAGGTTTTGATTAATCCCCTATTCAACAAGTTTCCAGTCTGATTTATGTGCAAACTAGATAACAGGTTTTTTCTTATATATATATAACAAAACACCTATTTCAAACATATATGTTTGAAATTACTATTGTAAGTAGTTATATATTTCTTGCCTTATCTATTTTTGAAGAGGTTTTTCAAGCGGCCATGCAAAACTTATCTATTTACACATGAGACACTGTTAGAAACACATTTCAGTGAAGTTTCTTTTTAACATTATTACGAACGTACACTGCAATTAAAGCTGATAAACTCCTTATTAGAAAGTATTTAACTCCTTAGTGTGAAGGGGGGTGTTGAAGGTAGACTGGTACACCCTGACACTAACACAGAGCATAACCAAGGAGCGGCTGCCTTAGGAATGTGTGGGGGTTATGGGAGGATGGTGTTCCTGTATTTATGATACCGCAGCAAGGTACAGACACTTTAAGGCTGACCCTTCCCTAGAGGAAAACATGTAGAGATAAAACCTATCCATAACAACTGCAGAACTAGGGAGGACTTTTCTCATACAGAACAAGACCCCTGACTGGAGGACGGGTACGATTGCCATGCGGAAAGGCCACAAGGAGGACTAACCAGGGAGGGCTAAAGTTTAAACCATGGCCTCTCTCCATTGATAGCCAATCACAAGTATTTTCTGTTTTGAATATGTCATTTTAGTTACGAATTGTACAGGACATCTGGGTGTGCACACTGCTTGACACTGAAAAGTCCACAGTCCTGGGGTATCGAAAAACATGGGGAATTTGTTTATTTCACAGCTAGTTGCTAGTCAATACAATATGCTGCCAGATCCCAGAATACACGTGTATGTTACAGTCACAACATTTCTTTAACATCCTTAGCACTTTTCCTTCCTTGTTTTTATGGGTATTTCTCCAAAACATCCATTAATCATAATTGTTGATTCTCTGGTATATTTAATAATCATAATAATAATAATAATAATAATAATAATAATAATAATAATAATAATTAGAGATGGACCGATCCGATATTACGTATCGGTATCGGTCTGATACTGGCCTAAATTACTGGATTGGATATCAGAGAGAAATAAAAAATGTAATCCGATCCATTAAATATCACAAAAGCACCTCAGAAAACTTGCGACATGGCGTAACTCAGCTCATAACCTTAGCACGTTGGAGCAGTTTGCGTCACGTGATAGAGCGGCTGTGGCGTGAGACCTGTAGGTGGTCTGGTTGAGCATTTGGAGCCTCGCTGCCAACCCGGCATTTCATCTCCGAGAAAGTTATCCCAGAGAGAAGTAAAGCAAGTGTGTAAGTTCATCTTTGAATGTTTGTAAAGCATTCCCGCGTTAAGCTTAACAACCGATACATGGAGCGACTGCCTCTCTCTCTCCCTCCCTCTCCTGCCGCTACTTCAATCATGAAACTGATCAATGATCAGCTGATCGGCTTTTCTGTCGCGAGTCCGTCTCTCTTGTTTGTTTATCGCATACTTTGCAACAGAAAGAGGAAACCAGCGGCTAAACAACAGCAGGACGCTTAAGCTTGATAAGCTGTTGTTAGAATTTATTTAATATCACTTTCTACACCAGGATCCTTTTCTACGTAGCTGACGGCTGGTAACTGTGCAGGGGCGGGTCTAGCAAAGTTTAGCCAGTGGGGCAGGAAGGGCATTAACAGGGAAAGGGGGGGCACAAAGACATACTTTTCTTTCTTATTCTCATTTAAAAAGTCTAGCTTTTAATAAATAATTGAATCTGAATCTTACAACCAAAGTTTTAATCTGATGTAAAATGTATAGAAGTCCATTACTGTATATAGTAACTATTAAGTCTAATATACCCTAGTAAGCTAGTACTTTTGGGAAGATACAATCAGTGCAGTCTGCAATTCTGTTGAAGAAAAATGTTGAATCTATTTAATTATTGTAGAAAAGTAATTTATTTCTGTGCATTTTTTTTTTTTACACATGCATTAAATTAAAGTTGATTACGTCGATTAAGCATCACGAGGTGGAGGTTGGTTCCCTTTTTTTTTTTCACTGGGAGTTGGCAACCGTATTAGTTTAATATTTCTGCTAAGTACTCTTTAAAACACCAGAATAGGAAGGATGGTGCAGGTTTAATTTATTAGCTTGATGAGTGTTGCTGAACTATGAAACATTTTGGGTGCAGTATATTTTTTGAATATAGGTATAGCAGAATAGCTTTAGTGTTATGTTTTTTTAAAACTTGACTATGAACTTATACAAAATGCAGCAAGATATTAAAAAACAGTTTTATTAATTAAAAATTACACTATATCGGATTCATATCGGTATCGGCAGATATCCAAATTTATAATATCGGTATCGGTATTGGACATAAAAAAGTGGTATCGTGCCATCTCTAATACTACTACTACTACTACTACTACTACTACTAATAACAATAACAACAACAACAACAACAACAATAATAATAAATCATTCTTGAGAATTTTGCATTGCTAGCAATGCAATGGATCATTATTTCACAGGGGAGTATTATCAAGATGTGACAATAGCAAAAGTGGCCAGTAGGTGTCACTGTCAAGCTTGGTTTCAGATTGTTTTGAAACTTTTGCACAACAGCTTTGAATGTCTCATTTTTTTTCACTAAGCCTTGCTTTGCTCATTACTGGCAAACACTGAATTTGCTCCAAGAATAGGCGCATGATCACTTACAGATAAGTGGGGAGCAGTGTTGGTCAAGTTACTTGAAAAAAGTAATCAGTAACTAATTACTGATTACTTCCCCAAAAAAGTAATCCCGTTACTTTACTGATTACTTATTTCCGTAAGTAATTAGTTAGTTAGTTACTTTTAAAAACGTGATTTACAACCTGAATAGGTGATAAAGCGATAGCTCTTTCAGTCCAATTCTACTTTCTGCCTAATCCATCATATAAAATGTAATCAAATGGAAAAGTCTCTTTTTAAAATTTGTTTTATTAGTTTTAATCTTTTAACTTTATGCATCAAGCAAAAATTTAATTATATGCAACATTCTCTGACTGGAAGAAATTTGTTTAACATTTAAACCTATTTTCTGCACATTCCAGCACATAAAATAAAATAGTTTGTGTTTACACTCAGTCTTTCAAATAAATGCAAGTGAAACACAGCAGAAAATAAATAAAAGCAAAGACTAGCGGTCCTGTTGCTCTATTTTCACCTGTATAGCAGGAGTGGGGTAGGCGTAGGTTTGCCCTGGTGCAGGTGTGCCGCAGCGGTCAGTGGAAGAATCCGCGAGTTTGTCTGTGAATTTCCCATTCCGTGGTAGCTTACTCGGTGCTTGCTCGGAAGTTAAGGGGTTTTTTCTCTGTAAAAAGAAGTTTTCTTCCCACACAGTGAACAGCGGAGGCTAATGTTTTTGTCACTTTTTACGGAATCAAACCCAAAGTAAGGTCAGTACTTCCACACTTTAAACGCTGCACGGTCATACTCTCTCCTGCACTCGATATATTATCCATTCACACTCGCTTATGTCATTGTCATGAGACACTCACAAAAGAATCACGGTTTTAGAAACGCAGTAACGCAGCCTGCTTACGGGAAAGTAACGGTAATCTAATTACCTTTTTTGCAATAGTAATCCTTTACTTTACTTGTTACTTGAAAAAAGTAATCGGAATGCATCACTGTAATGGGCAGTAACGCGTTAATCTCTGGTGGGGACCAAGGATAGGAATTCAGGATACACACACACACACACACACACACACACACACACACACACACACACACACACATATATATGCAGTGACATGTATATATATGTATTAGATTACAGCTCGAAATTCTCATGAGTTGTTGGAAAGAAATCGCCATCTTAATGCGGCTACCCCTCCGGCGCCAGCTGCGGGCTCAAGGCTGGAGCCGATCAAAACAATCCCAGATAACGAGTGTGTTTAGACTGTTCCTCCCTATTCCATGCAAGGCCACCTGAGTTGGCTGGAAGACTGTTTACTTAGCCTGGCAGGGCGAAGGACACTGTCTCAGCTTGACTCTGGACATACACACACAAATACACATACACTGATTTGCACACACTGATCACCCCTCCCCTTCCAAACGCCTTCGATGCTTGTGCCCTACCGGAGAAGATGGTAGTCGACTGGACCAGTGCAGGCATGCTGCAGGACCGGAAGCGCTGTCTACACCGGCTCTCTCTTACCCTTTCCCCACCCTGTTGCTTGTCTTGTGTTTCTATGGTGTATTGATAGTCATGTGCTTTTTGTGCTGAGGTGTTTTTTCTGTTATCAAACTGTTCTCCCACTAGGAGCTCAGTCTGAGTGGAGTTTTTTTTCTCCTCCTCTCTCCTCATGTTACATATTTTCGTTGTTTTTTCTTCCTATCAGCCTACCTTCTGTCATGTCTCCCCAATGTGATGTTTGTGTAATGTTGGTCAGAAGGTTCCTTTGTAAGTGCGCATGCGCCATTAGCGTGCTGCCTGCTGTAACCCTAATTTCCCTCGGGATTAATAAAGTATATTGATTGATTGATTGATTGATGTAAAACAATAACATACAGTAAAACATACATATTCATTCCTCATGTTTTTCTTTATATTTGCTTTGAAGAAAAAAGAAACATTTATGTCACAATAAAAACCTAAAAAAAACAAACAAAAAACTTTAAACCTTTAAAAAAAATCTGAAGTAGTTCCAGTTTGAAATTGCAGCAATGACAATGATCTCAAACACACTGACATTGCAGTAAAAGCATACCTGTGTTTTGTGATGCAAATATATGGTCACAAATATAATTTGTTTTACCAGTTAGTTGGTGAAGAGGTCTTACTTACTTTAGTATTAAAAATAATTTTACATGGGTTTATGGAAATGTAATTGTGCAGCTTTGCCACAAGGGGGAACTAAAGCTGGGTATGGTAGGCTGCTGACCTACCATTCCCTGACAACAGATGAGAAAGAGCCTGCAGACAGAACACAACTTAGTTCTCATCTCTACCTTTACTGCCTAAAACAGGTTACTAGTGTGAGTTATCTAATACAAATGCAATTCTAAAGATTGAAAACCTTTGTATGTGTATCTTAAGATATACAGAAAAGGATTCAAAGCAAACTGATCAGAGTGTTAATGATACTACTCAGAAAGTTTTTTGTAAAGGACTCTGTGAGATAATGCAGTTATTTTGTATATTTATAGACAGAAAACAATGTAACCACGTGGATTAACAGTGTGATTTGATGTTGTGGTTTTGTTACGAGAAAATTGTGGAGAAAAAGATAAAAGAATGTGTACATGAGCATAAAGGATAAATAGGGAAATTCTGTTTAACAAAATGAAATAAACCAAACAGAACTCACATCTCCTGTATCTACCTTTTGTATATAAATCAGAGCCACCTGAAGGCTTGTTACAGTTTTCCTCTTTAGACTGCTGCCCTTTAACGCTGAAGCATTTATATAAAACAGTTCCCTCTGCTGGTATATGTTATGTGTTTTCTGTGATTTTAATGATTTCTCATCAAATGAGTTGTAGAACTAGCTGTTACGTTCCCTTAAAAGGGTCCTGGCGATAAGGGAAAGTAACAAAAAGTGTCCGGGTCGGAAAAAGGAGACAGAGAGGCAAAATGGTTAAATTAAAGAGTTTTATTAAAGTTTCTATTAATAACTCAACTAAAAGAGACGGATAAGCCACTATCACCATTTAAAGAGACAAAACAAAACTCAAGCGTCGGTCAGTAAACTGAAAAGTAAGTCAGAAAAGGGTTAGTAACCAAACACACTCCTCTCCGCCAAGCAGGAGCAAACAATCACAAGATACAGCTCACTAGCTGCAACCACACAGCTCATTAGGTAAAACCCCTCACATGGCACTGTGGCACCAGAGCTCACTCACCTTTCTCTGCCCTTAAATACCTTTAATTGCTGATGTGAGTCAGCTGTACAAAAGAAAAAGGTGGCACCTAAGGCAGGATAGATGGTAGGACATGCCCACATAGGCAACTTCAGGAGGAGGCACTGCTCGGGCCGTAACACTAGCACACAAATTCTTCTTGAAAAATTCATATTAGGAAAAGGATTTTGTTTAGTTGACTCATGTAGGGGTTAAGATGTGAGCTGTAGAACTGTATCCATATACAGTCAGGTCCATAAATATTGGGACATCGACACAATTCTAACATTTTTGGCTCTATACACAACCACAATGGATTCCAAATGAAACGAACAAGACATGCTGTAACTGCAGAGTGTCAGCTTTTATTTGAGGGTATTTACATCCAAATCAGGTGAACAGTATAGGAATTATGACAGTTTGTATATGTGCCTCCCACTTCTTAAGGGACCAAAAGTAATGGGACAATTGGCTTCTCAGCTGTTCCATGGCCAGGAGTGTGTTATTCCCTCATTACCCCAATTACAATGAACAAATAAAAGGTCCAGAGTTCATTTCAAGTGTGCTGTTTGCTTTTTGAACCTGTTGCTGTCAACTGCCAGGATGAGATCCAAAGAGCTGTCACTACCAGTGAAGCAAGCCATCATTAGGCTGAAAAAAACTAAACAAACCCATCAGAGAGATTGCAAAAACATCAGGCGTGGCCAAAACAACTGTTTAGAACATTCCCAAAAAGAAAGAACGCACTGGTGAGCTCAGCAACACCAAAAAACTAGGAAGACCACGGGACACAACTGTGGTGGATGACCAAAGAATCCTTTCCCTGGTGAAGAAAACACCCTTCACAACAGTTGGCCAGATCAAGAACACTCTCTAGGAGGCAGGTGTATGTGCGTCAGAGTCAACAATCAAGAGAAGACTCCACCAGTGTGAATACAGAGGGTTCACCACAAGATGTAAACCTTTGGTGAGCCCCAAAAACAGGCAGGCCAGATTAGAGTTTGCCAAACGACATCTGAAAAAGCCGTCGCAGTTCTGGAACAACATCCTATGGACAGATGAGACCAACATCAACTTGTACCAGAGTGATGGGAAGAGAAGAGTATGGAGAAGGAAAGGAACTGCTCATGATCCTAAGCATACCACCTCATCGGTGAAGCATTGTGGTGGAAGTGTCATGGCGTGGGCATGTATGGCTGCCAGTGGAACTGGTTCTCTTGTATTTATTGATGATGTGACTGCTGACAAAAGCAGCACAATGAATTCTGAAGTGTTTCGGGCAATATTATCTGCTCATATTCAGACAAATGCTTCAAAACTCATTGGACGGCGCTTCACAGTGCAGGTGGACAACAACCCAAAGCATACTGCAAAAGCAACCAAAGAGTTTTTGAAGGGAAAGAAGTGGACTGTTTTGCAATGGCCAAGTCAATCACCTGACCTGAATCCGATTGAGCATGTATTTCACTTGCTGAAGACAAAACTGAAGGGAAAATGCCCCAAGAACAAGCAGGAACTGAAGACTGTTGCAGTAGAGGCCTGGCAGAGCATCACCAGGGATGAAACCCGGCGTCTGGTGATGTCTATGTGTTCCAGACTTCAGGCTGTGATTGACTGTAAAGGATTTGCAACCAAGTATTAAAAAATGAATGTTTGATTTATAGTTCTTATTCTGTCCCATTACTTTTGGGCCCTCAAGAAGTGGGAGGCACATTTGCAAACTGTTGTAATTCCTACACCGTTCACCTGATTTGGATGTAAATACCCTCAAATAAAAGCTGACACTCTGCAGTTAAAGCATGTCTTGTTCATTTCATTTGGAATCCATTGTGGTGGTGTATAGAGCCAAAAATGTTAGAATTGTGTCGATGTCCCAATATTTATGGACCTGACTGTATATCTATATCTATCTATGGCCAAAAATAGTTTATTAATGTGTGACAAACGATACTACTAATGAAGCACCATCAGAACTAATGAAGCACCACTCTCATGTTTCGCAGGTGGGACGCAGATAGACTCAAAGGCAGGCTGACATAGACCAAATAAAAGAGTCCAGGGTCACAAAGTCCGTTCCGTGAAACAGCAAAGTAATCTGCAAGTTCCCAATAAAGAAGTAAGGGGAGGACAAGGAAGACCACTGGAAAGAAAACGCAGTTATATGCCAACAATAAGGGGATAATGGGGGGAGGCTGAACTGAATACCAGAAGGCACAAAAACTATCAAAATGAAACAGGATGTCACAAGACAAGAAGCACAGAGACGACACAGACTTCTGAAATTAGGAAGGTGAAAACAGGACAGACAGGATAAACTTAAAATTAATGAACAAACTTTGGACACTGAGAAAACTAGGTTCTAAAAAAAGTAAAACTAAGAAAACAAAAACATAAAAATGAAAACTTGGGAAAAAGACACAGGGACCGAGACAATCACAGGTAGTATAGATGGATATATTTAGTTGCTCCTGCCAAATGTTTGTCACTTTTGATGTGTTTGTCACGTGTTTTTGGTACATATGGAGAATACTGTGCGTAATAGGCATTGTATTATTTTGTTTTTTGATTACGAATGTTAAAAAGCTATACTAAAATAGTTTAGTGTTCCAAAGTGTTTCAAATGCCCCCCAAAATGTTAACTTGCTGTACAATATCACAATAATAATATATAATATACTTAAAAAAGAGAATGCTTTTGATCAATAATCCTAAAATGCATCTTATTAAATCATAAGAGATTAACTCTAAAATTTGAGAGGATCTATGAATTTAAGGAAAAGTTTATTTGTTAGACACAGTTAAAGTCACTATGTACAATACAATGTATTTATCTCTTTAATCACATTACAACTGTGTGTCAGACCCTGACTTCGTATTCTTCTGAGTGGTTGCATTTGGAGGAACGTCTTCCTGGAAGGCAGTCTCCAAGATGTTGTGGATAGATTTGTGGACTTGATTCTTAAAATCCTGGCCCATGAACACATACAGCAGTGGATTCAGGCAGCTGTTGAGACAAGCCAAACAGCTGGCGAGAGGGGTCCCGATAACCAGGACATACTTTAATGTTCCACTTGTAGTAGCAGATCTGTGTTTCTCAAGTCGAATTAGATCCATAATGCCAGAGGGAGCCCAGCACAGAAAGAAAGCAATGATTATGGCAGTGATGATCTTAAAAGTGTGACTTGATTGCCTTGCCAGAGCGCTGCTTCTTCTCAGACGATGGATTATGACGGCATTACAGGAGACGATGACAGAGAAGGGGATTGCAAATCCCAGGAGAAAGCGGGAGACTAATGCCAGCTGAATGAAAGATGATCGTTTAAAGTAATCATGATGGCCAAACTTGTGGACGCAGATGATTTTGGCTTTAGTGTCATTCATTTCCTTTGTTTCCATAAAGAAAAACACTGGAATGCTGATTATCAGACTCACCGTCCAAATACACAGACTCACATAGGATGCCTTGCGTACACTTCGGTGGTTGTGAGCCCAGACCGGCCACACCACAGAAACACACCTGTCCAGACTGATCGCCACCAGAATGTAGACACTAACAGATAAGTTTAGATAGACTAAAGCGGTGTTTAGCTTGCACATGACTTGGCCAAAAGGCCAATGAGACAGTAACAGGGATGTCACGGTAATGGGAAGAAATGCACAAAAGATGAAGTCGGCCACAGCAAGGCTGAGAAACCAAACTACATTAACAGTTTTCTTCATCTTGAACCCGGTCACCCAGATAACCACTCCATTCCCGAGCACACCGAGGACAAAGACCAGGGAGAGAAAAATGGCAGACATAATGTCGAGAGAATGTCTCAACTCAGCATACTGGTAAACAGGTGCAGTGGTTGTGTTGAATTGATGAAAAGATCTAGTGGTCATCTCCATCACTGCCTTGGGACCTGCAATGGTATCACAAAAAAAAAAAGAAGAAAGATAAATGCATTATGTAAAATTCATCTTTCATTTTTTGTTTCTATTACAACTAATTGCATTGAATATTTAGTCATTTTTTCAATTGGTACTTAATATCTAGTTAGTTGTAAATAAATCTTAAACACTAACTGCTTCAATTAAACACTGACTGCATTTAGCAGTGAAGGGTCACTTGTAAGTCAGATCCCACATAGCAGACAGGTCTGACCCAGATCTGGTCTCAAGCCGGCACTGCTGGCTGATACAGCTCACCTCCTGTAACCACTTTTCCGAGAATACGCGCTTCTTTTGCGGTTTGGACTCCTTCTGAAATTTCTTTGGAGGTGGAGGAACACCAACGTAATTGCTTAAAGGAGCTTGCTTCTTCGACATCTTTAAGAGTTCTAAACAAATGTCTGTCCTCCTCCAGAAAATCTTATGTAAGGAAGCGCGCGTTGCAACTTCTTATCTGGTGCACGTTTTTTATTTTGACAGCGCATGCACACCTGCGGACCACTTATGTGCACCCCTGTGAATAGAGCACTTTGAGTAATCCGGGAGAGTAGAAAGCGCTATATAGGAATCAGTCCATTCACTGTGTGAACAAAGTTTCGGCATGTTACTTTTGCACTATTATGTTGTTATTACATGGCTTGATCAAGGTACACATTAGGCTGACATCTGGGGCCATGCATGGGCCACCTCTGGCAAATCAGATCTGGGTCACCAAAGGGCCATCATTCTTTGCAGTATGTGGGCCATGTGTAAGCACATTGTGTGGGCCATACCTGTTTTGCTATGTGGGATAGCTCAGATGTAATCAAGGCTATGAAAGTGGCACAGAAAAAATTTGTAGTTAGCTTTTGTGGTATAGATTATTTCTTGATAGAAGACCATGAACAGTGACAAATTCATTTACAGATTTTGAAAATGAATTAGTTCTAGACTTCAGTAGTAATGAGATAAGTAAAAGGAAGAATTGAAGACTGAAGATAATAAATCAGATTATATGTTATATCAAGGAAGACTGATTTTGCGGTGCATTGTGGGTTAAATATTGCTAGGCTACTAGGAGTGTTGCATTCACAGTCTACACTACGCTGTAGGAATTTAATTTTTTTTTAAATTAATTGATTTTTTGCGTTTTCCCTGTTTCTGCCAGGACCACAGGCAGGGTCACTCGCAGGTTGCTTCTGGGCCGCATGTGGCCCGCGGGCTGCCATTTGAATAGGCTTGGTGTACACTCACAAACCTGTCAAAGCTGCATTTGAAATGTTGGCTACCATGGCAGTGTAGTATTGCAACATGGCATTTGGGTCTTCGAACTAAAATAGGAAAATAGGAACATAAATAGTGCCTCATTGCCAGACCTGGCCCGCATCTGGTTGACATACACTCTGCCATGACACCAGTCAGTCAGAAGTGCCAGCTTGATGCCGGATCCAGGGAAGACCTGTTTTCTATTATCCTGGGCCACATAAACCAAACCACAATGGGCCAGATGTGCCATGCCATCACATAAACAGTGCCATCTATGCCAGGCCTGGCCCATATCTGGATGACATACGTCTTATCATGCCAGAAGTCAGCCAGCAGTGCCGGCTTGATACCAGATCTGGACCAGACCTGCTTGCTATGTGGGTATTTTGCTATGTGGGATAGCTCACATGTAATCAAGGCTATGAAAGCGGCACAGAAAAAAATTGTAGTTAGCTTTTGTGGTATAGATTATTTCTTGATAGAAGACCATGAACAGTGACAAATTCATTTACAGATTTTGAAAATGAATTAGTTCTAGACTTCAGTAGTAATGAGTAGGGATGGGTACCGGTATCGTTCTGACATAAACGTTAGTAACCAGACCGAAAAGCAGCGCACATTTCTGTGCTTTATTTCTGTGCTTTCTTTTCCCTGAGATGTCATACACTTTGGATTCTAGCCAATCATTTTACCTTTCCGAGGATAGTAGGCGGGCCCAGGTACATACGTTCTTTTAGAGCAGAGCTACAGATTAAAAATGCCCAAGGCGAAGCGGTCAAAAGTCTGGCTGTACTTCACAGCAAAAGATGCAAACTCAGCAGCCTGCAACAAGTGCTTTAAGGTGATACTGTGCAAAGGAGGTAACACCTCGAATCTGATGAAACAGCTGGCGACGCTTAGCGTTTTTTTAAAAGCCGAGAAATGCACGGCATTTGATAGCTTGCTGCAAGACCAAGCACCGAGCACGTCTACTGCGGGTGTGGTGCCTGTTATCGGACCAGAGTTAGCAACATCCCCCAAAAACCCAAAGAGGAGAGTCCTGGCCCCTAGCCCTGCCAGTGTAGCAGAAATGATGACGGATGATGATGGCAGCAGCAGCCGTTCTTCTTAATGTTTTTCGTGTGTAATTTATGTTGAGTAGGCTAACCACGTTAAATTAATGCATGTAAGATGAACTAGCAAACACTGTGGTAGTTACATGCAGCTGTCTTCTTATTTGATGGCAGATACTCCCTTCACCCTGGCAAAAAAGGCTAAAATGACAAAAGAAAAAGTGGAAAACAGCTAAACATGAGAGGTTTTTGGACAAAGTTTGTGTTCTCCATTCTTTAAGCACCGGCACCGTTTCAAAAGTACCGGTTTGGCACCGGTATCGGATAAAACCTAAGCGATACCCATTCCTAGTAATGAGATAAGTAAAAGGAAGAATTAAAGAGTGAAGATAATATGTCATATTTGTATATTCGCTGATTATATGTTATATAAAGGAAGACTGATTTTTAAACGATTACATGGCATTAAAGGAGGTAGTGTTGTTTTTTATGACATGTATACACACTGGTATAACATATTTAATGGTGTCACTATGTTGAGTATATTGAGTTGAGTATTTGACCAAAAAGCTCAAGTTGTGTTGGACCTATATACACAGGTTAACTGTTGTCTTCATTTATATCATATGTTACACTACTTGTGCATGAACACCTGCTGATGCACAGCTGTTGTTTTGCAGACTGATAATTCATATAAAGAGGTAGTTTAGATAGTTTTATGTTTGGTTTTAACAGGTTCATGGCTCATGTTTCTAAAAAGAGGATTATTATTGTTATTATTATTATTATTATTATTAACATATATGAAGTAAAACACTGAGTCAATCAAAATTAAGGGACATGACTGGAATACAACTATAACTGAAAGTGACTAATGACGCTATCAGTCTGTGAGAGGTGTAGGAAAATGAGGTCATGGACATTTTGTATTTCTTTGTCTGCCATGATGTATCACTCATGAAGCAGCATCTATAACTTTGTCAGTTTTGTTGCTTTGTGTTGACTGACAACCATGAGAAGTCAGTGCTCAACTAAAAGAATTAAGAATCACAGGGTGACTTTTTTAATAAAGATTAATTAGTGCCACCCTCTGTACTTTAATGTGAATATGTGCAAAATATGGCATTTGTAGGCAGTTACCTACGTCATATTTTTAACAGTGTTGTTGGGTGATAAGGTGAGGTTTCAGACAGATTCAGAAGAAGCTGAGCAATTTGATTTCACTAAGTCAAAAACCAAATTGTGTGAAGTTGCATATCCATTATGTCTGACAGAGTGAAACCAAAATAAAAAAGAGGATAATAAAGAATCTCTGGCACTCAATAAAAGTATGTCACTGCTTGGACCATATTATAGAAGTTGGTGTGCGTATGTGTTCATTTATATTTGCATGCAGGTTGGTTTATCTACATAAACGCGATCGTGGCTCAAGAGTTGGGAGTTCGCCTTGTAATCGGAAGGTTGCCGGTTCGAGCCCCGGCTTGAACAGTCTCGGTCGTTGTGTCCTTGGGCAAGACACTTCACCCGTTGCCTACTGGTGGTGGTCAGAGGGCCCGGTGGCGCCAGTGTTCGGCAGCCTCGCCTCTGTCAGTGCGCCCCAGGGTGGCTGTGGCTACAATGTAGCTTACCATCACCAGTGTGTGAATGTGTGTGTGAATGGGTGAATGACTGGATATGTAAAGCGCTTTGGGGTCCTTAGGGACCAGTAAGGCGCTATATAAATACAGGCCATTTACCATTTATATAAATTCAATACTGCTGGTCACATATATTTCATTTGTGAAAACTTCAAACTCTTTGACTCAGAGGGTTTTAAATTCCATATGCAGTAAATAGCTGTTTTTATACAAAAAAAATAGTAATTTGCTCATTTCACCAAATTTTACATTATTACAATACATTGGTCCTTAAAAGTCATAGTTACACACAAGAAGGCTTATTTCACCAACCTGACCACTGAGTCAACCACTCATGTCACTAAATGTAACAATTAGTGGGTCATTTGCTTTGATCAGTGTAGTCAATTTAGTCATTCACTTGTATTTAATCTATTTAAATGTGTTTGTTTTCTCTTTTAATGAGAATTACATTGGAATTATGTTAAAACTCACCATCTTCACAAAAGCGGTGCTCTTTCTTAAAGAAAACAGTGTAGCTTATATACTTAACCTTAACAAATTAGTTTAGTTTATTATTGACAATTTTACAGCAGCAAAATAATAATATATATATTTACCTTTAGTAAAGCTCTGTTGTTGGTTGTTGATGAATCCACTCCAGAAGAGTCACTGATCAAACTTTGACACCTTAATATAAAGGAGGTATGTTCAACCCATTCTGAGAAAAAAAAAACTGCTGAATTTGGCTTTCAGAAGAAGTTTGTAACCAAAATGAAATCATCTGTATTTTCGAGTGGCTACCGTATGGGTTTTCTGTCAGCATCCTGTTTTGTAATCTAAATGAAGTCTCTTTATTAGCCGTGAAAGACGGCTGTAGTGAAACAAGTTTGAAAAAACACCTTGTGTGTCTTCAAAAAGTAACATGTGACTAAAACATCAACAGCATCAAGGTTGGATTCTTGTGGAAACATAACGTGAGGATTGAAGCTAAACTAAAAAAAGATTTATTGAAAGAATCCTTTGCAAACAGATCAAAACCAGATTTGGACAAATGAGAAGGATTTCCCGTAATAATGTCAGTTTGCTTTTCTTTTTAATGCAACATTTCTAGAAATACTCTATGATCTCACAGGATGACGTTCATCCTACACACTCTGCTTCATCAGAAGTGGCTTTCACAACCACAGTTACTTTAAACATTATATTTAAGCCTGTGAGTTCTGAGCCATCATTGTTGAGGAATCTAACCCTATGCGGAGTTTTGCTTTTTCTCAATTGTTGCGTTGTCAGCAAAGAATGTAACGATTCCTACTAACATGCATCAAAAATGACATTTTCTCCAAAACATAAAGGTTATGGTTAGGGTTTAGGGTCATCGCCGATGCTGACTTATATATCTTTATATTTTTAAAGCAAAACATAACAAGGCCTCATCTGCTGGTTAGGGGTAAAGTAATATAATTTGTCTTCTGCAGTCTAAATGATAAATATGATCATATTTTTAGTCAGTCAACAGACAAACAAGTCGCTCTGTAACTGTAACGCTCTGTAAGTGTTTTGTGCACTCATGTTTGGATTATGATGGGAGGTGTAGGCTTATGAGTTGGGAAGCAGTTAAGCAAGAATAATTTATTGATGGCAATAATAGATTGGATTGTTCTTTAAGACAACCCCCACTATGGTTTTTCTAAGAGGGGAGAGGAAGAACGTGATGAAGGAATTCAGGCTGTAGAAGCTGAGAGGAGGAATGAGGAGGGACAGGAAGTTAAGGAGGATTCTCAGATAGGAGGGAGTGGAGACAACAGGAGGGAAAGAAGGGAAAAAGGTGGAGAGGAGGAGGCGGAAAAGGCAAGAGAGGAGTAGTACTGATGAAATGGTTTACTCTAGGAAGAGAGCTGAGAGGGAAAAAAAACAGATGCAGTCTCATGAATTTTCTCAGCCAGGAGGGCATAGTGAAAAGTTGGTAGAGCAACAGGTGCCCTCTAAGTGTCCTTTACGGAAAAAGGTAATCGTTAATGAAAGATGGGAGGGGTCAGACAGAGGAGTAGGAAGAAAGGGGGGGGGGTGAGGATGACAGGCTGTGAGGAAGAGGAGCTGTCAGACTTAGATGTGCCATGACATAGGAGAGGTGGAGAACAAACCTAACCTGGGTGTCTGTTGTCTTGTGTAGTCTGGAGATGATTGAATGTTAGGGTGGGTACAGTTTCCTCTGCGGTGGGGTAGGGTGGGCTTCCCTGGGTCCTGTGGGGCTTGGCGGTGCTGCTGCCGTAGGCCCCGGTCTGGATGGGCCTGGACTCCCTTGCCTTGGTGGGTGCCAGAGGACGGGGGTGCCTACTGGGGTCAGCGGGGGAGCTGGCCTTAGGGAGGAGCATCTTGCCCCTCCTTTCTTTTCCTCCCCATCCCCGGCTGCCTCCCTCTTCCCGCTCCACCACACCCACCCACACAGGTAGGGCCTTGGGGTGTGGGTGTGTCACCAGGGTGCAGGGGAGACATCCCCCCCCCTCTGTCCCCTTCTGGCCACCTGTGCCTCAATTTTATTCCACAACTTAGACATCCACATTATTCACACTGTCATAACACACACATATATATAGGGCCTTGAGGGTGACCACGTTAACGGCGTCCAGTGGACAGTCTGTGTATTCAACCCTACCTCTGGCGCCGGTGCCCACCTCTCAATTTTAAATCCATGTAGACATTGAGGGTTCTCGGGAGGGGCCGTGCTAACACCTGCTGCTCTCCGGCAGCAGCACCATGCCCTCCCCTGTTTTAAATGCACTTTAGAACAACACGCAGCAACACTACACATGAGCGGGAGGAGGGAGGTATGGGGTCTTCACACACCCCCGTTCTCTGCCAGCCATCGGGGCGGGGGGCTGGGAGGAGGTGTTGGCTGACATATTGGCCTCCCTGCTTCTGCGGGGCCTGGGGCGGTCTGCTTGCCTCCACCCCGGGGGGAAAGGGTCACATCTCTTGGGTCTGGGTGCCGTTTCCCCCTCTGGGGGCGAGGGTACCTGGACCCGGGGTATAGAGTATGTTTGGGGAGTGCGATTGTGTGTACATGTGCATATATGTCTATTCCTACGTTGGATGAGTGCTGAGTGTTTGTATATGTGTGCATGAGGGTGGGAATGCATGTTTGTGTCTGTGTGTGCCTGTTTGTCTGTGTTTATATGTCAGGTCAGGTCTTAGACTCCACCTCCCTGGGAACACCCAGGCCCTCCAAAGTGTGGAGGCCTATCTCCCCTCACCACACTCCCTGCCGGTAACTGATGCACTCAGGGGTCGGTGCATTGGTGGTTCTTGGTGTCCGGGGCTGGGCGCTCAGGTATACACCAGCTCACTCCCGGTGGCTACTTGGCGGGGCCTGGTGCCTGTCGCTCGGTCAGGCCTCTTCCGGGGCAAAGGGGGCCCTCGAACCTCCGGCCTCGGGGCCTGCAGCTCGGTTCACTCTGGCACAGCTGGCTGCCGGCAGAGCCGGCGGGCGCGCCAGTGCAGCCCCCTCTGGCTTCTGCTCCGTGGCTACTGGGTGCTAAAATTGTACAGTGAATCCCAGTCAGGATCAAATGGGGGGTTTTGAGCCACACCCACTTTCTGCAAGACTCTTGGGTAATATGCTGAGTCTGAGGCCTTATTGACACATTTAGGTCTATGTACCCACATAAAACAAGTTTGACATAATAATAATAACTAGAAAGCGAAAATTTCCGAAGAAATTTTAAGTGTGCCTATGCTACTGCCGGATCAGTTGTCCAAAGTCATCAGGATGTATGTATTTAGAGCAAAAAACTGTTGAGTTTTAAGCAGAGAGTCATCAGCTTTTCCTGTACTCAGCTGTTAGGGCCTGTTGCTATAGTAACTCCTGTGAGTGGCAGGAGGGGATGGGACACACACACACACTCTGTAGTTGGGGTCAGACAGAGAGTTGGGCAAACAGGAATTAAGCTCTGAAACAAATGCTTGCCAAGAGAAAACTGTAGGTCCGATCGCAATAATTCTTTCACCATGAGTGGCAGGAACTTCCAGACTACAACATATTAAATTTTCATGCCTGTAGAGTGTATTATACTGACGTGGTGACAGTGTAAAGACACCCTTCGATGTTAGGTTTGAGCTGAAAATTGAGAGCAGTTTTAGAATGGTCGTCTATGGGGGACAGAGAGGGAGGAGGCTGCGCTTTGATGGCATTTGTGAGAAAACCGTAAATCTGATCTTGATAAGAAAAACATTGGATGAAAGAAGACAACGATAGCTACGTTTTGCTGTATAAATTATTGATGTAGGGTAAATAGTTTGGATGGGACAGGAAGAGAAAGACAAATTTTTTAAATTATTCCCCACACTCTGTTTTTTTGGCAGTTGACAGTGCGGCGAACATTCCGTGAAAATCTCAATTTTCCTAAAACTTAAACTGCTCTTGTGAAACAACCGTAAAAGATATTGCAACGAGGATTTGGTCAATAAAAGTCCAACATCTTGTGACCCGTTTAAAGTTTAAATGACGTTTCCACGACAAAGTATGGCCGAGCGGTAGGCCTTCAAAGTGGCCTGGGTTGGCGCCTTTTTTTGGGCCCTTCCCAATCGAAATGCATGGGGAAAAATGGGGTCTTTTTTGTGGAATTTTGGGAAAACTGTGCAACGAATCCCTACCAAAAGTCATAGCACCCTATTCCCGATCGAGCCGCACGAAACGGTGTGACATACGTGGGGGTCATCTCAAAGCTGCGGGCCGTGAAACGGTTCATAATTTCAGGCGGAAGAAAAATAATAATAAGTATAAGAATAACTAGAAAAATTTGCATTTCCTGCGAAAATGCAGTGTGGATGCTGGAACGCTGAAGCTGTTTGCTGAAACTAGCTGAAAAAGCTGAAAAGTTGCAGAAATTGTAAAAACTTTGCAGAAGCAAAGAAACTTTGCAGAAACAAAGGAACTTTGCTAAAATGTAGTAACTTAGCACAACTTTAATATCTTAAGATAATACAGAAATGCTCTATTTAGCACAAATCTCATAAAATAGCAGAAAAAGTATGATTTAGCAGAAATGCTGTATTTAGCACAAATCTCATAAAATAGCAGAAAAAGTATGATTTAGCAGAAATGCTGTATTTAGCACAAATCTCATAAAATAGCAGAAAAAGTATGATTTAGCAGAAATGCTGTATTTATCACAAATCTCATAAAATAGCAGAAAAAGTATGATTTAGCAGAAATGCTCTATTCAGGACAAATCTCATAAAATAGCAGAAAAAGTATGATTTAGTAGAAATGCTATATTTAGCACAAATCTCATAAAAAAGTAGAAAAAGTATGATTTAGCAGAAATGCTGCATTTAGCACAAATCTCATAAAAAAGCAGAAATAGTATGATTTAGCAGAAATGCTGTATTTAACACAAATGCTGAAAAGTAGCAGAAATGCTATGACTTAGCACAATAGTAATAACTTAAATAGAAAAATTGGAAAAGTAAATGGACAGCTGAACAAATGCTGAACATGCTAAGGGTCCCTCAAATGTAATTGTTAAACGAAAAATAATCAGCAAAAAAAGTATAACAGTCACACAATCACAAATATGTACACATATGGAAACACACATGCACAGAGAGACACACAGGATCAAATTCAGTCAACAAGTCTAAATATATTAAATTAAAATCATATAATAAGATGCTTCAATAGAAATTCTCTCTCGACCTCTCTATCTCTCTCTCTTTGTCACACACACACACACAAACACACACACACACACACACACACACACAGGGAGAGAACAGCAAGTTTGTACGTCATTCAAGCAGCCTGGGAGCTGCTAAATTTGAATCCACCAATCAGAGAGGCTGTTTACTTTTTCCCGCCAAAACAGGTGCAACTGCTTACACATACGCAGCATAGAGAGAGCCAAACACACAGGGTATATGCCAGTCAACCAGTTTGAATATATTAAATTTCTATCCACCAATGAGATGCTGCCCTTAAAAAGGTCTTTGTGTGTGTCTTTCTTTCTCTCTCTCTCTCTCTGTCTCTCTGTCTCTCCCTCCCTCCCTGTCTCTCTCTCCCTCCCTGTCTCTCTCTCTCACACACACACACACACACACACACACACACACACACACACACACACACAGACACACACACACACACACACAGGGAGAGAAAATCAAGTTTCTAGGTCAGTCAAGCAGCCTGGGAGCTGCTAAATTTGAATCCACCAATCAGAGAGGCTGTGCACTTTTTCCCGCCAAAACAGGTGCACCTCTTTTTACACACACGCAGCACAGAGACAGGATTTGTGCTGTCTATTTCTCATAGTCAGGACTCCCCTCAAAGAAACAGCCATAAATTCCTAACCGTAGGGGCTAAAA
This sequence comes from Pelmatolapia mariae, assembly GCF_036321145.2. NCBI lineage: Eukaryota > Metazoa > Chordata > Actinopteri > Cichliformes > Cichlidae > Pelmatolapia > Pelmatolapia mariae. The sequence goes on from NC_086236.1 coordinate 52,925,957, forward strand.
CAGTCATTCTTAGACCGTTTTCTTCAGAAGACATGGGGGAATCTTGAAATGTTGACCATTTAAAATACAAATATGAAATATTAAAGATATATGACATAGATGATTGGTTGGCTTAGAAGCCATGAATGACCCAATATGCACATTTGAATGTGCCAGGGCTCAGATATGATTGGTTGTCTTAGAAGCCATGAAGGCCCCAATATGCAAATTTGAATGTGCCAGGGCTCAGATATGATTGGCTGGCTGGGAAGCCGTCCAGGTCCTGATAGGTAAGTTTGAATATTACAGTCCTTACAGAGGACTGACTCCCTGGGGACCTGGCAGAAATATATAGAAATACAATGATTACCCAGAAATACTGCATTTAGTAGAAATACTATGTTTTAGCACAAATACTATAAAATGGCAGAAATACTATAATTAAGCAGAAATATTATATTAAGTACAAATCCTATAAAATAGCAGAAATAGTATGATTTAGCAGAAATGCTGTATTTAGCACAAATACTGTAAATCAGCAGAAATGCTATGACTTAGCACAATAGTAATAAGTTAAATAGATAAATTGGAAAAGCAAAATGGACAGCTGAAAAAATCCTGAACATGCTAAGGGTCCCTCAAATGTAATTGTTAAATGAAAAAAAAAATCAGCAAAAAAAAAAAAGTATAACAGTCACACAATCACAAATATGAACACATATGGAAACACACAAGCACAGAGAGACACACAGGATCAAATTCAGTCAACCAGTCTAAATATATTGAATTTGAATCATACAATAAGGTGCTCCCATAAAAAGTCTCTCTCTCTCTCTCTCTCTCTGTCACACACACACACACACACACACACACACACACACACACACACACACAGACACACACGGGAAGAGAAAATCAAGTTTCTAGGTCAGTCAAGCAGCCTGGGAGCTGCTAAATTTGAATCCACCAATCAGAGACGCTGTGTACTTTTTCCCGCCAAAACAGGTGCACCTCTTTTTACACACACGCAGCACAGAGACAGGATTTGTGCACTCTATTTTTCATAGTCAGGATTCCCCTCAAACAAATGGCTATAATTTCCTAACCGTAGGGGCTAGAACAGTCATTCTTACACCGTTTTGTTCAGAAGAGATGGGGGAATCTTACAGTGTTGACAATTTATCATTAAAGTATGAATTATTAAAGATATTTGACTTGCAATGCACCATAACTGTGTAGAGGCGAAGAGAAAACTGCCTTGACTCACCCTCAAACAACGCTTTCTAACTCTAAATCTATTTGGAGTATTGATATCATTCTTTCACCGTAAGAGACAGCAGGCTTTGGTGAACAGTCATGGAAATTTTCAGGTCTCTGTGGAAATCCAAAAAAAAGATATGACGAGAGAAAAAAGTGCCTCATTTCCAGAGTTTGAAATCTGAAGAAATCTGAGCGAAGGACGAATTTCCTACCCTCAAACAAGTGTAACTCATCTCAGAACGGTAATAGGTGAGAAAAAAATTCTTGAATTGTGAGCGTCAGGAGTGTCTGAAGATATACTGGGACAAGCCTCATGTTTTAACTTCGCTTCGTTAAGGAGATATGACGATTCGAATATGCCTCTCATGACAGAAATCAAGCGGTGATTTTGAACAAACTCTCCATTGACTTTGTATGGAGACTTTTCCAACCTTGTGTTGGTCTGAGGAGATTTGGCAAAATTCTATAAATCCCACAATAATGACAGTGACATTCTCTGAAAGCCAGCAAAAATACCTATGTTTTGATGTATAATTTGTGTGGGTTGAGTGAAAATTGAGCGAGTAGCAAGAAGTTGTTCAGACATGAAGAGAAGACTGCAAAACTTACAGTGGCTCACTGAAAGCCAAGTGCATAGCAACCATAACAACGCATGTATTTTGTGCAAAATCACAAAAATGAAACTCAAAAGTTAAAGAGGGACAATATGAAAATGGTAACAGATATGAAAAATCTGAATCATACAAGAATAGCAGAAGAATTTGTGAACATTTTAAAGTTTGAATGGTTGTTCTAGGTGAAAATATGAGGAAGTAGTTAAGTTTCAAAAACAAGCAAGTTTTAGCAGAATTTTGCAAGTTTTTCATTCATTTCAATGGGACAAAAAAAAGCATAAAAAGCTTAATATTTTAAAAAGTATAATAGCAAAACATACCAAAAGTCATAGCACACATTAGCAGAAATAGCAGAATAGTTTAAAATTTGAACGGTGAAAATCGGCTGAAAATTGTGGAAGTAGTTAAGTGCCAAAAAACGTACAAAAATTGGCAACTGGAATAATAAAGAATAAAGAGAAACAGGAACTCAATAGTGTGGATGCAAAAAGCATCCACACAATAAATCCGTCGAATAGTAATAAGTGTGCCATTACATAGGCACACTTAATAATAATAACAGTAATAATGTATACTTTATTGATCCCCATGGGGAAATTCTGGATCATTGGCTGGCTGGATCATTTTTATATATCTTTCTGTTCATGCTAATAAAATTTCTCCCTCGGGTTTTTCAGACCATCATATGGTTTTGTTTGATTTTATGTTCTATCAACAAGAGTCCATAGGTCTGCACATTGCATTTTCAAAGTGAGGCATTTGTAAAATATGTCTTTTTGTCTAGGTTCAGAGACTGGCAGGTACATAAACAGAAAAAGGAGGCCTTTGTATCTTTCTGGGCTTGGTGAGATGTGGGGAAGGGACAGAATAGGCTATGTTGTCAGTAATACTCGGCTCTTTCCTCTGCAGAGCTGAAGAGGGTATGAGCTGATTTAGAAAAAAGTATTAGTGGCTTGGAAGTATAAATTATGGGGGAAGGGGTTGGGGCTCTTGCAATGACAAAAGGCAGCAGTTGTTGATGCTCCGCAACAGTCTGGGAGTTCACCTGCTGGAAGAAGCAAAAGGGGCATGCACCAGAGCTAGAACCAATGTGTTCAAAGGAATAGATACGTCCAGCTCCTTTTTCTTTGTCCTTGAAAAGAGAGTGGCTGAGAGGAAAACCATGCACTGCCTAAGTCTTGCCAGTGAGAGAATAATTGCAGATGTAAAGGATATGTGCAAGGAAGGGGTCCAGTTTTACTTTGAATTATTTATTTAAAGCAGAACAATGTGACAGTGTCTTTCTCCTGTCAGACATTCCTCAAATCTCTTACTCTGACAAGACTTTCCTGGATGGACCTGTGCTTCCCGATGAACTGCTAACAGCTTTGTCTCAGATGGCCATGGCCCAGGCTTCCGGGATAGAGTTTTTGAGACATCATTGTAGAAGATCTGCAAAGGAGTCATATTTGAGTGCATTAGGACTGGAGAACTTCCACTGAGTTGTAAGAGGGCTGTTCTGACCTTGCCACCTAAAAAAGGAGACCTAATGGCTCTTAAAAACTGGAGGCAAGCAGCCTTATTGACAGTGGACTATAAGCTGATTACTAAGCTTCTGCCAAATCGTCTAAAACTTTGTTTAGGCTCTATTATTCATAGGGATCAATCATACTGTGTCCAGGTGCCAGTGCTGCTAGCTGACGCTGAGTGCTAGAGAAGCATGATGGCAGGATGGCTCTGTTAGGTGAACTTTGGGTTTAATAAAGAAAAGTGAGACAGGTGGAAATGAAACTTATATGAAAGAATCTACTTCACTTTGCTAATATTGGTTAGCTACTTAATTTCTAATAGATAATATTGTGTTTTTGTTATTTTGGCCAACATCTATTGTGCAGTCAGATCTTTTATACATATGTATACTAAATGACTTATCTGCAGGCCTGGTGCCAGGCCAAGCAGATAAAAGCTTTGGCTCAGGCCAGCTTAGTCAAACTCCAATACATATGAAGTCAATTAAACTTCTGGGTTGTTGATCTGGTCATTTCTGGTCATTCAAGTAGCAGAAGGGGTTAATTAGTTTCAGCTGCTTTGGTATTTCTGAAATTAACAGCAGGTGGACTGTAATGTGCAATAATGGGATAAACCCTAAAACAGGAATGGCTTGAGGCCACTGGCATTTTCCCTCCTCATCATTTGTGGCTGTTTGTTCTCTAGTTTTGCATTTTGCTCGGGCCTCCAAATAGAGGAAGAAGCTGCTGTGGTCTGGCTATGCCCCCCCTACACCCCCATCAGTGACCGCCAGAAAGGGCACCTTTCGCACGCACGAGAACGCGCACGTGTACACTCATGTACGCGCGTTCACTCATCCGAAAAGTGGCACCTGCAGACATCAGCCTCCACTGTGCACGCACTGTCTTGTGTTTAGCGGATGGCACGTTTTAATTAGGTTCATCATCCGCTGTGTGCATTTTTTTTTCAGGGTAAATGTATGCAAATTGTGTGTGTATTCGTTGTACAACCAGATTTTCTACAGTTAGTTAAGCGACTGCCCAACCGTGTTGCATTGTGTTTCTAACAACTGCGCATTGTTGACTGTTTCAGACTTTAAGACGCCGTGTATCTCAAGAAATGGTGAATAGGGAGATGGAGTGCTTTGAGATCAAACTTTATGATATCCCTTTCATCAAATATTTGTATCCCCCAAAAAGCCTTTCACCTAACAACAGTGCCGTTAGTTCGCGTAAATTTCCAGTTAAATTTAAAATTATCAAAACAAAATATGCATTGAGTTTCGATGCCTTCTTTAAAACATAGATGTGCAACACATTTTTTAATTTTGTTTATCAACCGCTGTGTGCGTTTTGGTTTTCAGTGTGAATTTATACAAACAGGAATTAGTTTTTTATCCTAACACTATAGAAAGACTTTGTTCTTAGATAGGCGACCTGAAAGATAAATGTTTGTGTTAGAAGCAGCTTTGCTGGATTTGTTTTTAACTTGGTGATACATAGTGTGAAACTTTTTTTTCTTAATTCAGCATTTTTACAGGTTTTAACTGTGTGGTCTTTCTGTCCTTTCTGGAAAATGTAGGTCAACTTGTGAAATGAGAGCGTGCACCGCTCTTCAGAACTGTCAGCTTTGCTCGTTTCATGGGTCCTCTACTGATAAAACTGATTTTTTATGGATCTTAATGTTTAGAGACAATAGCGAAGCTACTGACCTGTGTTTCTCTTTAAACTGTAAATGTTAAATTCTAAGGCTACATATTATTTATCTCGCACTGAGTTTGCTTGGCATATGCTGTGTATAAAGGCTCTGGACCTTTCCAAAATGACGTAGATGCGGCTTTAGCGTGAATAATTTATTACAATATCAGTTTCTGGGAAGTTTTCAGTTTTCCCTCCTGTGTCTATGAACACTATGGCTGGTGCAAGCTTTTTGTTTATTTGTGAAACTGAGCGTGGTTGTGGACAATTCCGACTGCGCTGTTTGATGACCCCATAAACGACTTCCCTAAACCTGCTGGTCTGGAAGTCCAGCAGTTCATCTAAACAAAAGGCACTTATACTTAAACAGATATACGTGTGTTTCCTACACCATATATCAGCAAGAGAAAATATAACCTCTCTCATGACCTTAAGCTGTGTGTGTGCATGCCAGAACACTCTGGAAGGCACACAAAGTCTTTGCAGACTACTAAGGATCAAACCTCTACCAACATGACATTGATTATACAACTCTAAGCATATATGAGTAGATATTTCTAAGCATAAATGACAATCCAACAATACAAATCTAACATCTTTTGATCAACAATCCTAAAAGTCATGTTATTAAATCATAAGAGATTAACTCTATAATTTGAGAGGATCCATGACTTTAAAGAAAAGTTTATTTGTTAGACACAGTTAAAGTCACTATGTACAGCACAATGTATTTATCTCTTTAATCACATTACAACTGTGTGTCAGACCCTGACTTCTTATTGTTCTCAATGGTTGCATTTGGAGGAACTTCTTCCTGGAAGGCAGTCTCCAAGATGTTGTGGATAGATTTGCGGACTTGATTCTTAAAATCCTGGCCCATGAACACATACAGCAGTGGATTCAGGCAGCTGTTGAGACAAGCCAAGCAGATGGCGAGAGGGGTCCCGATAACCAGGACATACTCTAATGTTCCACTTGTAGTAGTAGATCTGAGTTTCTCAAGTTCAATTAGACCCATAATGTGAATGGGAGCCCAGCACAGAAAGAAAGCAATGATTATGGCAGTGATGATCTTAAAAGTGTGACTTGATTGCCTTGCCAGAGTGCAGCTCCTTCTCAGACGATGGATTATGACTACATTACAGGAGACGATGACAGAGAAGGGGATTGCAAATCCCAGGAGAAAGCGGGAGACTAATGCCAGCTGAATGAAAGATGATGGTTTAAAGTCATCATGAAGGTCAAACTTGTGGACGCAGATGATTCTGGCTTCAGTGTCATTCGTTTCCTTTGTTTCCATAAAGAAAAGCCATGGAATGCTGATTATCAGATTCACCATCCAAATACACAGACTCACATAGGATGCCTTATGTACATTTCGGTGGTTGTGAGCCCAGACCGGCCACACCACAGAAACACACCTGTCCACACTGATCACCATCAGAAAGCAGACACTAACATATAAGTTTAGATAGACTAAAGCGGGGTTTAGCTTGCACATGACTTGGCCAAAAGGCCAATGAGACTGTAACAGAGATGTCACGGCAATGGGAAGAAATGCACAAAAGATGAAGTCGGCCACAGCAAGGTTGAGAAACCAAACTGCTTTAACAGTTTTCTTCATCTTGAACCCGGTCACCCAGATAACCACTCCATTCCCGAGCACACCGAGGACAAAGACCAGGGAGAGAAAAATGGCAGACATAATGTCGAGAGAATGTCTCAACTCAGCATACTGGTAAACAGGTGCAGTGGTTGTGTTGAATTGATGAAAAGATCTAGTGGTCATCTCCATCACTGCCTTGGGACCTGCAATGGTATCACAAAAAAAAAAAAAAAAAGATAAATGCATTATGTAAAATTCATCTTTCATTTTTTGTTTCTATTACAACTAATTGCATGATGAATATTTAGTCATTTTTTCAATTGGTACTTAATATCTAGTTAGTTGTAAATAAATCTTAAACACTAACTGCTTCAATTAAACACTGACTGCATTTAGCAGTGAAGGGTCACTTGTAAGTCAGATCCCACATAGCAGACAGGTCTGGCCCAGATCTGGTCTCAAGCCGACACTGCTGGCTGATTTCTGGCATGATAAGTGGTATGTCATCCATATATGGGCCAGGCCTGGGGTAGATGGCACTGTTTATGTGATGGCATGGCACATCTGGCCCAATTGTGGTTTGGTTTATGTGGCCCAGGCTCAAGCTGGCACTTCTGACCGACTGGTGTCATGGCAGGGTGTACGTCAACCAGATGTTGGCCAAGTCTGGCAATAATGGCACTATTTATGTTCCTATTTTCCTATTTTAGTTAGAAGACCCAAATGCCATGTTGCAATACAATACTATTATTATTATCATTATTATTACGTAGCAAACGTATCAAATGCAGGTTTGAAAGGTTCGTGAGTAAACCTAGTGAGGGTTTACTCGTGTCTACCACTGGGTTGTTGTAGCTCAGGAGGTAGAGCAGGTCACCTACTTATTGGAATATGCCGTTTATTCTGCAACACATCTCTGTGCGTTCATCATTTGTTTGAAACCAGCTCACCTCCTGTAACCACTTTTCCGAGAATACGCGCTTCTTTTGCGGTTTGGACTCCTTCTGACATTTCTTTGGAGGTGGAGGAACACCAAAGTAATTGCTTAAAGGAGCTTGCTTCTTTGAAATCTTTAAGAGTTCTAAACAAATGTCTGTCCTCCTCCAGAAAATCTTATGTACGCAAGCGTGCGTTGCAACTTCTTATCTGGTGCGCGTCTTTTATTTTGACAGTGCATGCACACCTGCGGACCACTTATGTGCAACCCTGTGTATAGAGCACTTTGAGTAATCCAGGAGAGTAGAAAGCGCCATATAAGAATCAGTCCATTCACTGTGTGAACAGAGTTTCGGCATGTTACTTTTGCACTTTTATGTTGTTATTACATGGCTTGATCAAGGTACACATTAGGCTGACATCTGGGGCCAGAGCTGAAACTGTTCTCGGCCAGCAGTGTGTCTGCAACTGGCCTTGTGCTGGTCCATGCATGGGCCAACTCTGGCAAACCAGATCTGGGTCACCAAAGGGCCATCATTCTTTGCAGTATGTGGGCCATGTGTAAGCACATTGTGTGGGCCATACCTGTTTTGCTATGTGGGATAGCTCAGATGCAATCAAGGCTATGAAAGTGGCACAGAAAAAATTATAGTTAGCTTTTGTGGTATAGATTATTTCTTGATAGAAGACCATGAACAGTGACAAATTCATTTACAGATTTTGCAAATGAATAATTTCTAGACTTCAGTAGTAATGAGATAAGTAAAAGGAAGAATTAAAGAGTGAAGATAATAAATCAGATTATATGTTATATCAAGGAAGAATGATTTTTAAACGATTACATGGCATTAAAGGAGGTAGTGTTGTTTTTTATGACATGTATACACACTGGTATAACATATTTAATGGTGTCACTATGTTGAGCATGTTGAGTTGAGTATTTGACCAAAAAGCTCAAGTTGTGTTGGACATATATACACAGGTTAACTGTGGTCTACATTTATATGATATGTTACACTACTTATGCATGAACACCTGCTGATGCACAGCTGTTGTTTTGCAGACTGATAATTCATATAAAGAGGTAGTTTAGATAGTTTTATGTTTGGTTTTAACAGGTTCATGGCTCATGTTTCTAAAAAAGAGGATTATTATTATTATTGTTATTATTATTATTATTATTATTATTATTATTAACATATATGAAGTAAAACACTGAGTCAATCAAAATTAAGGGACATGACTGGAATACAACTATAACTGAAAGTGACTAATGACGCTATCAGTCTGTGAGAGGTGTAGGAAAATGAGGTCATGGACATTTTGTATTTCTTTGTCTGCCATGATGTATCACTCATGAAGCAGCATCTATAACTTTGTCAGTTTTGTTGCTTTGTGTTGACTGACAACCATGAGAAGTCAGCGCTCAGTTAGCTAAAAGAATTAAGAATCACAGGGTGACTTTTTTAATAAAGATTAATTAGTGTCACCCTCTGTACTTTAATGTGAATATGTGCAAAATACGGCATTTGTAGGCAGTTACATACATTATATTTTTAACAGTGTTGTTGGGTGATAAGGTGAGGTTTCAGACAGATTTAGAAGAACCTGAGCAATTTGATTTCACTAAGGCTACGTTCACACTGCAGGTCTTAATGCTCAATTCCGATATTTTGAATTATATCTGATTTTTTTGTCTGCTCGTTCACACTACAAATAAAATGCGACAGCAAACCCGCTCTAGTGTGAACCCTGAAAGCGGCCTGCATGCGCAAAAGAAGACGTCACACACAACGCGCTCTGTTTAGACCCAGACCAAACAGTATTGTTTGACTGATGGCCCTTAATATAAAGACTTGTTTCGGACTTTATGTTTCCCAATTTTGCTTTAAGTTATAAAGTTATTTTGTTATTTACATATGGCCTAATAATGATCTTATTTCTGTTTTAGAGAGGAACGGTGCTTCAAATGATATTTGCAGATTTCTGTCAGAATCTGCAGATTATACAGTACAAATAAAATATTCACGTTTCTCCAACGTTGTCTTCCCAACAGTTTCACTAATGTAGCCGGATGGGCTACTCGCCTTTCTTTTTCTCTCTCTCTCTCGCTCGCTCTACCGCTCTTGCTCTCTCCTGCACTCGCTCTCTTGGTTGCACAGCTGGGTTAATTGGGAACTCACCTGCATATTGATTGCAGGGTGGCGTATAAAGTTAAGCCGGTGTTTTTCTGGATTATTCCTCCCGTGCATTCGGCGCAAAGCAGCAGTAAATGCTGGCACTCTGCGATGGACTGATCAGCAAGCGAGTAGATCATATGACAGCTACAGGTATGCTCTCGCTTAACCTCAGATTCCCTAAGTATTAGAATGTGTAGTAATATGGTTTTGCGGCCTCTTATTCTTTTTATCTATCTTTTTTAAACATATATTTCCTGGGGGTGAAATTCCCCTAGGTGGCGTTGTCATTTTATTATTTCTTTTATAACCCCGCCGACCACTTGGTCACATACTTGGCGTTGGTGACAGGATGCACATTTGAGGTAGACGTTTGGTCTTGTAAATTGTTTTATTTTTGCAGAGAGGATAATTCACCTATTTTGAAGGCTCTATATTTTTTTAGTGTGTGATTATAGACAAGAGAGCAGTATCCAGGTTTAGGAGGAAGAGTATAGGATTTTAGCACCTTGCTGACTTTTCCCTGTTTTTGGTCTAAATTTATTATGGAGGAAGAATTGCAGCAACTTAGAGACTTGGTAGCGCAGTTAAAAGCAGATAATGAGCAGTTGCACCGGGATAGGGGCGCTGTGCTGGAGTCTGGTGGTGGTGCCGCGTCGGCCTCCTTCGCGCCATCTGGTTGCATACCAAATGTTGGTAGCCAGGCCGCCGTTACAGAGCGTTTGGTGGTGGTGCCTAGGGACCGTAAATGTCCCATGTTTAATGGCAGAACGGGCATCAATATAGCTGAATGGGTCGAAGAGGTTCAAGCGTGCATGCGTGCCCGGCACCTGTCTGTTGCTGATCAAGCGTTCTTTATTTTTGACCATTTAGAGGGAGAAGCAAGGGAGGAGATCAAATTTCGCCCTAATTCAGAGTGAGGGGATCCTGCTCGGGTGTTGACCATTTTAAAGGAACTGTATGGTAATGCGCAGTCACTCTGCAGCAGGCTTTCTTTTCGAGGAGACAGCGGGAGGGAGAGACTTTGCAGGAGTTTTCCTTAGCGCTAATGGCTCTGATGGAGCAAGTAAAACAAAGTGCACCTGATGGCATGCGTAATGTAGAGGTGTTGCTCCGAGACCAGTTTGTAGAACATGTTGTTGACAGTGCTCTCCGCAGAGAGCTTAACCCTTTAAGACCTACCATAGAATCAAGTCCGCCAGAGATTATATTATATTTTTACATGCTGTAGTGCCATTTTTGGGAGCATTTCAAGTTGATATACATCAATACAACCATTATAGCCCAAATTTTAATAATATGTATGCATTAAGTGCATAGTAAGTACATAAATTGCAAAAAAGTGCAATAAACTACAAAAAATTTGAAAATCGTTTTTGTTTTTTTTAACATATATTTCTAGTTAGAGAAATTTAAGAGGCTTATCCCTCAAAACTGTAAATACAAAAAAGTTGCACAAACTATTTTCCCACCACAGGAAATTTATTTTAAGTGTCTTCATAGTTTTATTTTTGAAATACACCAATTTACATATACTGCAGGAAAAACGAAAATAAATATTATAATGCAAATTTGCAAAAAAGCAGCATATGCATCAAAATAAAGTATTTCCAGCAGTGCAATATGAGTCCTAAGCATCCCAGAAACGACACAGAAAGTCATAAAGTCAAACATAACTTTTAAAAACACCAGTAGAGGCTCATGAGGCCCTGGTGGTAAAAAACTACATTTCCGCAAAATGACGTCACTTCCGGTTTTGGGCAGGTCATGGCGGACATGCGAGAGTTCACGCTGATGGACGTAGGAAGTGTTACGGACAGCTGATCGGATCGGCAAAGCGTGTTTGTGGAATATTATGTTTTTGTTGCTGCAAGCGCTTTTTATGCAGTTTTTGCAAAGCTATATGTGGAAGGAAACTGTGACCTAGGACAAGCTGATGGCATAAGATGTAAGTACAACTCCGCCGGTTTCATATGCAAAAAAAATTATCGCGCTAGCTTACGTGGTTGCAGTGCTACAGGGATTTAAAAATAGTTACGCAAAACGGAGCGTGTCCGCTTCAACCGGCTTTAAAGGGTTAAACAATATGTTCACCGTGTGCCTACTGCCACCTTGTTAGAGGTGCACGGGGAAGCAATTAGATGGGAAAGAGAAGGGTTTTCAGGTGGTGTTCGCGACCGTGGCTATTCCCATCCATTAGCGTATGGTTTCCAGTGTGGGGTGCACACTAGCCCTAGGTCTGCCCCTGTTGGTACACCTGAGTCTGAGTGGCGTGAGCTAAAGGAACTCCTAAAACGCCAGCAAGAGCAGTTAAATCAGCTCACTGAGACAGTGGTTTCTTTACAGAACCCCCGAAGAGGTGTTCGGCCCTCACGGGGTGGCTCGGTGATTTGTCGCCGGTGTCAGCAGCCAAGACACTTTGCTAGGGAGTGCACTGGGGAGCGGGCTTCACGCCGCACCAGAGCAGGTTCTGATTCAGGCCCTCCTCGTACGGCAGTTGGCAATCATCTTCCCGCTACCCAGTCGGAAAACTAAAGCCCTCTGAGCTGCAGAGCCACAGTTCAGGTGGGGAGTTCCCTGGCTCACAGAAAGATAGGATTGGCAGGCTAATTTCATCGTGTCCAAAGATAGATGTGCTGATTAGTGGGGTGACTGTCCCTTGTTTGGTAGATACTGGTTCCATGGTTTCCACCATCACGGAAAGCTTCTTTTTGGCGCATTTTGCACCCTGGGGACAGGAACGCCTCCAGTCATGCCATTGGTTGCAGCTTCGGACTGCCAGTGGGCTGGCTATTCCCTACATTGGTTATTTGGAGCTCAGTGTACTCTTGTGCGGCAAGGAAATGCCCTCTTGTGGGATCCTTATAGTGAAGGACTCTCCTGGGGCCACGCCCTCCGTCCCTTGCATTTTAGGAATGAATGTAATCCGCCGCTGTTATCAAGAGCTGTTTGGGGCCTTCGGTGGCTCTTTGTTTAATTTACCTTCTGTGTCACAGGCACCGAGACCAGTTTTGGAGGCCTTACATCAGTGGCACCAGTCTGCAGCCCAAGCCCCAGAGGACTGTGTTGGTACCGTCAAGGTACAGGGCCCGCGGGCCGTGCGGATACCTGGTGGTGTCATGCAGCTGGTGGCCACCACCTGTTCTCAGCAGTTGTCAGGTCAGTCTGTGCTGTTTGAGTCTCCTGAGTCTTGGCTGCCAGTTGGGTTGCTGGCCTCTCCATGTTTGGTCCAGGTGGATAAGGGCGTTGCCTACATCCCAGTCACTAATGTGGGAACAGCTGAAGCTGTTCTCCACCCACGGACCCGTTTAGGAGTGATAAGCCAAGCTACTGTTGTTAGCCTCCCTGCTGGTGTTAGTGAGGAACACTTTTTCCCCATCACAGTTTCCTCCCATACAACCAGCAGCCCTGCTCAAGACATGGTGGATGCGATTGACCTGTCTGCTCTCGCTGAGTCGGAGCAACATGAGGTATGGTTACTTTTGCAGAAGTACCGCTCTGTTTTCTCTACTCATGAGTAGAGAAACTTGGGCTGCACAAACCTCATTTCGCACGACATACCTCTGCTTGATGACGTACCCATCCGGCAGAGGTACAGGCGTATTCCTCCTTCCGATTATGAGGCCGTCAGGGCCCATATCAACCAGCTATTGGAGGCCCAGGTAATTAGGGAGAGTAGCAGTCCTTATGCCTCGCCCATTGTGTTGGTCCGCAAGAAGGATGGAAGCCTCCGTCTGTGCGTTGACTACCGTTTATTGAATAGCAAAACGAGGAAGGACGCCTTCCCCTTACCTCGCATCGAGGAAAGTCTGGATGCCCTGGCTGGCGCATGCTGGTTTTCTACAATCGACCTGGCCAGCGGGTACAACCAGGTGCCAGTTTCTGAGCAGGATAAGCCCAAGACTGCTTTTTGCATGCCCTTTGGCCTGTTCGAGTGGAATCGTATGCCGTTCGGGCTGTGCAATGCTCCTGGTACCTTTCAGCGCCTAATGCAGAGGATGTTCGGGGATCAGCAGTGCCAGTCGTTACTGCTGTACCTAGACGACATCATTGTGTTCTCCTCGTCTGTTTCTCAGCACCTGCAACGGCTGGAGATGGTGATGGCAAGGCTGCAGCAAGAGGGGCTCAAGGCTAAGCTAGAAAAGTGTGCCTTTTTCCGGCAGAAGGTTAACTACTTGGGCCATGTAATCTCTCGCGAGGGCGTCTCCACCGATCCAGCCAAGGTTGACGCAGTAGCCAAGTGGCAGTGTCCCCGTTCTGTGTCAGAATTGAGATCTTTTTTGGGTTTCGCCAGCTATTACCGGCGCTTTGTGGAGGGGTTCGCCACGTTGGTGGCTCCCCTGCATCAAGTGGTGGCTAAATTGGCTGGCACCAAGACAAAGAAGGGCTCGGGACAGCGGTTGAGTGCTATCTGGACACCTCAGTGTGAGGAGAGCTTTGAGGCCCTGAAAGCAAAGCTTGTGTCTGCCCCTGTGCTGGCGTATGCTGACTTCGCACGCCCATTTATCTTGGAGATTGACGCCAGCCACAGTGGTTTGGGTGCAGTTCTCTCCCAAGACACAGAAGGTGTTGTTAGGCCAGTGGCTTATGCCAGTCGAGGTCTTCGGCCCCATGAGCGCAACATGGACAATTACAGCTCCATGAAGCTGGAGTTTCTTGCGCTCAAGTGGGCCATGGCAGAAAAGTTCCGGGAGTACCTGCTGGGGCAGAAGTGTGTGGTTTACACTGACAACAATCCACTCAGTTACCTCTCTTCAGCTAAGCTGGGTGCCACCGAGCAGAGTCGGGCATCCCAGCTTGCGGCATTCGATTTTGAGATTAAGTATCGCTCAGACCGCAGTAATAGGAATGCTGATGCTCTCTCTCGACAGTATGAGACGAGCTCCAGCCTAGCCGAGGGTGTGTTGCCTGGGACTCCTGTCCCAACTTCGCTTCAGCAGGCTCAGTGTCCAAACGTTTTGCCCCCCATTACTCAGTTGGAGATTGGGGCCTTTCCATCTCACTCTCTGGGGGATATTCGTGCTTTGCAGGAGGCTGACCCCCTCCTGAAGGATTTCTTGGTATACTGGAGGAGGCAGTCCCCGCCCTCTCCGGAGGAAAGGAGTCAGGTCCCCAAACCAGTCATGGTTCTGCTGCGTCAGTGGGATCGTCTGGTGGAGAAGGATGGCATCCTTTATTGCCGTATTTTGCGTCCGGGTGGAGGTGAGGAAGCCCTCCAACTTGTTCTTCCAGAGGCTCTGAAGCCTGAGACCTTGAGGCAGCTGCACCAGGACCATGGGCACCAAGGTATTGAGCGTACCACTGAACTGGTCAGGCAGCGTTGCTATTGGCCCGGGATGTCCTCTGACATCAAGCAATGGGTTCAGCGTTGTGAACGCTGTCAGGTCGCAAAGGACTCAGAGTTGGGGTCTCATAGTCATATGGGTCACCTGTTGGCGTCTAGGCCAAATGAAATCCTGGCCATAGACTTCACGGTGTTGGAACCTTCCCGTAGTGGAGTTGAAAACGTCTTGGTTATGACTGACGTTTTTAGCAAATACACTGTTGCAGTCCCTACCCGGGACTAGCGGGCCTCTACTGTGGCCCAGGCCCTGTTAACAGAGTGTTTTTTTAAGTTTGGCGTTCCTAGCCGCCTCCACTCTGACCAGGGTAGAAACTTTGAGAGTTTGGTGATGCAACAGCTATGCGAGTTGTATCGGGTAGCCAAGTCCCGTACAACCCCTTACCACCCAGCGGGTAATGGGCAGTGCGAACAGTTTAACCGAACCCTCCACAACCTCCTACGGACCCTGCCATCATCTCGGAAACGCGACTGGGCTGCGTGCTTACCACACGTGCTCTTTTGCTATAATAGCACACCCCATCAGGGCACTGGAGAGTCGCCGTTTTTCCTGATGTTTGGCAGGGATCCTAGGCTGCCTATTGATTTCCTTCTAGGCCGGGTTCAGGACCCAGTGCCTGGAGAGGTTCAGGACTGGGTGGCTGAGCATCAAGCCAGGTTAATGGTGGCTTTTGAGGGAGCTCGGGCACGGTTGTCGCTGGCCGCTGACCGTCGCAAGGAGCGGCATGACCAGAGAGTCCACTCTGTGCCTTTAAAGGTCGGTCAGCTGGTGTATCTTCGAGATCACAGCTCTCGGGGCCGGCACAAGATCCAGGACCTATGGAGCTCTGTGGTCTATCAGGTGTTGAGGGCACTCCAAGGGAACGGGGCTGTTTATACCATTGCCCCCGTGGGAGGCTTGGAGAAGGTTCGACACATCCATCACGACATGTTGAAGGCACAGGTAAGCCCGAGGCCTTTTACACCTGGTTCACAGGCTCCACCCCCGCCTGTGCTTGCTGACTCAGAGTGGACCTCTCTGAGTGACGATGAGTTGTGGCTCCTTGTCCCTGAGGTACCCTCACAACCTGTGGCACCCGTGGCGTCACTTTCTGATCCCTCTAGAGTTCCATCGGTGGAGCCCAGGTCTACCCCCAGCGTGTTTCTTGAGTTATTGTCGGGGCGCCAATACAAAAAGGGGGGGTAGATGTAGCCGGATGGGCTACTCGCCTTTCTTTTTCTCTCTCTCTCGCTCGCTCTACCGCTCTTGCTCTCTCCTGCGCTCGCTCTCTTGGTTGCGCAGCTGGGTTAATTGGGAACTCACCTGCATATTGATTGCAGGGTGGCGTATAAAGTTAAGCCGGTGTTTTTCTGGATTATTCCTCCTGTGCATTCGGCGCAAAGCAGCAGTAAATGCTGGCACTCTGCAACGGACTGATCAGCAAGCGAGTAGATCATATGACAGCAACAGGTATGCTCTCGCTTAACCTCAGATTCCCTAAGTATTAGAGTGTGTAGTAATATGGTTTTGCGGCCTCTTATTCTTTTTATCTATCTTTTTTAAACATATATTTCCTGGGGGTGAAATTCCCCTAGGTGGCGTTGTCATTTTATTATTTCTTTTATAACCCCGCCGACCACTTGGTCACACTAACATCTACACTGGATGGCCAGGAAGCTTTCATGATGTCTTATCGGGCGCTTCTCCGGCGCTGATAACTGCCGTTTGTCTTGTGTCTGTGACGTAAAAGACGGATTTAATGCGACATGACCGTTCAAACAGCAGTCGCTTTCTAAAACATCAGATATGTATCGGATTCAGTACCACATATGAAAGTGACCCAGATCGGATTTGAAAATATCGTATTTGTGCCGTTCACACTGTCATACCATGATCAGATATGGGTCGCATAGGCTCAAAAAAATCGGATTTGATGCGCTTTCGCCTGCAGTGTGAACGTAGCCTAAGTCAAAAACCAAATTGTGTGAAGTTGCCTATCCATTATGTCTGACATAGTGAAACCAAAATAAAAAGAGCATAATGAAGAATCTCTGGCATAGATGTATGTCACTGCTTGGACCATATTATAGAAGTTGGTGTGTGTATGTGTTCATTTATATTTGCATGCAGGTTGGTTTATCTACATATAAATTCAATACTGCTGGTCACATATATTTCATTTGTGAAAACTTCAAACTCTTTGACTCAGAGGGTTTTAAATTCCATATGCAGTAAATAGCTGTTTTTATACAAAAAAAAAATAATAATTTGCTCATTTCACCAAATTTTACATTATTACAATAAATTGGTCCTTAAAAGTCATAGTTGCACACAAGAAGGCTTATTTCACCAACCTGACCACTGAGTCAACCACTCATGTCACTAAATGTAACAATTAGTGGGTCAATTGCTTTGATCAGTGTAGTTAATTTAGTCATTCTCTTGTATTTAATCTATTTAAATGTGTTTGTTTTCTCTTTTACTGAGAATTACATTGGAATTATGTTAAAACTCACCATCTTCACAAAAGCGGTGCTCTTTCTTAAAGAAAACAGTGTAGCTTATATACTTAACATTAACAAATTAGTTGAGTCTTTTATTGACAATGTTACAGCAGCAAAATAATAACTATTATTTACCTTTAGTAAAGCTCTGTTGTTGGTTGTTGATGAATCCACTCCAGAAGAGTCACTGATCAAACTTTGACACCTTAATATAAAGGAGGTATGTTCAACCCATTCTGAGAAAAAAAAAACTGCTGAATTTGGCTTTCAGAAAAAGTCTGAAACCAAAATGAGATCATCTGTATTTTCGAGTGGCTACCTTTGCAAACAGATCAAAACCAGATTTGGACAAATGAGAAGGATTTCCCGTAATATTGTCAGTTTGCTTTTCTTTTTAATGCAACATTTCTAAAAATACTCTAATCTCACAGGAGGACGTTCACCCTACACACTCTGCTTTAGTAGAAGTGGCTTTCACAACCACAGTTACTTTAAACATTATATTTAAGCCTGTGAGTTCTGAGCCATCATTGTTGAGGAATCTAACCCTATGCGGAGTTTTGCTTTTTCTCAATTGTTGCGTTGTCAGCAAAGAATGTAACGATTCCTACTAACATGCATCAAAAATGACATTTTCTCCAAAACATAAAGGTTATGGTTAGGGTTTAGGGTCATCGCTGATGCTGACTTATATATCTTTATATTTTTAAAGCAAAACATAACAAGGCCTCATCTGCTGGTTAGGGGTAAAGTAATATAATTTGTCTTCTGCAGTCTAAATGATAAATATGATCATATTTTTAGTCAGTCAACAGACAAGTCGCTCTGTAACTGTAACGCTCTGTAAGTGTTTTGTGCACTCATGCTTGGATTATGATGGGAGGTGTAGGCTTATGAGTTGGGAAGCAGTTAAGCAAAAATATTTTATTGATGGTGTGATGGACCGAGCAGTGAAAGAAACTTAGGCACAGGTTAAAGTCCAAAAAAATTATTTTTTTATTTAACCCAAAAAACATAATTGGTTAAATCATGTAAAAAGAATCAAAATCTTGGGCCCATAAAAGAGGTCAAAATAACAGAACTCTACTCAAAGTTGACAACACTACTGATCACTCAAACAAACTGACCTCACTTAACGAGACAAAGGGGAAACTTAAATAGTGGCTGATCAGCCCACAAAAACAGGAGAAGGGGTAAAACACACAAAACCTAACTAAACCAAACATAATGAACTGCAATTCCCCCCCATGGTCCCCAGTTATGGCACGAACCAATTTGCAGTCTTCTTTTAAAGCTCGCTCCGCCCCTTTTCCACCTCTTGGCTCCTTAATCAAGGGACTGGAACAGCTGCAACTAAGGTAACTCAGAAAACAAAAGATTAATCATACATAACAGTGTAAACTAAAATGTGCGCACTTATTTTAGAATGCAGTAGTGATGTGTAGATGAGGCCTCGTGAAGCGTTTCAGGACATTTCCCAAACTGTATCGATACTGTGTCGACACAGTGTTGCTGTTTTGCTCCATACTGACTCCTGCTCGACCTTAAATATCATTGCAGGCAACTTACTTGAGACTCACAACAGACACTGATTCAATGACCTAGTCATACGTGTATACACTGTAAGGTATTGTACTTTCCATGGAATCATTTTATATCTTTTGCATCGCAAATATTGTAGACATCTTTAAAATATATTGTGAATGACATTAAGTGAAAATTAAAATGAAAGTAATGTGAATGTAATATTACCCATTTAAATGTAATTGACTCAGAGTTTATTATAAAATTCTATTCAGAAAAATAAGTTTATCCAATGTTTTTTGCATTCAGTCTATTGCGTTTTTTTTTTCTACACCATTTCCACAGCTTTGGAAAACTCACAGGCATAGATGAAGCTAGGGTACACAAAAACTGTAAAGCCAGGTGGAAATGGTTCTGATAAGATGTCTTCCTATTCCCCCAGTACGTTAAAGGATCCTCTGATCTTGGAATGTTTCTCTTCGACACTCTCCACAATACTAAGGGGTTGGCAGTCCTTTATAATAAAATTCAGGACTGCCTGGTCCAGAACAATCTTCATAGATGCTTGATTTCAAAATAATAAAACACATATTAATAAAAAAAAAATTGATGATAAAGCTGTTCAGTGTCAATATAGCCCGACCTGTGTTCATTCTCAGTGTGTTTGTCTCCTCATTTTCATGTTTGGCTCTGTAATGCCTAAACACTGAGGAGGTGCTTTTGTTTGTGTAAGAAATGCAGAACAGACGCGACATTTAACCTGCATAAAATGAAATAAATAATTTACACTGTAGGGTCACATTGCTGTTTTTCCTGTTCTGATAGATTACACTGAAACAAAGACAAACAAACTATTACCTTATTTGCAGTTAAAAGATAAAAATGATCCCACACAGCAGAAACATTTCTTTTTCTTTCGGGCTCCGTTTTGTTATGGAGAGATGTGGGGATTTTTTTTTTTTTTATCTTTGCGAGAGTAATTTCGTGTTTTTTTGGTGGCGACTCATTCCGTTGGCAGATACGGATGCGGTACCTTTTGAACACAGTTTGGCGCGTTGGCAATGAGCGATACAGCAGCTGTATGGATCACGTGACTTTTTCTTAAAGCGACGCACGCACCGATACAGGCTTCGCTAGGTGAGCTTGATACAAGCGTCGGTGCGTCAGTGTTGCAGGACCCATCACTAGAATGCAGTGTTATGTGAATTAACTCTAAACCAAAACCAGTTATTTATTGTCCTGTAAATTAATTCCTATATTTAAAGAAAGACAAATGTGAATGCAATGTTACTTATAAGCCTCTACACCAACATGGTGGGTATTACCACTGTGTGGCTGTAAGTGCAGCCATCACAGATGGCAACAATAGATTGGATTGTCCTTTAAGACAACCCCCACTATGGTTTTTCTAAGAGGGGAGAGGAAGAACGTGATGAAGGAATTCAGGCTGTAGAAGCTGAGAGGAGGAATGAGGAGGGACAGGAAGTTAAGGAGGATTGTCAGATAGGAGGGAGTGGAGACAACAGGAGGGAAAGAAGGGAAAAAGGTGGAGAGGAAGAGGAGGAAAAGGCAAGAGAGGAGTAGTACTGATGAAATGGTTTACTCTAGGAAGAGAGCTGACAGGGTAAAAAACAGATGCAGTCTCATGAATTTTCTCAGCCAGGAGGGCATAGTGAAAAGTTGGTAGAGCAACAGGTGCCCTCTGTACGGTGGCCCTGAGAGGCCAAATGGACTGCAACTTCAGAAAACACTTGCAAAAAGAAAAATGCTGCAAAAAGAAAAATGCTGCAAAAAGAAAAACACCTGCAAAAAGAAAAACACTTGCAAAAAGAAAAATGCTGCAAAAAGAAAAACACCTGCAAAAAGAAAAACACCTGCAAAAAGAAAAACACTTGCAAAAAGAAAAATACGGTGGCCCCTAGAGGCAAAGCACTTGCAAACTCCAAAACACTTGCAAACTCCAAAGCACTTGCAAACTCCAAAGCACTTGCAAACTCCAAAGCACTTGCAAACTCCAAAACACTTGCAAACTCCAAAGCACTTGCAAACTCCAAAGCACTTGCAAACTCCAAAGCACTTGCAAACTCCAAAACACTTGCAAACTCCAAAGCACTTGCAAACTCCAAAGCACTTGCAAACTCCAAAGCACTTGCAAACTCCAAAACACTTGCAAACTCCAAAGCACTTGCAAACTCCAAAGCACTTGCAAACTCCAAAACACTTGCAAACGCCAAAGCACATGCAAACTCCAAAACATAACGGAAGTGCTCCGGGACGCTAGGGGCGGTGTTGAGCTTTTGTTACCTAGTAACTACACAAGCCATGAAGTACCAATGACCGTCGCGCTTCCCAGGTTGCCTAGCAACCATGATACTAACCACTGGAAACGAGTCATACATACTTTGTTTGACAGAAATGAAGGAGAACATATTTTGTTCATTTGTTTGTTTGTTTCTACAAGAGCTTTGTGTGATTTGATAAGTATCTGAGGCTGAGACCACAGGACAGTAAAACATGATTTTTGGGCTTCATTTCTGTACTGAACAGTCATTTAAGATTAGTTAATAAATAACAATTTGCTAATGTTGTTTATGAGACTAAAGTCATATCACATTGGTAATGTAAATATAATATGGCCAATATAATAGTTATTATATTGATCATTATTAGCTATTGCGGCAGTTAACATGAACTCTGTGTTAAATACTGAGCTTACAGATTCAAGTTGCAGTTATTTATGTCTTATCACCTTAAATCTTCACTCAAAGACAAGTATCTTTGACAGTGCATATATATATATATATATATATATATATATATATATATATATATATATATATATATATATATATAT